>NC_058051.1:12927079-13280204 GCF_020085105.1 Siniperca chuatsi | reverse complement strand
CTTACAGATGGGCAGTCTGACATGGAGCTGTAATAGCTTCCAGATGACGAGGGCACAGTATATATTTTAAGACATATTTTAACCCTGCAAGCCTTCATGGTGAACTAGATGATGAGAATACACAAAGACAAGACTAACACAGGGGTGATTGTAAAATAATTGTAGTATAATATATGAAGGTAGTATGACATATGAAGAATTTGTAGTTTAAGTTGACTATCACACATTGTGTAATATTCAAACAGGATGTAAGAAACAATTTTAACAAGCATCTTATATTTTGGATTCCATCCATGGCATCTACAGGCTGTCTTAGTTTAGAGAAGGTTGAATCATTCAGATGCAACAGCTTTGTTTACATTTTCATCTTGCCTGCCAACATTTTGTAAGGCCACAATCTTGACAGCATTACATACAGGGGCACTTTGAAATGCTAGGTGAAACCGATATCTAAATAACAACCAAGTGCATGTAATAAAAACAAAATGTAAGCCCACATGATCCCCTACCCTAATTATGGAAACTTAACAAAGATTGGCTTACTTTTTCTCAAAACCCACTCCAGCATTTATTCTCTTCCACTCCAAAACCATCTGATCATGCAGTCAAGTGGAGAAGACTGACATCATGTTATAATTCATTTCAAATACATGATGATGTCTGGAAAAACTTTACATAGTATTCATCATTTATCATACTTTTCTGTACTGCCTGCATCCTTACAAGCTGCAGCTAACAACTGGATAGATGATTCAGTTGACAAACATGTTTTTACATTTTTAAACCAGCTTTGTAGCCACTCATGAAAACTTTGTGTTGTGATATTTTTGTTGCACTACACAACCTAAAGGAACCCACTTTTTCCTAAAAGCTGCGAGTTACAGCTGGTGGTGAACATTGCAGAAAAATTATATATGGCATCTTGAAATTACATTATTCTCACTGCTGCTTCTCTAACCATGGCCATTTATCTATTTATAAACCCACAAAAGATTAGAGTCTGTAACAGCTGCACTAAGCTGTGCTTCTCTCCAGTATGCTGGTGTGGAGAGGTCCGTGCTTGTACTGTTGAAGAGATCTACTCTACTGTACCGGATATACTTTTTTTTTTTTTTTTTTTTTTTTTTTACAAATATCAATATTTGATATCCTTGGTCAGTGTCTTTAAAATATATAACAGTAAAACATATTTTAGAATATATTAACTGCTAAAAAGCTTGAAAAACCCACTGCATACTACCTGCTCAGTGGAGCATTTAACAGCTGAAGAGACAGATAATTCCCAGTAGCTGCTGAAGAACAAAACAGATCTAAAAAGAGAGTGAATACTGGACATAGATTCATCAGGTGGACAGAAACAGTGGTAAAAAAAATCAGTTATCGCAGGTTTAAGGATGACCAATAAATGCTTGCTCAGTACAATACACTCATGGGTTTTGCTGCTACATCTCTACTTGGTCTGGTATGATCAGTAGCTTATGGTGGCTAATGTTAGCTAATATAGCAAAGTATCGGCCATATTTGAATGGAACTCTATATAAAACTAGTAATGTAAAAATGGGTTTATCACGTATTCTCAGTTGATGCTTGCACACTAAATGTGTACCACAAACTGTGTAACACACTGAAAGCCAGTGCTGTGTGTGTGTGTTTTCCCATTTTACAGTTGTTTGGCTTGAAATCCATGGAAGTGTTATAGACTTGGAAGTGGATGGCATTCAGATTTGTTTTAGTGTTGTGCTCAGTATCTGCATCACGCTTTGGTGCAATGACCGTCACTGTAAAGAGAAAGTGTATCTGTGCATCACCTCTGAGTTCCTGTTTGTTTTTATGGCCTTTTGAAATCCATACACCATGCAGCGCTCTCCACTTTGCTGCTCAGTGTATATGATGATAATGATGCATATATTTAGACGGCTGTGATTGGACACTTTTATACTCTCCCATACTGTTACCTGGTTTTATTGTCTAATTTTCATGTCTTAAAGTCTGTCGGTCTTTGCGTCCACGCCCGTCCTTCTTTTTGTTATCAACCCTCTTCTCTCTACTTCACTCCACCTCTCCTACTCCTTTTATCAGCTCTCTCTACATCAACTCTCTTTTCCTTTGCATCTCACACTCTCCAACCTTCTCTTACTCTCTCCCGCTTCCTCATTCTCCCTCCCTCTCTCTATCTCTCTCTCTCTCTCTGCTGTTTTGATAGTGACACAGTTATCAGGCTGTCAATTCTAATCTTGTCTTGCCAGTGCAGTGCTGTCCATTCAGAATTACAGCTACCCCCTCCTCCCTGTCTCTCTCCCCCCATCCACCACCCCTTCTATCTCGTTCTCTCTCTCTCTCTCTCTCTCTCTCTCTCTCTCTCTCTCTCTCTCTCTCTCAGACAACAGAAACGCTGATGGGATGAACAAGCTAAGGCTGACACTTCAGTCTTTTGCTTGTACACTAGAAAGCTGTGTACAAAATATATTTAGACTCTACTGGGCACGGTGGTCTTACCTAGCTAGCAACAGCCATGTGCTGTTTTTGGCTGTCTCTACACTGTGGTCTTTAAAATATAGGCTAGCAGAAGTGAAAAGGCTTTGTTTTTTTTTCAACATCAGTGGTGATCTGCTCTATTAATGAACAGTGTGTCATCTTGGGTGGAGAAAAGCAGTATCCAAAAACTAAAGAGAAAATTACATTTTATATCTTCTGGTCTGGACCAAAACGTGTACGTAGCACTAAGTATCAAAAACTGTCATGTACCGAAAACTGGCAGCGAATATTTGCTCAGATTCACAATCTTCGTTACTTTCTCTTTGATTAGAAAGTTGCTGGTTTAAATCAAAACATTGCTAATTTTAGACAAAATTGTATTTAGGCAGTGTTCTTGTGTGGCTGCTTGTGTTCAGACAACATTTAATATTTGAGAAGTTTGGATTCCTTTGTTAACTGAAAAAAGGGTTGTTGTTTTTTTTAAATTGAAAAAAGCCATTGTATCAACACTAGTATAGCTATGGTATTTATGTCCCTACAAGTACACGGTCTGTAAATGGTCCTTTGAAACATTTTTTCCTGTTGTGTCGCCCTTTGCACATCTTTTCTATCAGATGGAAATGTTAGGATTAGCCTGTTAATGCATCTTCATTGCCAGTTTTTACCCAAAACACGTCTCTGGTTTGGCTTGCAAGTGACAGTTAAAGTAGAAGGAGAGCAGGAGAAGCAGAAGAGGACAACGACCTAAAGCAGACCTCTGCACATGCTCGCTGCAGTTTATGTTATTGGTGTGACCACACAGAATCTACCTCACCCTGCCGACTCATCTGGCACTCAGTATTATAATTGAAATAGTGAATATTAGTTATGGCCTGTTCCTCTGTGACTTGGAAGCTAAAGGGATTTTTCTAGATTCAAATATATTTTTTGATGGCTTGAACTTTGAAAAATATAGGGAACTGGGTATTTCAAATTTGGAGAAAATTCCTATAAGCAACGCAGCTTGCACATTGTGATCCAGTACTTTTCCTATTACTGTGGATGTCTGGCCAAACGTAGACCAAATTACATCTTGTCACATCACGATATCTCCAGGACAACTACAGTGGTGCAAGAACGCAGATAAATGTCCAACCGTCTAAAATACGAATGGTAAACGTCAGGATCCTACTTTACAAACTCACCATTTTGCTACAGTCACACAGGGAGAAATCCATCGTAGAAGAGGACTAGATACCAATCTCTCCACTGACAGTATCAGAAAATAGACCAGAATGCAGTGCAGCCACAAGATGTTGCGCTATGAATAAAGGATGTGACTCTACCTTTTTCTCAAGTGACAACAACATTTGTCATAATCATTACTGTTCTCTACACCTGAATGAGAGAACCGAGGAAAATAAGCTTGATCTTGTATAGTGGATACGTGGTGGATATTTGTTTATCCACTCTAAATAACTTGTAAAGCCAGCAAGTAAAACCACTCTGATGAAAATGCTTGTGATTAAGGGAAAGAGGAAGAAACAAAGGTAACTGTAATTGTAAAACACAATTTGACCTAGAAATTAGTAAATTAAAAAAATGACTTGATATAAACAGTAAAACTTTAGAAATTCAAGATAAAGGATCTCGAAAAGATTATTTTTCTTTTTAGTGTGACGAATGCTAGAATTATTACGCATACTGTAGATATATACATTTTGTCTGTCTGCTTCTTGAAACTACATGGCTTTGTAGTTTTCTCTTATTAGATGTTTGGGATATGAGTGTGACAGCCAGCAATTCACTTTTTGCTCTTGTTTCTTGTTAGCCCAGAAATAGATTGTACACAAGTTTAATATTCTAATGTAAATGTTTCTTGGCAATATTTTTTTTTAAGATTAAAAGAAAAGATATAATCATCCTAAAATACATTATTATGACTTTTTTAATTGGCCTTTGTGCAGTGAAGAGGGAAAATGAAAACAAATTAAAGATCCCAGATTGATTCTGTACCTAACAAAGTATCTAAATGTGGATTTGTCCTGTAACGCTATTACTATATAGTGTAGTGAGTTTTGGTTTATTCTACTCTTCTTAGAGGTATGTTGAGCCATCTTCATTCATTTTTCATCTGTATTCTTTTCAGTCTTTCCGTTTCATTGATAATTCATCTTCCTCTCTCGGCCTCCTATAGGTTCATAAACATGAATCTCGTACAATAAGAGAGGAAAATAAATAAAGAAATTAAAGAATATGAACCTTGTTCTCCTGGTTGATTGCATGTAGCTGCAAGTTGTTGAGTGTCATCGCTCTTTCCTCTGTGTGAATACATGTACATTTTCCTAGAGATTATTTAGCCTTCTTTTTTTCTATTTTGTCATTCCATTAGCTCTACCTTCAGTTTATTCTATTTTCACTTCAAAGGCTTGGGTGGAACAGATGTCGTTTCAAATGCCTGTCTTCTGCCTCATTGCCTAAAAGTGAGGGATGATTATTTTTTAATGAAACCAGGCGTACTCACACACACACACAAAAAAAGAATATTACCTGTAAGCTGTGAAATAGACAAGCAATACTTTAACATCACCCTGAATGAGAACATCCATTAATTTCCGCACACCACAAAAGCCATTTTGAAGTTTTTCTTTAGCTGCCAAATGTGCTCCTGGACCTTGAATTTTGATTAGTTAATTTCATGCTGTGTGGAATACAGTGAGTTGTTTGGCTGCAAATGCTTTGCCGAAACAATACAATTTTCAAAGGCAGTCATTTCCTGCTTTCCAATTGACAGTTAAAGGGGAAAACATTGCTGTTGCTTAATCCAGTGATAAGTATGCATTAGATGGATGTGAACGTCTTTAAATGTCCTCAAGTTGCTGTTTGATACTCGCGCAGGGACAAATCTTTTTTATGGTTTGTTCTCCCCCCTGCAGAGTTTTAACACTGAAACCCAGGATCAGTGGATCATGAAAGAAAACTTTCAAAGCTGTTTAATATGTCTAAAATGCAACCTGATGAAATAGGAACCTTGGCTTGGAGATGGGCTTTCTTTGCCAAAAAAATAAAAAAGACTTCACTCTCACTTCACTCAAAGCCCCTAACAACATTTGAGTAACTCTCCATGACCCCTCAACCGTAAATAGTGCACATAAACATCCTTCATTTGACATAATACCAATGTATATCATTATATATTCAGCATGTCATTATATCTTCTGTTATATTGATGGAAATTGGATTGTTTTTTCCTGCCTTCATAGCAACCAAGAAATCAGGTTAACTGATGTTCCACTGATACTAATGGCAACATCAAGCCATCACTTCTTCCTCGCCATCCTCCCTCAGCTGCACCTCTTCTCTCTCTTTCTCCTTATCTTTCTCTCTCTCACTCCCGACTCCCTTCCTCTCCTTCTCTCTCCCGTGCTTGATGTGTTCTCTCCTCAGCAAAGAAGGCAATTTCCATATAGAATCACAACCAGGATCAGGTGACCTGGATTTGACTCCCCGTCAAAGCCCTGCACGGAAAATGAAAATGTATTCATGTGTGTTGGATTGAGTACATCACACAGATGTGAGCAGTTTTTGCCTCCTGAAAATGGAGTTAGATTGCAGTGTATTATTGTTGACAAACCAACTGGGTACATCCTATGAAAAATATAGATTTAATCCTATTTTTTTTATGGTTTCAGAAAGTGGAATTTAATTTGTTGTGATCTACATGAAGACAAAATGAGAATGAGACAAAATAAAGATTGAAAGAAAATCAGAAAACATCCATGAATTCAGGGATTTAACAACTGATAAAGTAGTACCAATGTGAAACCAAGTGGAACTGCTACCAATGAGATTTTAATTAGCCCAAGCCTCTCTCTCCCCTATCCCATGTTTGTCCAGTTTCTCCTGAACCACACCTCCCTACCCCCCTCCAACACCCCAGAGGCTAACATGTCTCACTGACGTCCTGTTAGTCTTCATTCGCCCATGTCCGTAAATTGATCTGTTTTCTCTTCTCAGAACAAGCCGCGGCTGCTTTTCACAGAACTACTGCTTTCACCCTCTGTCCAATGTTTATTAAATGTTATGCTAAGCGTCATGTGCACAGTGGTTAATGCTGAAGTTTTTAAATATATATATATTAAACCTTGAGAAAATCTAGAGTATCGTGTCCAGTCAATGCATCATGCCCATAAATACACGGCATACTGAAAGACTCCTTAAGCTTCTTTCTGTAGTAGCTGCAGCAAAAGCGTTATTTTCATCAACTGATTTATGACCAGCAATGTCTTTGTCTCGTTTTCTCTCGTCTGTCCCTCCCTCTCCATCCCTCTTGCTGCCTCCAGATAAGCAGTGAGAAGCGGGCCTCAGCAGAAATGATGAAGCCCAAACCCAAACCTCAAAAGAAGAAAAAGAAGAAGGACCCCAATGAGCCACAGAAACCTGTGTCGGCCTATGCGCTCTTCTTCAGAGACACCCAGGCGGCCATCAAGGGCCAAAACCCCAACGCCACCTTCGGGGACGTCTCCAAGATTGTGGCCTCCATGTGGGACAGCCTAGGAGAGGAACAGAAGCAGGTACAAAAATGTGCAAGTCTGGTGGATGGGGAAACACAGGAATCTCTAACAGATACATTGAACATTGTTGCAAAATTGATGAAAAGAAGAGACTGTTTTGTATAGTAATGTATGTAAACTTTTACATATATTTTCTATGCTTACACAGGGAGTGACACACAAAGGAATACGTGCACATGTACATACACATACATTGACACAAACACAGACACATATACAGTCACATGCACACATTCTGGTCCAACCAGTAGATGGCATGTCTGCTGCAGCAGGCGAGCAGCCTTTCCCTGGCATTATGTGCTGTGTAATTACCAGAACATTGCTGTGAGATACAGTTCACCTTAATGAGCTAGTTCTTCTCTTTCTAAAGATAATCCATCCGTTTATCCCCACTCCCCTGACTCTCATAAAAATGATTTTCTTTCTAAATTTAATTCTAGCAAAAGGAAGGGGAAGGATGGGGGAGTATTCTGTGCAACTGCAGCTGTAAAACAGTTTGAGACTAACCAAGTTGGACATTTTACAGGCAAGAAATGGTCAATATGGGAAAAATATAAAAGTACCTGGGGAGATATGTTATGCAGTGGGAGTGTAAATACACTCATACCCACGTGCTAGTGCACCTCTGCAAAAGCAAACAATCAGATATGAATACACAACCAGTGTAGTGTCCAACAAAACTAAAAAGGATTTCCAAAAATATAGTGGAATAATTGAATCATTTTCTTTGCCAAAACAAAACTCCCACAAAGCTCCAGGCCCAGGTATGGTCCACACTTCCTGTGTCCCTCCAGCCTCAATAGCTGATGCCTAAACACCATGCATCTTCATTGGCCCTCTGACAAGCATGGATGTGTGAAGTTCTCATTTCCACTCTCTTTATTTATATCGCTCGCCTGCTATTTTGATCCTGCCTAGAATACAGAATTAGTGATCCCCCCCTCAATATCGTCTCGTCCTTGGATTTAGCTGAAGGGCATCTCGGCTATCCAGGAAGAGTAGTCTATTGTTTTTGTTGCTATTTAGCGTCATCTCCAGCTCAGCAGTAATAAGTAGGAAATGCTAATGATGACAGAGTTATAGGAGGTCATGATGTTTTGTCTTATGGGTATTCAACTCCAAGAGAAACCAGACTTGTTAGCTTCTTTTGCTATTAGCAATTCTCTTGGGATGAAGACGGTTTACTTTTAAGAGAGGATACTGTGTAAAGACAATGTTCTAGCATAATGATGTGTATTTATAGGCACCATATTTTCCAAACTGTTTCTTTTTGGTGTGGCACATCAGTTCTGTGTCATGTACATCAAGCACACATTAATAGGACTGGGTATTGAAGCTCTGTGCTTTTTTGGTACTGATTAAATGTGTCCATAGCACCAACTATCGAAAACCGTCAAGTGTAATTACTTATTCGTTGATATTTCCTGATTTAAATCAAAATTTTGCCAGTTTTACACTATTTCATTCAGGCAAAGTTCTTGTACAGCTGCTTGTGTTTAGACAACATTTAACATTTGAGATATTTGGATTCCTTTTGCTAAATGAAAGAAGGGTTTGGTAGATAAAATATATTTATATTTCTCAGAGTAAGGTATTGATAAAATAATTCATACTGGTATGAGTACCAGTGCTCGCATTGGCACTAGTATAAAAAATTTCAATACCCAGCCCTACATAACAAACACAAAGCATAAATACTTTGGTTTTCTACTGACAAACATGCTTCTCTCTCCTTTTTGTTTTGCATAAAAGACGTGATTTTGCCTATAGCCATTATAGCTAATAGCCCTATTTTCAGACACTCTGCTACACCCTACACAGACAATACCTGCGTTCAAGAACACACATCCATATGCACTCATAAACCCACATTCTTTATGCAAACACACCAAATTCATTCAAACACAGCAGCTGCAGTTAGTTGTATGAAAACAGAGGTTCGTACATCACTGTAACAATATGGAAGGTAGTTTCAAACAAAGCTCATACATAGGCGCATCCTAATGTGCCAAATGACAACAACCATTCTGGTGTATCACTAATGTCAGTATGCTGATAGGAGTGTTATTGTGGAGCTAAAAGGAGAGAGAGAGAGAGAGAGAGAGAAGTTACAGTTCATTTCTCTAGGTGGATTGGAATGGAAATAATGTGTTGCTACAATAGTGGGAGACACATTGAGATGAGTTTTAGTGCTGTGATGAGGAAATAGAGGTGTTCTGTACCATTGGCTCTGATGGAAAGGGAAACATTAAGGATCTCTGTGTGTGTGTGTGTGTGTGTGTGTGTGTGTGTGTGTGTGTGTGTGTGTGTGTGTGTGTGTGTGTTTACGAAAGTGTTAAGATAAAAAGCGTGTGTGTGTGTGTATTGACAGACAGACATGTGTGTCTACACATTTATGAGCATGTCAACTTCTCCTCTCACCCAATGCCTCTTGTTTTGATTTTTTTTTTTTCCACAGGCATACAAGAGGAAAACCGAGGCGGCTAAGAAAGAGTACCTGAAAGCCTTGGCCGCGTACCGTGCCAGTCTGGTTTCCAAGGTAACGCTTATGACACAGGCCCTGGCTAAGACTGATGATGGATTGGATGGAAAATCCCTGCTAATGGGCTGGGCGGGGCTTCCTTGGGATGAGGTGGTGGTGGTGGTGGAGAGGGTGGGGGCATCTGATGCAAAAAGAGCAGGCCATATTTGGAACAATACCTGATTTCCATAGGGTGCAGATGTTGGGGGTTGGGGATTGTAGTTGGTATGGTGATATAGTTGGGGGAAGGGTCAGCCAATTGGAGTGCACAAGCATATGGCCATAACATCTATTTCGAATGGAGGATAGAAAATGATTGCTGTCTCATGTGCTATACACGATATCAGGTTTAAGTCTGTTTTATATGTAATTTTAGAAAATACAAACCCTAAATTTATCTTACACTGACAGACACCTGTGTCATGCATTAGATCATCGATTTCCTCCATCTAATCATCTACAACAGGAAGTACAAATTAACGCAAGCAATCACAGGCTTTGCTGCGGTTTCCACCTCTGACACCTTCCTGCTAATTCAGATCTATGACATCCCTTTTGCCCAGTGAATGATGGCGTCTTGTATACACCAGCATAGTAGCACGGGGAATAAAGAAAGGCAAGGAGGAGGGCTGTGGATTGCATTGTTTAGTGCCTTCTTGTATTAACAACACACAATGTAGTGTTGGGAAGATTCCTTTTGTCATTCCATTTGTTCTGCAGGCAAACAGCCTCATTTCTCTGGCTGGTCTCCTGCATATATGTGTGTGCGTGTGAGTGTGATTGTGTGTCCCTCCCCTTTTCCCATCTATCTGTCAAGGTGTCTATTGATCATTACCTCGGCCCAAGCTCTATTCATACAAATGGGCTCCATTACCTTCTAATCAACACTGATGGCTGGAGATGAGCTATCTGACAGCTCATCATAGGGGCCTGGAGAGGGTGGGGAGGGGTGGAGGTGGGGTATTTTGTGGGTGCTGCACCTACTCAGAGTGATACTAACCAAAATGAGAAAGGTCAAGTTTTGGTGATTTTGGTGGAGTTTGGTGTTTTCCTTTAAAGCACTGCATGCCTTTTCAACCTCGACCCTGTTTCCCCGTCTGTCAGCCTGTCTACATATGTGTGAAGTAGTGCGAAATATATAGTGAATGCTGTCAAGCCAAGGATAGACTGAAATTAAATATATACAGTCTCATTACACAGTGATCATCAATATGCTGAAAAAGATTTGCTGTTAGACGCTTTGAGCGTCAACTGAGACTTTGGACAGAATCGACCAGGAAAGGAAGGCAATGGGAAAAGGTTTAAGGGGAAAGTCTGGTATTTGTCAACCTGGGTGTTATTCACAAATATCTGTCAATTATGACTATTCGTCATGATAACATTTCACTCACCACCTCTGCTGTAGAGATTTGGGAAATGCAGACTCCTAAAAAACCTACAGTAAATTTAACATAATCTTACAGGAATAGTCAAACGTTTTGGGAAATACACTTGAAACCACTCTCATGTCTGTCAGTTTAATATGAAGCTGAAGCCAAGAGACGCTTAGCTTAGCATAAAACTGGAAACAAGGGGAAACAGCTAGCCTGGCTCTGTAAATATTCTCATCTAACCCTCAGCAAGAAAGAGAATAAGCGTATTTCCCAAACTATTCCTTTAAAACCTTGACTGTGAGTCCTACAAAAAGTAAAGACAGAAAGTAGTCCCCTGGAAATCCCTGCAACTGTTGTAGCAAACAGCATAGCATAGCAATACACTTCCTTTTCAACTTGGCTGACTTACCTGCCATATAATAAGACCCAGGTTGACAAATAACAGAATCTCCCTTTAAGACACAGATCAGGGCAAAAAGGAGAGAGGAGATGTTGTGATCACAGCTTGTTGAATGATGATTGATGTGTTATTGTGACGTGTTGAGGGTTTCAGGTTCCAAAGACTTAGTTATCTTATTAAAATTCTGTTTTATTCATCCACAGACATACAATGACCCTGAACCAAAAAGTGCCCAGCAGACCAACCAGACCTCCCACCTGATGCCCTCAAAGCAGCCCCTGTACAGTGTGCCCCCCCAGCCCTCCTCACCCTACCTGGGCCCACCGGGCTCCTTCCCCCTGTCGGACCTCCAGAGCTACGCCGGGCCACCCCGCCACACCCTGGCCCAGACCCTCAGCCAATCCCAGATGCTGCCGCCCAGCATGAGTGCCTCTCCCCCAGCTCCCTTCCAGATGAGCCCACCTCTGCACCCCCACGCCCAGCTCTCCCTGCATCAGAGCTCCCTGCTCAACCAGCCAATCCGCATGCAGCAGTCGCAGCCAATCATCTCACACCAAATGGGGCTCCAGGCGCCACTGCATTCCCCTCCTCTCAGCCAACAGGTTGGTTTGGCCATTATTAAAATCTGTGAAACATGAAATATGATGAAACACATACGTACATCTTCTAAAGCTCCTCATATAATCACCTTTTAAAAATGTGTGCAGAATGTACAGATATTATCACCTGTAATCACATGACTAATTATTTTAAATTATTGATAATTACTGTTATATATTTATTACACTTAAAAAAAGTTAATATTTCACAGACCCTCGGGCAGTATTGCTTCTCTGGCTATGATACAGCCATTGGATGTCATCCAATGTTTTTATCAGTTACTCCTATTTTACAAAGGGGAAATTCGATCTCATTGTATTGTATAACAGACCTCAATCACACTTTTAGCAGGTAGTTGTCATGTCGGTGTAAGAAGTGTGATTTTGAGATCCATTTTCACCAAGAAATGAGAGTAAATGGTGAGAGAGAAAAAAAGTGGTATTCCTGTTCCCCATTCACTAAGCTCAGGAGCAACTGATAAAGACCACTGACAACATTTGGCCTCAAACAGTATCATGGCTCAGCAAACTCTACATGGCTGGCCATCTCAAAGCTGGGACAATATAACCTATTTTCCTCTCTCCTCTCCTCTTCTCCGATCTACAGGGATTCTCCCATATTCAGGCTGATTACCAGAACAGTGTGGGGGGCTCACAGTCTCCAGGGGCCCCTAACCCAGTGCACGGTCAGAATCCTGACTGGGACAGTGAGTACTGCAACAGGGACTGTGGACCCAACCACTGCGGGTGAGCTCATCACATCAGTCACCATATTGTGTTATGGTAGTAGTGAATGTTGTGTGAAGGATATGATGGCTAGACAAGACGAAATCACATCCAGTTAGCCATGAAAATATGTTGCCTCTGTAAATCCAATCCAGGACATTTAATTGTTCAGAATAGAGAGAGTAGCTGTCTAACAGTTACTCTTTTTCCAAATGAGTTGCTTTAAACCACTTCACTGTCACATTCAGAGATTCAGACTGTATTAATCATAAACTGTGATTTCCCTGCTAAAGCAAAGCATCTCCTTGAAATTGAAATGAGTAATGCAGCAGTAGAACAATGCTATTACCAAGCTTGGAAAAAGTGTGACATCCAATTAAGTTTCCCTGTGTTTCGCTCAGCACACATTGCCTTATTGAATCAAGCTATTTAAGCAGGTACAAGATGAATGTTGTTTTGTCTCACAATTGAAACTTTGTGTTGCTATTCTGAGAGGCAGCAGAGCTGGGTGTCAGTATCTCCTGTATTTAGAGCTGATTCATCTGTATGTCAAATGGGATCACGCCTCGGTCAAATCATGTTTGATGCTCTTTGAAGTAGATTGAGTCTTTGCTTAAAACATTCTCCCTCAGTGTCAGATCATTGTACTTTGGAGTTTTGGAGGGTACTAAATTATTTCAGTGTGTCAGTAAAGATAACTGGAGAACAGACTTTGTATTTGACATTTCAAGTACCATCTGCCAATTCTGACGTTTGTATTTTTCTTTATACTGATTGATGTCTGTTGTTTGTTGACAGCTTTTATGTTTGTTTTGGAGCCGCTTTCTTAGCCAGGTCTTCCTTGAAAAGATTTCATAAGCTCACTAGACTTTCCTGGTGAAATATAGTATAAAGAGAAATTACATCTAGTCAGAACATCATTGTATTCACATGTATCCAACCATACATTAATAAAGTTTCTTCTTCCTCAGCAGTGGCATGGGAGCTCGGGACAAGCCTCTCTACCTCACTTGAAGTTGAAAGACCTCCAAATGTCAGACTCCAGGGAGCTTTCCAACATAACAACAACGTCATCGATGTACACCATTTTGTTTTCTTTTTTTGTGACGGATTTAAAAAATCCCAAAGACTGCTACAGTAACTTCACCTATTTGCCAAGCACTTAGATCGGCCAGAAGCCTGAGGCACTTCTCTTGCATTTTTTCTTTTTCATTTTTTTGCGGGGGCAGTGAGCTTTAAGCTCATGCCAACATACTGAAAATGAAGACCAAAAAAAAAAAAAAAAGTCTTCTCATTTTGTTTTGAATTTTTTAAAGATGCTTTCTCTCCTCTTCACTCCATTACTCTGTGTTTGCCATGGACTGCCCTCATTGGGGAGATGACATGCTCTAAGCATACTCAAAGTATAGGGATCTTGGGTAGAAAAGCTAATGCAGGAAACTAGAATATAGTCACCTCAGCTGGGGTGGATGTACTTCAGGACAGACTGAAACACCCCGACTGATTGAAAGCAAAGCAAAATGTTAATGAAGATAGTCACAAACACTTAAGACATTTGTAAATCATCCTTGCCCCTAGTAAAGGACTCCTCATTTCCTTTCTTTCTCACAGAGTGATTGTAAATATCACCAAAATGGAACCCTCTTATGTGTGTATTTAGCTGCAGTCCCTTGCTTTCTTTTTTTAACATTCTTTTTGTTTGGTTATGTGATTTTCGTGCAGGCGGATTCAGTGAGGGAATACACACACTAAAAGTTGTGTTGAAACTGTGTTCACTGGTCTTGTTTCTCTCCAAACGAGAGAGAAAAGCAAAGACTGAAAAACGCTCCTTTTCTTCTTTAACTGGCGGAGCTCTGATAGAGAGTGTCACTCTCTTCACATGGCCTCAGGACGTTACAGAACTGTAGAGGTCAAAGGTTGATACCTCTCCTTTTAGCTCCTCCTCCTCTTGGTCAATAAGGGCCGCCCCCACCTGTAACCCCGCCCACCTCCCCTTAGTCCCGACACCACTTGTACAGGTGAATAAAAAAAAGTTGCTAAATGTGAAATGTTACTAAAGAAAAAAAACATAACAGTGGGTTTTAAAGTTTTTGACTAGTTTTATTAGGTGTTTTAGAATTGTGTTGAACTCATCTTTATCATTTTTTGTGAAGAAAAAAAAATTCTGAAGATATTTTGTTTTTCACTGTAGCAGGATTTGCGTTTTGGAGGAACAGTCATGGGGGTAGATATTTTAATTTTGTGTATAAACCTGCCAAATGTACTTCTTTAATTTGTAAAGCCAGTGATGAGAGAACCCATTTTGTTTTGTTGAATATCATATGTTTTACAATATGGTCATTCTATTTAATTTGGTTGCAGGATTCACATCTATTTATGAATGATATGAAGTAACATTTTGGCTTATTTTATCAGGGTGCATTATTATTATTATTATTATTATTATTATTATTGATCAAACACCATGATTATTAGAATAATAACTATTTTTTCAGAAATTGTTGTTGGTGCAACACCGGTGTACCAGCATTAGATTCCTTTTGTGTCACAAATACTTCTTTTGTTTTCTTTTGTCTGTAATAAAATGTTTAAAGTGGAGAAGTGGATGTGCATGTCTCTACTTATTTTTGATTGTTTGGTTTGCAGTGGTTTACATTACTGAGTCCCAACACATTCATTAGTAATTTGATGAGTGGCACCTGATAGCTGCCATAGCCTATAAACATAACTTTGCATTCCCCTGCATGTGTCTGAGGTTAATTTGGAGAATTATCTTTAATGTTGTAGAAAAGTGAATGTGACTCCTGTCACATTATAGGTGAGGAGTTTAGGCTCAGTTTATCTTCTTTTAATGAACTTGAACCTTTTCATAGTTTTTTCTTTCTTTTTCTTTTTTTTTTAATCCAGACATGATCAATATCAAGCACATTTCTGCCCGCTGGTCATGTTTCTTGGTAAAGGTGTGATGATGAAACTTACTGTAGCAGTACACGGTCTTTCAGAGAACTACCTGAGAAGAAAAAAATGGACTGCCTTTTACTTATGAATTTCACAGTTGGATTAAAAGTAGAATAGAAATGGAATCTATCATCCCTCCCCCTCCTCTCTCTCTCTCTCTCTCTCTCTCTCTCTCTCTTTCTTTCTCCATGATGATGATGATGCAGTGCCCCCTAGAGCTGATTCATAAAACTTACCACATTGTTTTTCAGTGACTTTAGACAGACTGTTGGTGAAGTGTAATACTGATATGTTTTAATGACAATAAAGGACATCAAAGGCCATTGCCTCACCATCATTACCACCACAGAGGTGCCCTTGAGCAAAGCCCTTATCCCACAACTGTGGTTCTGCTTGGCAGCTTCCAGATGTGAATGTGTGTAACTGTGTGAGTGTGAACAGGAAAAAAGATTGCATTGCTCTCAGCCAAAGTACCCTTAAAAAATCAATTAAAAAGTTAAGACACAAACTCGAAAAGTTAAATTTGTGAGCAGATGAGAGCAGAATATCCTTCAAATGCCAACAAATGAGGAAAAATGAAAGATTTCACACTGCACATAGCTTTAAAGACAGATGTTGTTTTATATACAAACACTTATGGCTGATTACAACTGTATGACAGCAATAAAGCAGATTGGACTGCGCTGCTGTTTTACCATCTCTTATAGATGTTCCTCTATCTCCATCTGCTGGTGACATCTAGTGCTGTCGGTAAGTCTCTGGTTCTATCAAAAGCAATTAAACCTAATGCCAACATCTACATTGTATATATTTCAGAAATTAAAAATAATAGATACATAAAGAGAAAACGCAACAATATCCTGATCTGTAGGATTCTCACTATGTTTATTCTCATTTTAAGGCTGCTCAACAGTGCAAAAATCATTTAGTCTGAAGTAAAGTAAAAAAGATTTTAAAATTTCATGTAAAGAATTTTTTGTCAATTTCTTTTCGTTTTATATTTATTCTTTTGTTTCAAGACCATTCATGTAAGTCAAATGCTCAGGAGACAAGTGAATTTATTCTATTTCATTTATGAAAAATAGACCTCAGAGGCTCAGTCAAATCGATGTTGATGATGTGTTTCACTGTGAAGTTGACTTCAGCTAGTTGTATATAATTGCAACTCCATGCAGATATAGTTTTGTCCAGGGGTTATTTCACAAAGCAGGAAGCTAACCAGGAAACTGTGAAAAATGATATGTGCGACAGTTATTTAAATCTGTAAAACAAATTTAAAAACCTGCATGTTGCATATTAAGGATTGCTAATAACAAACAAAACTTAAATATGTTTTAATGTTATCGGACTAACTCCCGCTTTGTGAAATTACCTTTCAGATCAGTTTTTTATGTGTACTTTCTATGACAATAACAAATGTCCCACAGTCCTTAGAATATTAGATTTGACTTCACTGGAGCAGGGCTTTACAATAGTGCATGTGCTGATTTATTATTCTACAAACTAAATGAACTGGTCAAGTCCCTATTTGATGCCCTCCCTTTTTGCAGAAGGTATCAAAATACCCTATACGTCACTTGTGCAATATTGGCTCCTTGCCTGTCCAATCTCCCATCGCTAATATTGTCTCCAGCAACTCTGATACTGGGTTCATCAGTAGCCATCAGACACTCTCATTTCCTCTTCAGACGGATATGAACTCTCCTGACAGCACAGGCATCAGCAGCCTCATTGTCTGACAGCCAACAAACAAGACAAGACAAACAAGAAAGGACAGAGCATTTCATACAGATCACTAGCCAAACACTTGATGGCTGAGACGATAACGCTGTTAGACAACATTTGGAGAAAATCGTGCTTGTGAAACATCCTCATTTGGATAGAAGCTATCTTGTGTTTTGGGATTGCTCGTTCTATTTGAAACTGTTATCTGCAGAGAGGCTGGGGCTGGCCTTTTGTTAACTGATGCAAGTATATTAGGATACACGCTGCATTTACACAGCAGTGAGGAATCAGATTTGAACCCTCTGAGGAACACTTCTTTTGTTGGCTATGACTTTATAAAACACAAACAACCAGGCAAACTTTGAACAAAAATATTTCTATTGTTACATATACCTGCCATGGTCACTGACATACAACAGTTACAGTAATTGTCATAGGTACTTTCAGTTTTTAAGATTAAAAATATGCTATTAGAGTTTTTTTTCCATGACATTTCATTAGGTAAATACCATTAATGGCATTATCAGTTCATACATACAGTAATACTTTGTACACAGTAATACAGTATGTTGTATATAACATAAAATATGATGGGGCGTGCAGAAACCATTGCTCTTCATATTCACAATCAATGATATACTGTGTGTTTTTTAGACACATGTGCCCTCTGGTTTAATTTCATCAGATTTATCAAGTGCACATACAGAATTCTTCCTTCAAGCATTGTGCTGTTTATTGTTGTGCTTGCACCAATCTGACCATTGAAGATGAATAAATCATGGAGCTGAAAAGGTGCATTGTGTTTAAACATTTGTAATAAACTTCCATATGAACTTCCTTTTTCTTAAAATCTGGTGTACACATTAGATGCTTTAGGGGGACATTGTCATTAGGTGGTAATTACAGATGCGCTTCCCTCTCCCTTTACATGGAAATTGATTTCCATGGTTGTATTTTTAAACTTTGATTGAGTATTGCCCAATTTGTTCTGATTCCTTGGTCCAATTTCCATTAAAAAAACAAGATGATGGTTGAAAAGCACTTGTGTTTCTCAAAATAGAAAGAAAACATTTAATCTCCCGTCGCAAACAGGATGTTCTGACTAAGAAAATAAACATGTTGGACGTAATTTTTCTACTGGCCTTTCCCTGGTTCTGCTGTCTGCCATTGTGAGAAATTCTGAAAGCTTTAGCTCAATTTATCCAATTTCAGTATATGCATTTCCAGTTGATTTGACAGTGTCCTGCAAAACCTGGACTGTCAGCGCAATGAGTAGAGGCTGACAATCCACTAACCAATAGTTGATGTTTAAGGTAACTGTCTCTCCACTCAAACTCAAAATCCAGAAACCTCTCCCAACCCACACAACCTTCATTTTCCTCAGAGACTTTTTTCCCTCTGGGATCTTGAGTAGACTGGCAAAGTGCTTGCAATAACTTTGGGGAAAACTCAGATATTCCATTCAAAAGTAATATTTTATAGGTACATTTCCTATTAAAAAAAATAAAAGCAAAGCTGATGTCACTTAATTTGTAACATTCATTCTGGTCTTATAGTGACAATAAAACAAAAAAACTGGAATATCAGCACTGACATGTCTGGCACAGATTATAGACACACACAATACAAATCACTAACACTACAATTGAGTTTACTAAATATAACCAGAATGACATCTATACAGGCCTTCAGTTTCTTATAATAATGCCTCACAAACAGGTGCTAGGATATTTTTACTGGCATATCATCCAATATCATCACATATGGATCACTGACTGTGATGTGGTTTGATGTCAGAATAAAATGATACAAGAAACAGACCTGCTTCACAGCAACACATCTTAAGGAAACATTACATATTCTGTTTTATCTCACTTTAGTTTGTGCTTTAAGATAGTGCTGTGGATTAATTTTACAAATGAATACAAAAAATACAAACATTGAAATCAGTTGCTATTTAACATAAATATTAGTAGCGCATGAGTGTAATGTAATCAGTGTTATGCTAGTTAACCATTTCCTTTTCTAACCCTGACCTTATTTATACACTGTACACTGTCAGTGATTGTTTCTTATGTGAGGTCTTTCTACCTCAAATTAGTCCATACATCATTAACTGTGGCAGAGAGTTTAACTCACAAGTCATTAGTGTTCATATTCTATAAAACTGTAAACTATGCGTATTTTGGCTGTTAGTGTTTAATAGAAGTAAAGAAAGTAAAAAATTGTTTTTCTCGCTAAGCTGCTCACATATACTTTAGGTGAACAATACACTTGCAGGTTTCAGGCCACTAGAGAATATATTGTATGCAGCTTCTAATGCTGTGTTTGCAGTATACAATTAATTGTGTGCCTGCAAAAATGACTCACATTTTAAGATCAGAGCATGACTCCAGTAACTAACATGCAACATGTAAGCATGTTCTAGCATTAAAGGAGATACAATTGTAAAATAGATTTATAATAAAAGCAGTGGAAAATGTCTAAATGTCAAAACCCGACTTAAGAATTTCAAATTTTTTACATTTTGTAGTGTTCATATAATGTGCCTTCACACTTTGTACACAAGAGCATACGTTCATGTAAACCCTCCTTTACCAAGACTGCCAGGCCACCCTTGTGAATACCAATTTGTTCCACGATTACCTGCCTGGTTAGATAAAGGTTTTTACGAAAAACTGTTGTAGCCAAATCACAAGTGAAAGAATGTAAACATATCAAGAACATTCAGACAGGGGCATAGGACTGGGGGGAAAGGGGGACTGATTATTCAGAGCCCTCATGTGAGGAGGGCCCACAAATACTCAAATGAATAGCCATGGATGCGGGGAGGGGCCCGTAGAGAATGATTACGTACAGGATCCAGAATTTTGTGTTACGCCCCTGCGTTCAGATGAAAATACTGACTCAGTCTTTCATCTTGTTCAGTCTGTCCAGCATTATTCAGCCGCCTCATGTCGCTCCCTCTCCTCAGGCACAGACATGAAGATCTTCTGACAGAACATGGTGAAGATTTCTGAGGAGAAACAACTCGTCACATTAGCAGTGTCTGTTTTCTCTGCCTAGGTTACTCCAGGTCAAATGCTGTCAGATTTTATTAAACATCGGTTCAACACCTTGGTTTGCACCGACTATATAAACAAACCAAATGTATCAGTGCCCACACTGCACTCGAGCAGATATTCTCACATGAATTTCATAACAAACTGTAATGAATGCTTCTCCAGCCTCGTCTGAACAAACAGACAAAGACGCTATAAAAAAACAGAAATGTCTCACTCACCCAGCATCTTCTTGACCACATGGGGTTTCTTCCACTTGTAGCCCAGTAGGTATGCCGGGATGCCTGTGAGAATAATGCTGCTGCCTACCAGGCACTCAAACGGAGCTGCCCAGAAGGACACAACGATCATGAAGACACAGCCCAAAACGAAAGTCACAGGGATGAACAGATACACCTGCAAAAAGAAAATACAATAGATGTAGGTGTTTGTTCCTGTTAGAAAAGAGGAGAGTAGATAAAACTGATCTTCTGAAATGTATTGATTGACCAATTTCAGGTAATGTGTCTTTTCATAGGACATGGCTGCCTTTGGTTATTTAACTTGTAAAATGAAACATGTATCTTTACATAGCTGGAAAATGTAATCAAAACTATAAATGTCATATTTTGAATCAAGTAAAAACTTCACATTATGGAACCATGACTTCATAATAATGTAACTTTTACTGATGATGTGATAAGAATGTTGATAATGATACAATAAACAGTTGAAGTTATTTGCCTTATTGGGTTATTTGTGTATATTATCACCAGAACAGTTACATCCTTTATTGTAATAATTAATGAATTATATTGTTATCTGGGCATTTATTATATTTTAAAAGGTATTATTATATTTTAATAATTTTTAAAAGAGACACTTTATTTTTGTATATTATTGTTAATGTCAAGTACACACGGTATATTGGAAATTTTGTTTCTCAGCTAGCTGAGGTAGCTAATGAAGCGAAATGCATTGTTACCCTGTCAGAGGCTCTGAATTTAGATCTAAGAAATTGACAACCATCTTGTTTCATGGATGGTTTACACATAAAGAGGAGAACTATTTATTCCTTGTTAGAGGTTCATCAAATGGGTTGAGAGCACTTGGGCTCAAAGGAAAGATGAAAGACTTACTACAAAAGTAATATTCCCATGATGAAACAGAAACAAAGAGCTATGTATTTGTGAAAACACCACTCCCTCTTATCCTGAAAACACAGTATGGTTCCACTTCCAACTAATAACAACAGCAGTGACACAATGGTGCTTTCATTATTAAGAAAATAAAATAGTGGATGCTCTATGAAACTAGGAGTTGATGTCTTGGGCAGGCAAAGAAACTGGCTGAGGTTCAGGTAGAGCAAAGGTCTCACATTGCTTGTATACCTTTCAGTGAGTCTCAAATCCTTTGAAAATGACTTTTCACAGATAAATCTCCAGTGCAACAAGCATTTACCACCTGTAATACGTAATTGACATACGTAATCACCGTAGCAGTCTCCTTAATGTGAGGAATTCACAACAACAACCTTTCAGACATGGGTATTCTACCTTAATGGGCCTTCGGAGGTCGGGCTTGGTAAAGCGCAGCCAGAGCATGCCAGCAATGGCCATACCAACACACAGCCAGGTGAAGAAGCTGAAGAGATTGATGACAGAGAAGATGTCCTGAGAGATGGCATACATCATGGACAGCAGACACTGATAAAAGGGAAAAGGAAGACAAGATTGTATTAGTCTTGCATACATAAACACACACATGTTGTAGTCCTCAAATGATTTGGAAATATGTTACTACAGTGATTTTTGTAGAACATGTGCAATGCTAAATGTTAATGTGAATATTCAGAGAGTTGTAACTAGTTTTAGAGGCTTCACCTAAATAAATAATTCTTAGTGTACCATAGTAGCCTACAAAAGGAATGTTGTCTTATATAAAATAAAATAAACTCTACAAATACTTTGCCAAATGCTTATCAGAACAGATTTATGGCATGTACTCTTTTTAGCTAATAACCATATTCAACTGCTCAAAATTGGAGGACATCATAGGTTGTTGGGCTAATATGACACCAAGAATTTCTAAAGGTGATTATTTATAAAACACAAACGTAACGGTCAGACCATTGCTGTTAGTAGCAGGAGTCTTACTGTGAAGATGAGGGACGGCACCGGTGTGAAGAGGTCTGTGTGGACCAATCCCAGTGCAGCAGGGAGTTGACCCTCTCGAGCTCCAGCATAGAACAACCTAGAAATGAGAAAGCTCTGTAGTGGTTATTTTGTGATGAAATAGTTGGCCTAAATAAAAATTTTACAACCAATAACAGTCTCCGATTTTGGAACAAGCCCCTCCTACCCTCCTATCATATGAAACTTCACCACGTAAAATCCAGTAGTATAACGTTACTCATTGCAAAAGAATATTAAGCTCAAGACTGGTTTGAGCAGTTAGCAGCATAAGATTTTGGAACACTTTTAATAAACACACATCCACCAAACAAGCACTCCCCAAACCTTATTTCCCACCCCAAACCCATTGTATAAAATGTAAAAAGAAATCTGTAATAAACTGTTGTATTACAGTAGCAAAATGCTATCAATGTTCAGTTTTATTCTGTATATGCAAACACACACCGTGCTGAGGTGAACAGGGATCCGTTGACGGCTCCAAAGCAGGACAGTCCCACAAAGACAGGAATCAGCCAGGACATCACACCAAGATGGTACTCCCCAAAGCTCTGCAAAACAGCACCACATATGTGAAGGCAGCTCACATTTTGCGAAAACACAGCCTACCAACACATCCATGTTAATCAAAGTAACAACCCTAGTGAACCGCCTAGTGAATCGTTACAGACAGAGGTATGAAACTCACCACAGCAACAGCCTCGGACTTGACCATGTCTTGAGGAGAGATGGTTGTGAAGTAAGCCAGGTTGGTCAGAACGTAAACCACCGTCACTATAGGCATGGATATGATGATGGACAAGGGCAGGTTTCTGTGGTGGGAGAAGTTAATGGTCATTTGAGGAAAGAACACCCAGCAAATGTTCTACATCTCATTTTTTCCACTGCATTTATGAGATCAGTGATTGAATTTGTGTTCAAATCTACTTAGCACTTAGCTGACCGTTGTATTTCATATGTGATTAGCTGCGTACAGTGATCAGTCATGCTAAATTATATAATATTTAAAGGCATAAGCATCACATGCTCCTCTGAATTTTTCTGTATTTCAGGAGTATTTCAGGAGTCATACAAGGAGTGAACAAAACAACTGGAAAGGTTAAATATTGAATGCAATCCAATGCAATAAAACCAATCCAATGCTTTTGTCAAGACTGTCAGAGAGCTGGTGATTAAACTCTACAGCAGTTTTTGAGGCTGTTATTGTATTGGATTTCATTAAATTGTAAGGGGTTCATGTCACTTTGTATACTGTATCTCCATGCAGTCAACTGATGGTAAACAAGCTCAGTCATTGATGAAGGTAGTCATGCTGTTGGTATATATTTACAGGAGAGTCTGTACAATCCTCAAAACAACCTTCATCACATTTAAGTCACCTCTCTGGATTAATCATCTCCTCCGTTACGTAATTCAGGTAATTCCTACAAGAAAATATAGAGTTCAACACAATTTTAGTGATTGGATAAAGACTGGAATTACTGTATATTGTATTTCAAAACAAACAGTTGGCAGCTATGAATAAAGTATTTCTATTTCTGGTCTGTAATTATATCAGAATAGGTCACAAATGCCTCACCAGCCTCCAAAAGCAAAGAGACCACTGTACAGAGCCAAGACAATATTGTCCACTCCCAGTTTGCTGCCTTCAAATGCCTTTTCTGGTGTCAGGTACGGCACATCACCTGCACACACACAGACAGAAGAAGTTAGGAGGAAGGAATCCAAAACAGCTTAAAGAGAAACATTTCTTGCTCGACACTTACAGCGTTAGTTCATGGGGTAATCGTTTGGTTTCATAGACATTTAATGGATTCTCATTCAGAGCTGCTGCCACTTTTTATTTCTTGTCTTAAGGCCAGTCTGTTGCTCACTGCCCTTTGACAGGCTCGACATTTTCAGCCAGCAACTAGCCAGCCTGAGCGCTTCGTCTCCAGGTTCTGCTGTGATATACAGAAACATAATCAGGTCCTGCCCAGCTTACATTTCAAAATGAGCTGAAATATCTTTTGAGAAGTAAACCTCAATCCACTCATTTACCCACAGCAGCTAACAAATCCAGTGTATCATTAGCAAGGGCAAGTGCGTGTGCACATGTTCAAAAGCATGTGTGCTTGAAGCTTGGTTCTGTGTGACTTTCTCCTCTACCTGTCGCTTTCAGATGGTAATGACTGCTTTTCGTGAGGCCTATTACACACACATTATTTTTTCACTCTGTCCTTCTCTCTCATGCTCTGAAAAACCACAGTGTGACAACAGCCGGCAAGCTTCGCCGCCTAGTTTCCATGGTAACACCATGTAGAGCACAATGGTGGTGGGCGTGGCGTTGCAAAGGGGGGGAGAGCAGCAGATGTAGCATGGAGCAATTTTAATGGCGGATCTGATTCAGTTGCTTTGCTATTTTTGAAAAGCATATATGTCTCTTGTTATTCAAGATGAAGTTGACATTGCATATGTGAATCACATCAACAGTGACTGTCCCCCTCCATGTTTAGGGCAATGGTATGGAAGATTCAGTTCATAATGTGATTCATTGTAAGACAGAGATAGTGTCTCTTTTATGCAGCAATCATCAATGTTTTTTAAATTTCCGCGGTTTCCCTTATATGACGATATCACTTCTATCATGTTCTGTTAGATACTGTACAGATGAGTCATGTATGAACCTAATTATGCTAAGCAGTGCTTCAAAGTGAAGAACGCCCACGTAGACACACATGCACATGGTTGCACACTTGCCCAGACTCAATCACATGGCTGCAGACAGACAAGCCTTGTGTTCAGACTCAGCAACTGTGCTAACAAACTGAAAGGAGGGCAGTCTACTTGGTTGGGCTCATTAGCGTTAGTCAACAATTTGTTGATAATTAGAGACAGAAGAAATAAACCTCAGTTTCAGCATGGCCAGTAGATACTGTCACACATAAGGATGGGACAATAATGGATATAACTATACTTTGATAAAACCTACAAACGGTAATAGTATTTATTTTATTGCACTTTTATTACCGTCGTTATTGCAACAAAAACAACAAGGAAAACAAGTGGGAGTTGGTATAACAGACTGTACACAGCTGCATGCTGGGAAACACTTATCATATTGGAAGTTGGAGAAAGCAATGTTTGTTGGGAGAGAGAAAAAAATACACACGTATTCTTGTTTGCCCCTCAAAGAGGATTTGGAACAAAGTATGATCATACTTCAGTTTCAAAAAAGGTTTTAAAAGTGTCAGCCAAAGGCAGCAATACAAAAAACTCTGCATCACACTGAAAGGTAGAGTTTGACTGATCATCCATCCATCCATTTTCTACCGCTTGGTCCCCGTTAGGGGGTCGCGGGTGACTGGAGCCTATCCCAGTGACTTCGGGCCTTAGGCAGGGCACACCCTGGACAGTGGCCAACTCGTCGCAGTGACTGATCATTAAAGTATATTTTAATACTGTTTATATTATATTTAAATAATTATCAGGATTAGGGTTAGGGGTAATGTGGCCACTGTAATCGTAATATAGATGTTCATATTGATACATGCCTCATTACACACACACATACATCAAACAAGAACTACTTTTTCTTTCACACTAAAGTGATACTGAGCCAGCCTGTTTCCCATATATCTGGATGGTCTACAATCAAATTTTACTTGTCCAGTTTGTCTACTCAACTTAGCACCAAGTTGTGATCAAGATGTTAGTATTAACATTGGAAATGATACGAGATAGTAAAATAGACTGAACTGCAAAACCCAGCTGATCGCTGATCTCTTTGTGTTATTGTTGATGACGATGCGGCCACAGAGTGCTGTACAGCATAGTTTTGCATAGATGCCTGAAAGAGCCACACTATGAACTAAAGAAAAACAAAGCCAGTCTGGACTTTTTAGTGACCTGTGGCTCTGTCTGTCGGTCTATGAGTAAGTGAGACTCACCTGTGGAAATCTGGATGAAGCCAAAGAGGATGATGATGATCAGAGCTAGCAATTTGGAGGCCGTGAACATGTCCTGCACCTTGGTGGCCGCTCTCACACTGATACAGTTTACAAACGTCAGGGAGGCTAAAGGAGGTGGGGAGGTACAAAAGAGAGTAGAATTAGGGGAATAATCACCTGGAATGAAGTGTATCAAACAAGAGAATTTTAATTATTTGTCATCTGTAAAGAAAGAGAATATATTTCTACAGATAGTCTTTGCAAGATAACCCCAGCCAACAGCCCCCACTCACTAAGACACAGGCAGGCAATGAGCTTGGCAGCACTGTCGGGCACACTGCAGTTTGGGTAGAGAGGTTTCAGAAGGTAGGTAGCAAACACCAGCGACACCACATACTGTGATGACGGCCGGATGATGAGCATCTCCACCCACAGCTTTAGAAAGGCTGCCAGTTCACCATACACCTCCAGGATGTAAGTGTAGTCTCCCCCCGACTTGGTGATGGTTGTGCCCAGCTCAGCGTAGCATAGGGCACCCATGGTAGAGATCACCCCACAGGCAGACCAGACGATCAGGGAGAGCCCTGCTGAACCAGTCTCTTTGACCACGCCTGTTGGAGTGACGAAAATGCCAGAGCCGATGATGGTGCCTATGATCATTCCCACACCATTGAAGAGGGTGATGCTACGTTTGAGCTCAATCTTCTCCCCTTTGGCAGGTGAGCCATCAGTAGGGCTTGTGGCAGCGGGAGCAGGGACCATGGGGGTAGATGGTGACGCTGGCTGCTCTACAATCAGACCATCTTGGTCTGGGTCTGCTTCAGCTGCTGAAGGAGAGAGGACAGCAGACCAGGAGATGAGACAAGAGAGTTTCACATTTGAGGTACGAGCGTTTAGTGTTGCCAGTGATCACACAAAAGAAAAAATCATCAAAGTAACTAAGTTTTCTTTGAGGTTTTCTTTGCTGAGACATTTTAGGCACTGGTTCATTTAACAGAATATAATACCAAACATATATGACTACACACGTGAAAAAAAGAACAAAACAGACAGACATTTTTTCTAATGTCAGTCCATGTGTCAAGCAGCAAAGGATAGATGCAGTATGCATTCTGGTTCAATAAGATGTGTGGCATGGACTGTTCAAAAACAGGTTAAACTGGTTCATCAGGGATATTTTTAAAACCTGTTTCTGAAGAATGACACCTTATTCAACTAATTACCTTATCATTTATCCTTCTGTTAATGTAAACACACATTGTATCAGGTAATTGTGTTTACACCTGTGAAAGGCTCGTAAGGCACACAAGATCTGTTTTTGTGTAATATGTGTCATATTTCCTCACCTGTCACCTTGGTCACTTGTCACCATGACACAGACTCCCCAAAACACTATGATGCATCTCTATAGCCACATCAGTCTGAATGTACTTTTGCATCAGGCAATGTTGCATCAGAGCGCATGGCGGAATAATGCAGCCCTGCACCATGTGGTATCTACAGGAGTGTGAGCATGCACTGTGCCTACCTCCCATCTTCTCTTGGCTCGCCGCCTTGGCAACGCTCTCCCGACTGCTCCGTGATTTCAGCTCTGTCTCAGCCATCTTCCGTCTTAATCTGTGTCCCCTTGTCTTGTCTTCTTCCTCCTGCCCCCCTTTTTCCTTCCTTATTTTATGTTCCCTTCCTCCTCCTGCCTGGATCTCCTGTCTGTCTCTCTCTCACACACACAATCCCCCCCTCTGCCCCTCAACTCTCTCTAACCCTCCCTGATTCGTCCTCTCACACACACATACAGACACACTCTCCTCTTCATTTGCACACACTGCCTTCGTCACTCAGACTTCAATTCATCTGACCCTGATCCTGTCTCTGTCTCTCCCTCCCTCTGTCTGTCTCTCCAGGATACAGCAGGGAGGAGCTGAACCTTTGTGATGCTGCTGCTGCGTGAGCTCACGCCCACTCCAAATGAATGATGGGATAGCTCAGAGGGGAAAGTAGGTTACTGGCAGGCACCATTTGGAGGGGCCACCATGTGACGCTATAATCTTTTTGTGTGCTGCCTAATCCAGTGGTATACAGTATGTCAGAGTGTGTCTGTGTGTGCTTTCATGTCAGAGTGTATTAGGAAGGATGATGTGAATCTGGTGCTCCCTCTACTGGTGTTGATGTGAAAAAACAAGTGTCTTTGTTCTCCATCCTTCATGTAAAAAGGTGATACCACAGAGAAAATTGAGACCAGCTGGCCATTCAGTGCAAACAATGCAGAATTTCTGCATTTCTGTATCACCTAATGCTTTTTCCACCACTTGTCAGGAGGTGTATAAACAGGACCTTTAAAGAGTGAAATCAGTTATAGAAATAATAATAATAATAATGCTGGGAATTCTTGAAAGTGGGAAAAATAGTTATTGAGTGAGTTAAAATATGAGAGCTTATAGGGAAAAATGTATAACCCATACTAATATATATATATATAAGTAATCGATTTTAATGTCACTGAAAATGTGAAAAAAGGTCGTGACATTATCTATCGAGAGGTGTATGTTTTTATTTACAAATTATAGCCTATAATATCAGGTTGATTTGCCTGATATGTCGTGCACGTTTGGCTTGACGCTAATGGGTTGCACGTCACATTCCCAACCACTAGATGGCGACCTAAACACGTTTCAAGTTGGGAACTTGAGACTCTAGCACTTTAGGGTCAATTAATGCGGTAGAATAAAGGTAATGCTCAAGAGGGAGCTAATGTACATATAAAAAACGTTTCTCATCACAAGCTCTAATAAATTGAGTTTGCTTTGTGAAATAACCACCAAACGCACATCATGTGGTCTAGAGTACAAAGTAAACCTGCGTTTAATGTGTCCACTGTGTTGAGCTTCCATTCAAGACGGAAGAGCTAACTTCCGTAGCAAAGTACCACTAGCGCTACTGAATAAAAATGTTTGCTGTGATAGTAACTGTTAAAATGTGCATTCCGAGAATGAGCCCCGTTCTGTTTAGGCGTAGGTAATAGCTCACTTGCATTACTACTAACGCTGACAAAGTCGACCAGCGATTCCCAAGCTCTATTCGAGTGAACGTCTTAGCTTGTAAGGGGGACAGCGCTGGCCGACGGTGGTATCACCCAGAGCACTTTCTGCCTCGAGTCCGGGGACTTTCCCCTGGGCGAGAAAGGAGAAACTAAGTTCTCTGTATGTAGCCCAGAGTGCAAGCCTTCCGAATGCCCGGATGTGTAATGGCGGAACGGAGTATAAATAGGAAGATAGACAACAGTAACTCACAATCACGGTGTCACAAAAGTTGGAAATGGTTTAGCAGTGTAATGTTAATCTTTCAAACTGTGAGCAACAGTTTGCTCTTACAAAAACCGTCTCTGTTGTTTGTAAGTAGCTAGTTTTTCAAGTAAAACGTTAAATAGCGTGAGGCATCATGGGAGATTTTAAAGACGTCTAGCCAAATAATGCCCACCACAAATATGTTATAACGTTCTTATTTGTTTTTACAGGCACAATGTGTTCCCTAGCACTAAAATGTACATTAGACACTAGAGATTTGATTGGACCTGGCTGCTATTACTTCGAAATGGATTTAGACATCTATTCAGCCTATGATACTACTTAAGATGCAATAGTTTACATTCATGTTTATAAAACAGAAGTAAGGAAAACCACAAATTGCAAATCATTAATTTTAATGTCAAGCCAATTATTGTTGTCAAGTATATATTATTTATATATTATTAACTAAAAGAAATAATATGCTACAGAGAAAAACAACAGGGAGGATTAACATAGCCTCTGAAATTTGATTCTTACTGGGATTTCTTGCCAATTATTGTACAATTATGTAAAACACGAGACAAAGGAAATTAAACTCCAAACAAATGAAGGATGTTATGCTCCCATACAATCTTTCATGGTTCCCTATGCAAGAAATAATTTATTTAAATTTATTTATAACTGTAGCATTTTCTCTCTTCCATACAAATTGTTACCCAGCAGCTGAATTATATTTTAATTTGATGCATAAATAGTGTCTCCATATATAGCAATGTGTTGTTGTTGGTTTTTTTTTAGAGATCAATGAAAACGGCTCTTTTTCCCAGCATGCCACGTTTCTCACTGTCTTCATTCCACTGTTTGATGAGTCATGATTTAGGCTAAATTTAAAAAGAAAAAGCAAGAAATGATATTAGAGATTGTCACAATAAAGTAACACTCCCTGGTGTATACAACATTTACTTATAAGCATGATAATATTAACACTATTACATGGTCGTCTGTTTAACTGATTTTATGGATGAAAGCGCATTGTCGAGATCACATGACGAGTGCTCAGCCAATCAGCTCGAGGAAAATCTGAAACGGGAGTTGCTCAACGTGGATAATACAAATGTCAAACGTTTGACTCCGGGGTCCATCATATATATTATTGATATATCAATGTGTAAGCAGCATTTAAATGCTGTAGTCGGTTCCACTGAAGCCAATTTTAACTACTACTGGGTACTTAACAGTGCATCATATTTTGTAATCTGATCATATATTTTGTTAACTAAAATCTTAATCTGCACAAACAAGTAACTGCAGCTATCAAATAAATGTAGAGAAGTAAAAAGTGCAATATTTCCCTTTCAAATATTGTGGAGTAGAAAATGGCAGACAATGGAAATACTTGAGTAATATACAAGTACCTCAAAATTGTACTTGAGTAACTTTCCGCTGCCAGTAACTTTATGCTTCCATACCTAAGCACATTGTGAATCCTGCTGGTTAATATTTTTTAATAATAATACATTTCTCTTGTTAATTGGTATGCTTCACAACCCCAAGATAATCTTTTCTTATCATGCACTTCTGTGAGGTGACATGATAATAAAGATTAAGTCAATTGTGGTATTTAACTAAGTAAATTTACTCAAGTACCCCACCAGTACAGTTATGATGTAGGCTACTTGCATGAATATTTCCATTTTCTGCTACTTTTTATTTCTGTTCTACTAGAGATCATTATCAGAATCAGAATCAGAATCAGAATCAGAAATACTTTATTGATCCCCGTAGGGAAACTCTTTAACTCTTTATACGTTTAACTCCACTATATTATTTTACAGATTGACATTTTACATACAGAACATATGATCAGTGAGGATAAAAATAGCTCCACCTCAACCAGGTGCAACATTAAAATGCTGCATAAAATGTATCAATTATTACAAATTACTATTATTATGAGAGAAAAAAAATGATCACTGCAGCAATACAATATCTATGTGCGTGAGTGGTTAGAACAAGTGGTGTGACTGCATTGCTGAGGTTATCAGGCAGTAATTGCTTAAAAATATATTGCTTGCATGATTGGACTGATTTGAAAATGATACCCAATATGTTGCACTAATTTGATGGCACATTAATTACTGCTTGTGCCGACAGTGATGACAGAAGTTGATGGAAAGACAGGTTGTGCTCCAGCTCACGCAGAACTTTTAGCAGTGTGGAGTTTATTTTTCCAGGCAGCACTGTGGCAGTCTGCATCATGCAGGGAGGCTTGTCAACCTGCTGTGAGAAAAATCCATGATTTTACTCGTCTTCTGCATTTAAGTTGAGGTAGCTTGTGCTCATTTCCTTCAGCAGCTGCTCGGAGACAACGTTGTGTTAAAAGTGGACAGGTATTAATAAAGCCTTTTTAAAACACCACTACTGGTTACTAGAGGAAGAATCTGAATCCTGACTTAAGTAAAAATAACAATTTCACAGTGGAAAAATACCTAACCCATTAAAAGTCCTGGATTGTCCTGGATGAATCTTGGATGTAGGCTATTCACAGAAAATGTACCTAAGTATTGATGTTAAAGGCCTCATTGTGAAGAAGGGGTATTTGAATGTTGTAGCTGGTCCTGGTGGAGCTAATCTTGATTATATCATTCATATGCCATTATACTTTTGGGGATTTTACTTTAAACTACAGCAGTGTGTCATAATCCTCACTATATTACAATATTGCCACCTTGCATCTCTAATTTAGAATTTTTATGCTTTCAGACCAAATGAAGGATTATTTGCTCTTTACCTAATGTAAAAATGCATTATTACAGAGCTAAAACAACACTGTTTTTAATACTCTAGGTGCTAGAAATTTGACGTTTTGAAGTTAGACTTTTTTTTCCCCACAGTTGAATGTAGCATCTTAATCTGTAACGTCACTTCTGACTATGGGTGTCAGATGAATATAGTGGAGGGGAAAGTACAATATTTAGTGGAGTACGTACCAGTGAGTAGGTTACAGGTCTTGAGTAGAACAGGAAGTTACTACAAACCCCTGGCTGATACTGAGCACATGGTGACATCTCTGCACCAATTTACTTTTGTCTACTGCTCTTCATTGTTCTCTTGTTCCTTCCGGCTTTCTTCTCCCTCACAGTCATCTCATATCTGTAATCTTGTTTCACAGGCTGCTTCAATCTCCTCCATTTTCACCTTTTAATCCTATCATCTTTTCTTAATATCTTTTTACTAGCAAAATTCTCTCTCACTCTCTTTTCCATTCTCTCCACCCATTTTTCTCTCTATTTCTTGCCCTCTGATACGTCTGCCTCCACTCTTCCGTCTTACGCTTTTCCACTAGATATCTCTTTTTATTGCTGTTATCTGTTTATAAATGAGGAGAGACAGTGATAACTTCATGATGGATGTTTTATCGCTAAGCATCAGTTTTCAAAGACCTGAAGTGAAGCAGAACATCAGGGCTGTTGAAAATAGTTTGCTCTAATGAAATATGCTCTAATGCAGTAAACCCTTAAGTTAACTTTTCCTTCAACACAGTTTGTAATTGAAGTATTACACATACACTACATGGATTAAGTATGTGGACATACAAACTCTACACCCATATGTGATTGTTGAATATCTCATTTCAAAGCCATGGGCTTTAATATGCTCCTTTTTTACTTAGTTTTATTTTTGTTGGTACAATGTGACATAACAAAAAAGTGGTGCAAATTGAAAAAACATAGATACAACAAAGTCACCACATCTCAACCCGCTTTCACACCTTTGGAAGATTTTGGACCAACGTGTAAGACAATGCTCTCCACCACCATCATCATAAGACCAAATGATATAATATAAACTTTCATCTTCAAATCTATTTAGTGATGTCTGTGACTGTCTCTGATTCTACCTGTCCTTTTGTTATGTCTGGCTATGTTTGTTTTTCTTTCTGTCTGCTGTACTCAGGTCTGTCTTCCACAGACTTGGCAAGGAGCACTGTAGCTGTTCTGGAGGCTCGTGGTGGCCTGACTCCATACTAAGACAATTCATGTTAGTTTTTTCTTTAATTTGTCACGCATCTGTATATGCATCCCTACATGCACAATAATAATAATAATAATAATTATTATTATTATAATTAGTTGAATTATGAATTAGTTGGCTTCATTTCTGTATGGACCTCACTTTGTGAATGGGAGCATTGTCATTTTGAAATAGGAAAGGGCCTTCCCCAAACAGTTTGCACAATGTTGGAAGCACACCATTGTATAAAATATCATTGGATGTTGTAGCATTGACATTCCCCGTAATTGAAAATAAGGGGTCTAGCCCAAACCATAAAAATAACCCTAGAAAAGTGCACAATTATATGGACAGGGGTGTCCACATACTTATGGCCATACCGTGTAGCTGCATTGTTAATACTGCAGATTTTCTGCATCCTTTTTATTTAATTATTTTTTTAGTAATTTCATTCTCAATATGTCTATCTAGAGATGTCAGATTGTGCACATATTTTTTGCTTTGTGGTTCACCACAACATTCCATTTCCATCTCCTTCATTTTTTTTCTCCTTCATTTTCCTCTCCTCTCCCCAAGTTTTTTGTCCTGTATTTCACGGTGCAAATTTACCATCTCTCCACTCTTCAAAGAACATCCACCCCCCGTTACCATCACCCATCAACTTTCCTCTCTGTTTCATATTTCTTTTCATCAGTCTTTTCATCAGGCCTCCTCCACCAAAACCTCCTGCATTTCCCGCTGATAACCCCACTCTGCCTGCACAAGCAAATAGGGTTTATTTTACCTCCCTCCTGCTCTTTACTTCATCGCCTCAATTTCAATCTATACTGTATTTTACCTGTTTTGCATGTAATTTTCTTCTCTCTGTCTCTCTTTCTGTGATCTCCCTCTGTGCTTGTCACTGTGGTGCTTTTAGCTCCACACCCTCTTGAACCTCTCCATTACTCCGTGGTTGGTCAAGTGCTTTTTTGTCCAGCCAGACTATCCAGACGGTGACTCAGTATATAATTACCGAACTGTGATCTGTTCTCCTTTTCAGTAAATGAACACGAAATATGCAGGGGTTGTTTTTAAGTGATCTGAAGCTTGTCAAGCAGGGACACAATTATGTGCTTCAGGTTTAGTCTTCCTTTTTGACATCTTTATGGTTACAATGCCAGGTGACCAGATAATATAGCACCGTAAGACTTGAAACAGTGCGTAAAATGAAATGGTGTGCTTACTGCAGTGTCTTTCTTTGTCTCGCTTTCTTTATTCACTGCTGCACTGATGTTTACGTATTGAAAGAAAAAAATCTTATTGGCACTAAAACCAGAGAATCCATCGCTCTCCTTGTTTATTGGCAGGAGCAGGAACATAGACTTCGCATAATGCTGAATGTCATCACTTCTGTTTTATTCAGATCTACACCATAAAACTGATGAAAACTCAAGAGAAGCTCCACAGTTATTCTGCCTGTGAGCTGATGCACTCCTCCACTTATGATTGTGTCATCTGCCGCTGATGCCGCAGTGAATGTGTGGCCAATGAAAGTAAGCAGCGGAGCCCATCTGATAAGACACATCAAACGCCTTCTAATTCCAGAAATATATTTTGTGCCTTGAGCCATTAGTAATCCCTCCTTGATCAACTGTCACTAAGCTGGCCTGGAAAATGCTAGAAGACATGTAACTGTACCCATCGCTGCATTCTCTGATTCCTCTCCAAGCTCCAACCTCCTCCTCGCTCCTCCATGTTACCTTATAGCTTATCACAAATCTGGACACTGGTGTGTGAGTTCCTACACAGGAAATCAGAGCTCAGGCTTTCTGCATGAGTTTGCTTCTCTTCTGCATCAATGTGCTTTGATAGTTGACCCTGATTTTCCTCTGCCAATGTCTCCCTGTATCTTCACACACCACTTCTTCCCCTCTCTCTTCCTTTTGTCATTTTTTTCTGTGTTACTCTGCTCTCTAGCCAGTTCATTCCCTCTCACCTGGTCTCCAACTATTCTAACCACTTATTCTTAATTATACACAAGCACAAACACATGCACATAAGCTCCTAATTGATCAAATAGCAGTGTAGTGACATTCAGGTGCATTAACATTGCAGACAGAAAAGCCTTGTCTGCTAATGGGTGCCAAATGGCATCCATTTGCAGGCAATTCATCCACACCATATTGACTGACTCGACTTCTCCAACGTCCATCTTACATTTCTTAGTGTCTGCTCAGTCTGCTGTGGAAATGGACTATTATCTGTGCAATTTGCACTAGGAAATTACATAAAAAGACATAATGGCTTCAACATATTGTATGTGTTCCTACAAGGATTGAAATGATTGATTCTGGGAGACCTGACTTGATGCTTATACGAACATACAGCCTGCCAACATATGTAAGATGTGTTTTTAGCCCACAAAGCTGGCAGTTGTTTTGGCCCCGACATCCCTGCAGAAGCACCACTGTCACTGAGGAGAAAATAGCAGCAGGGAAGGATTAGGGTATGAGATCTGAAGCAGCAGAAGAATTTTTCTCTGTGGCTGCAGCTGTAAAAGGCCTCCTGTGTTCACCGTCTTCACTTCCCACAGTTTCCATTATAGAGAAACCTTTCCATTTAACTTTCCCTTTGTAGGGACCTGAAAGGTTGGATTTCTCCCTGCCTGCTGGAACAACAGATACAGCTTTCAAGCTATTCAGGTTTTATTAGAATTATGTATGTGAAATATGTAAATAGAATTCATAAATGAACTTCTACTTATTAAGACTGAGTAATATTTTCAGCTATTAGGCAACACATTAATTTGGCCTATTTTCCATGTCTGAATATAAACACTAATAAGTGTAACAAAACAATACAGTGTTGATACTTTAAGGAAATCATCATATGTGAGTTCTGTTATACATAGATTATGTATTAAGAGGAACACAAATTATAAACATTCCACAACTTAAACGGCTTATTTTTGGTAGTTAATGCACTCTGGGATAAAGATGCTGTGAAGTCAAATATAACCTGATGGTTATATACTATTAAGACTGAAAATACAGACTGTGAATGTCAGCTGTCTTTGGGCTTAAACTTTCTAGGTTAGCTCTGTTTCAGGTTGTGTTTGAGGAGAAAGAAACAGCTAAAAGAGCAAAGTGGCTTCAAAGAGTGAAAATCAGCCAGTTTCCCCAGATTCAACGCATGGTGGGCTTGAAATTCTTCCATTGTTCTTTAGATGTTTCTCAAAGGTTCCAGCTGCTGATATCATGAGCTTATACTTATATAGGATTTCAGTGTGTCAGTCTTATTCAGCCAAGGAGAAGGAAAATAATTGCTTCTTTTTACAGTGTCTTTGACAGCTGTTGTACATGTAAATTGGTTTCCAATACAATTTAAATCTGAAATCCAGACTAAAAGAGCTTTACCCGTTATTTACTCATGCTGATAATGTTTACGTAGTCAGTATATTCCCACAAAAATTTCATGACATACAGGAGAGGCCAACTTGAGACAATAATAAACACAAACACAATATGAGGTGGCTACTTAATACAGTAGACCATTTAAACCTCACCATTCATTTACCAATAAATATCTAGGATTTTCCTATTAGATAACAATTCATAAACACTGTACTCATCTTAAGCAGGGGGACAATTAATGCATCATTTCATGTCATCAACAAGTCATGAACTTTATTTCATGCCAGAAAACAAATATAGCATCCACATAACAACTCTATATTCTTCATAAAAGAAATGATAAACACTTCAAAAAAAAAAGTGGACACATTCATTCCTCACATTATCAGTGCAACCAAAGTTCAATATACAATCATACAATACATTTACCAATGTTGTACAACAATTACTTACATCTTATAGCTTTCATTAACTACTGTGCTCAATCTTAATAGACATTCTTTCTAATTTCATTACACTGAAAAGTTTCTGCTGAATTTCTGTACTCGAAATATAAACTTCTATTTTGTGTGTACTGTACCATTAAACTCTTATGATTACACACTGCAAATGTAAAATAACAACTTTTAAGTTTTATTCTTGAGAATGATTTGGTTAATTGTTATCATAATAATGTCTCACTACACTTCAGTGCAGCTTGTTATAACAGCAGTTAATTCTACATTTTCAATAGACAATCTACAATAAATATCCATTCTTCACAATTAGGTCCATGTTTCATATTTTTCTAAAGTGCAGGAGTGACACATGGATGATAAAAGTTTAGATGTGGACCATAATTGTTCATTAACTATGTTCTAGCTAATGACTGTCTAACCCATCAACAAAAAGACGCTTGGTAACAAAGCTTTGAAGGAGACAACAAAGCACAATACCACAGAGAGAACAAGGGGAAAGCAGGTTAACCCTACCACTATTTCTGTTTTTGTCTGTACTGAAGAATGAGTGATGGACAGTGATGGATGGACAGATCAGTTGTCATTCATGTGTTTCTACTTCTGTGGCATCACTGACATTATATCTATTCTAAGATGTAGTTTTGATTTAAATAAACCAGCACTGAGAAATAAGAATTCATGCAAATCTTTTTTTTTCCTAATTTTTTGTGTTTCTATTAAAATCAGAAGCATGAAATGTGCCAATACTGTTAAATGAATGCAGGCACAGATCCTGATCACACAATAAAATATTGCATTACCTCAGTTCTTTCTCCCCACGTTTTAGTTTGTTTCACTGTTGACTGGTTTATCCAAGCAGTCTTCTTTTTTATAACCTCTGAGCATAGCTTTGCAAAAACAATCCTGATCATGCCATGAAGGAAAAAGTGGATATCAAATAACAAAAAAGATTAAATGATTATACAATCGCCTCTTCCTCCTGCTTTTAATGTGTTGAACAGCAGTAGCTTTGCTCTGTCAGTTGTTGTTCATAATCCACCAAGAGGCTGTTAAATGAAACAATAATTAAACATCAATGCTTTATGCTCTTTGCTTGAGCCAAACAAATGAGCAACGACAACAGGAATAGAAGCAAATTATAAACATGTATTTCTATTTTTCCTTGAAAAAGGAATGGCCTCCTAAGATTATAATTCATTATCTAATACAGTATATCTCACACATTAAGCCTGCATTTTTGGCCACTCAGTGGCAGCAGAAACCAGCTGTAAACACAACACTGATATATTATCAGCTCAAGTTTATATGGTGAACTTGTTAGCAAATAGTTACATATTTACACATCCAGCAGATACGGAGCAACATTAGCATTCATTTGTTGTCATGTTTCTAGGCACATGATAAAAGTCCAATATTCACTCTGCTTTTAGCCCTGTTTTTGGTCTCCACCAACTCCTGTAGGAAATATCTGGTTCTTTAGCTACTAAATGCTCCACTATGTTCACCATTTTGTTGCTTGTTTGTTTGTCTGCCATTCTTAGCAGAGGTTTATCAGAGCGTTTTAGCTGAAAATAGCTGCCTGCTGCGTCTAGAAATTACGCTGATGAGAGCGGTGTGAGTGAACCAATACAGTAAGGTTATGGTCCAGAAAACCAAAACAATGAGCTGAGAGAAGCTAAAACACTCTGTTAGAGCTGAGGGGAACTGATGAGTTGGGTGATAATTATCTGTGGGTTTATCACTATGAGTGACCCCTTTCATATATACATAGTCTTTTGATCCATTGTTAATATAAACATATTGATTATAGCAGCTTTAATATTATAGTGATTATTTATCTGTAAAGCACCTGAATTCTATTGTTTACCACAAGTTATTTTCTCAGAAAGACTTTAACTAAACTCTTAGGTTAACTTAATCTATAATCCTTTGTATCTTGAACCACAGAAACCCCTGTTCATTGTGAGGCATTTGCAATAATATTTTTCCACAAGGCCATGCTATGCTTCATTTTATTCTCACAGTTTTACTGAGAAAAACTATCAACTAAATCAAACTGGATTCATGTGAAATTTTGCTTGTTGAATAAAAGCTTTCAATAAACTAGAGATTATTGTTTAAGGGTCTGGTTTCTACCTGGGAGGAGCATGGTGGAGACCATCTCCGGCTCTTCCAGTGAGTCGATAATGCAGCGCTGGAAGGTCTTACTGATGGACGAATGCAGGTAGCTGAGAGGAAAGAGGGATGAAAAGGATGAGACTGCCATTTGCCTCTCAGCAAGGCAATATCGCTTCAAAGAGAGCCTGTGAGCAGCTTGGTGTGCTGTGCAAATTTTGGTTCAGCAGTGAAATTCTCAGAACATGTTTTCTAGTCTAATATGCCATGAAGCCCTTCTGATCCTACCTCATCCAGGAGAGACGGTCCTGCCAAAATTCGTACATGATGAAGCATGATCTGTCTGGCAGGTTCTGGACTGAAACGCTAAAAATAAAAAAGAGAGAGGCAGGGAGAGAAAAACAGGGCAGTGGGGGTTATCTCATATGCTTGGTAAAATTGAAGCAATTTGAAGTGGCTGCATCAAATCACAGAGAGATCTAGAGGCAAACAAAGGCACTGAGGCAGACAAAGGGACATACTGCAGGTTGTTTGGCTGGCTGCTGGTGGCATCTGTGTAGATTTTAAGTGCTTCCTGAAACTGCTCCCCATCCTTCTCCTTCACAGACATCTGTCTCTGGACCAGAAGTATGTTCTAGAGAGGATGCGAGGAAAACAGTCATAATCTTCAAATAACAGATTAGGTTAATTTTGGAAATTCAAAAATATCATAAATGAAATACATGGAACACTTCAAACTCACCGATTTATATGTTCCTGCCAATGTGTCCTCTTTGAGCGGTTCAAGATGTGGACTCTGAAAATGGGGGCATAAATATTTCACTTAGCCATGAGCAGAACAAGAATTAGCAGCAGAACTGGCTCAACTGAATCTAGCAAAAGTATGGCCTCTAGTTACAGTCTGTCACAAAGCATTGGCTTTCTCAAGGAAGAGATCGCCCATTTCATATTAACCCTCCAACAGCCTCACTGCAGCCCTGAGAAAGGTGGTTATACTATATTCTTGTCTGCAAGGCCAAGATAAGAAAATGTAATTAGTGTGTTAGCATGCTAGCTTATTATCCTTGCAGCACTGATATCTAACCTTGGAAAATGCCTCATCTTTCTTTTAATTTCAGTTGAATATTTTAAATTAGAAATGAAATAAATCCCACAGCAGCACCAAGAAAAGAAGTTATTTGCACTCTTCTTCAGGCCTACAGAAATTCAAAACATCTGTAACCATCTGTTATCCCAGAGCACCAATAACAGGGTTGAATTTGTACAGCACCAATGCATCAATATCTGTATGATGTAAGTTTTCGAACAATTGCTGTGTCTCATTGCCCCACTGAGACCTCTACAGCATGTAGTCACAGGCTGATACCTTATGCATGACATTCAGTTAGTGCAGTTCAATACAGCTTGTACCGTTGGCCTCAACATCCACATGCACTTTGTACAAATCATCCTCTCTGACAACATGTTGGATCCCATACCGCAGGAAAGGGAGGACCGTTATTATCTGCAAACACACAGTAGGCCTCATACGGTCTGCTTTGACATTTCTGTCTGTAACAGCTGAGCCACTGTAGTTAAACCTGATCCTCACAAAGAGCAATCCTCCCTCATGAGACAAACCTTTGGCTGCAAATTTAAGTCTTTCTAACACATGAAACTGTAACTAAACCATGTTTGTGTAAACCTCACCAGTGTTAGGCTGATGTGGTCCTGCGGCTCCCAGTCTTTAGATGAAATATGAAAGTGATACTGCCACTTAAAAGGCTTAAATTCTTATTAAAAAGATTTTTTAAAAGACAAAATTCTTCAAAATTCAGAGATTTTGAATTGCTTTAATTTTGCTTTTTGAGGTTTATTATCTATAATTCTACAATCGGACTTTGAAATAAAAATTCTATTAAAGGAATAGATCAACATTTTGGGAGACACACTTATTCGCATACTTGCTAAGAATTAGATGAAAAGATCGATACCACCCTCATATCTGCCCGCTAAATATGAAGCTATAGAGCTAGCAGACGGTTAGCTTAGCATAAAGACTGGAAGCACAAAAACAAATTTTATACAAACCTCAAACTCCAGTTTGTCTATGAGCTGCTCCAGTTGGTTGATCTGGGAGCCCCAGTGGTTGTCTGGCTCCACGCTGACCCCTGACCCCCAGAAACACAACATCAGCACAATACAACACAGGACATGTCAAATGACAGTCAAAGTGATGCTCATGTAGCACTTGAAGCAGTTCAGCATATTTGATGAAGCTGATGTACTTACATGATTCTTACAATATTTGGGTTGTATCCACATAAAGCGTCAGCTAAATAAATATAATGTGATGTAATGATGCATGTTTTGGATGGTCTACTATGAGTGTCCTCCAGAGCCCAATCGCTGCCATATGCTCTTTTAAATTTCCAGTATTTTGTCAACTTTTGCCCTCATCAGATTTACCTCCAGTATCTTAATCGCATGTTCCTGAAACGTACCTGTGGTGAGCATGCCAGAGTAGGGGTCAGTAGGGGAGAGACACATGTTCTTCTGGATGCGTCGGCCAGGGCGTTTGGCCACCCTCTGAATAGGCAGGTCCTCGGGCTTCTTCAGTATCCTCCTCCCTGTACAGCCCTGGTCATGAACAGCCTCCATAGCGCAGTCGAGTGATGACTGAAGGGACTGCAGCTGGGTGGAGGTCTCCCTCAGCAAGAAGCGCGTCACAAACTGACCCAGTACTGATGAACCCTGATACTCCTGAATGGAGGCACAAGAGTAAAAATTATGGAAAAGAATCAGCCATGATGTGGGGAAAGCAAATGAAATTATATTTTTTTTTATCATTCATTCATTCATTTCTTATCTTTAGTCCAAGAAATGTTTGTGTTTTTGTAGTTGCTATGATGGACTTGTCTGCCTGTTAATCTTCAGCTCATGAAGAAACGCTCCAGACAGAAATTGATTCTTGGTTCATATTATGCTGAGCTTTTTGAGCATGAAAATAGCTGATTCTCAGATAATCTACTATCTCCTTATACCCTCAATACCTTGTATTTTGAGGTTGTTTGTGGTTTGTTAGGATTATGAGCTCACTCCCCTTTTAAAAAAGGAATAATATCTTCATTTATCAGGTATGTTATTGCAGTTAGTCAGAGGAAATAAGTTAACATAGCATTATTCCCACCAGCTAAAAACAAACAAGGAGTAAACAGAGAGATCAAGTTAAAATGGTTCAAACGTGCATGGTGTGATGTCACTGTGTAGATTACCCTGAATTAATGAATGCAAAGCACACAAGGTGATAATGGTCTAGCCCATGAACTGGAAAGTAATATTATGATAATGTACTACTGAGAACTATAAGTTTCAGTGTTGTGGCTGTTTTTTGCCAGCTAAGTTTTTATGGATAATGACCCCTGTCACCCTCACCGGCACCCTGTGGTGCAACAAAATAGAGTTCAGAAAAAAGGGAGACATTTGAAAAATGACCGCTGAGCTTGTTGGAATCCTTGCTTCTATGTGCTCTGTTTTCTCGGCAGCAGAGATGCTGCACTACACGAGTAATGAACCTCAGTCCTTTTCTCAATTTCTCCTTCCTTTCTTTTCGACACAGAAGAGCTGCCCAGCACAGCGGATGTTTTCTTTTTATCTCTGGGCACCACAACAACACAAAGGATATATTTTAGTCTGCTGATTTCATCATTTTACTGTTTGTTTTTCCAGGCATTATGAAAGCTACATGGGAGTCTTGGTGGTCATTGACCACTGCTACAGGATCAGTTTTATCTTTGGTTTTAGCAAAAAGAATTTAATAACTAAGGCTGATTTCAGGACTTCAGGGCAAAGAAAGCTTTTTGACTGCCTAACAGCAACATGAAAAATGCATGAGCTACAGGAGGGCACAGGTGATATAGAGAAGGGGAGAGTATTACAGAAAGAGAAAAAGAGCCAGACAGGAAGACAATGTCGGAGAAGATGGATGTACAGAGAAAGGAGATAGAACAGAGAGAAAGAGAAGTGTGTGCCTGAGTGAATAATAGACTCAGATTAAAAAAGAGGGAATGAAACTGAAAGAGAAGGAGATTAGAGCAGCTGAAAAACGGCTGTGTGTTTGTGCTGCAGTTATGTGGAGGACATCTGACATCAGATCAGTTGGACAGCTCGGGGGGTTGTCAGCCTTAGTTACTGTCATCTACGCTATACTATTGCCCAATGTTCTCTCTTTTACTATCATCAGTAACGCCCACTTCCTGCACTGCAGTGAAAATAAGTTGCTGCATACCACAGGAAACAACATCATTATACTGTAAGTCTGCATCCACATCCAAGCATCTATCTATTCACAGTCCGCACCTGATTCTCTTCCCTTGCCAAATAGAAATAAATATTCACCAGTTGGCTTAACGTGGAGGGTTCAGTGAGATCGATAAAGAGTGAGCTGAGCTATTGATTATGTCTTAGTGGAAGTTCTCTGATGTTGAGCTCGACTGTGTGTGCCTAAAACAACATTGATTACAGCCCTGCATGTCGGGGACAGACACTTAAATCCCCTCTACATTTCATGGAATATACAGTATACGGTTCTGCTCGACCACGCTTCATAACAGGATTTCATAACGTTCTAATTAGCATGTTTCACAATTCGAGGCTGATGATTTGATGAGATATTCTGTTTCATTATCTGGAAATCCATGTAAAAGAAATACTGGTGTAAAAGTTTCACTCTTTTGAACTGAAGAGCATTGATCTCTATTTCAGCTCCAAAGCCTTTTTTACAATTAGGATGGAACGTATGAGTGATGAAACCAAAGGTATGCAAACTTGGTGAAAACATGTTATGATACTGGTTACTGGATACTGGTTTTAAATAAAAAGCAAAAAATACTCAATGTAATATGTCAAATGGCCAATGCAATGCAATCAGTGTTATCATGGGAATATGTAAGATACACAAGTTAACAGCAGTAATAACTTACAATATGTTCCCAGAGGAAATCTTGTTCCCATGTGCATATTGCAGCATTCATGTTTCTGCACGTTACAGAACCTGCGGTAACTGGAAAAACAGTTCCAGTTCTCAAATGTGAGAATTAGCTACTTTTCTGAGTTTTATAACTTAGTTAATTATCTTTGTGTGTTTATTCGCTAAACGGTGCACACATTTTCACACTTCACAGTTCACATGTGGTTTTGAGCAAAATGTCTTGACAACTGTTGGATGGATTGCCATGACAATCGGTTCAGACGTTCATGTCCCTCTCAGGATGAATTGTAATAACTTTAGCGATCCATTCACTTTTCCTCTAGTGCCTCAGGTCAAAATTAATATGTCCAATACTTTAGTTTATGACCAAATAGCTGCAAAACTTCCCATCAGCCTCAGCTGTACTTTCTGTTAAGTGCTAATTAGCAAAGCTAACATGCTAAACTAAGATGATAATTATGGTAAGAATGAAGTACCTGCTAAAAATAGGCATGTTAGCATTATCATTGTGAGCATGTCAGCATGCTGACATTAACATATAGCTCAAAGAACCGCTGTGCCTAAGTTTAGCTTTACAGAGCTGCTAGCATGGCTATAGACTCTAGTCTTGTTTTGATTGTTGGTCACAGAAATCAAGTAATATAAAAATATCACCTTGGGCTCTGGAAAATTGTGCATTTTTCACTATTTTCTCACATTTTATACACTATACAATTAATTCATTAAGAAGAAAAATGACAAACAGATTATTCAATAATGAATGTTGCAGCTCTATGACCTCCATAGCAATCAATATCTCTACAATACCTGCACTATATTGTGAAATAGGTCTAAATATATTGTTGTTCACTCATTTCCAAAAAAGTCCAAAATGATGTGGTCACATAAATTGCTTTACTTCCACTTTACTTGCTGTCCAGCTGATTTGCAAAGACAAACAGCTGCCATGTTCCTCACACCAAAAAGCTGACGTCAACTGTCTTGTAGAGGAGGCCTTTTTAAAAGCACGGTTCATCTTGTAAGGTTTTGTGAGCTTATGTTTGAAAATGTAATGTTAGTGAGGAGAGGAAGAGCAGATAGCAGGCAGAGTAAGTCATGCTGGCCAGTTTTCTTTTCTTCTGTATCACCACCACAGCAGAGTGATAGGAGAGGGTTTCAAACTGACAGCTGAGGCACAAACAAAAAAGCCTGTCTGAATGCTTGGAGGCATAAAGAATGCTTAAAATTGTTCTGAAAGCTGTTGAAATGGATAGTCTGCTGATGTTGTGCTACATTTAAATTGTCTCGACATGCAAAATTCCCCAAAGGTGCAGAAGTGAAAGCCATCATCACCCACCTCTTTAGTTTTATCCATGGCCTTCAAAATGGCCACGTTCAGCTTTTCCAGAGCAGACAGGACGCTGACGTATTCTCCCAGATGTGGAGTGAAGTACTCTGAAGGAGAAGAAGATTTGTCAAGATTTGTCTGATCAGCACCCTGACCAGTGGTGTTTTCCACAAGAAGGAAATAAATCAATAAGACACTGATGGCATTCATTAGAATTAAAGTAGTTTGGCTAATTTGCTGAGTCACTGAGACTGGGGCATGCTTGTGTTTGAGTTGTGGTCATCATCAGATGACAATAGCAACAGCTAAAACCATGAAACCTCGGGCTTTTGTGATACATAAATGTGATCATATGTACTCTATATAAAGTTTTGAGAGTGATTTTATTAGCAAAGTCAGTAAAATAAAGCAAGAATGACACAATTACCTGAGAGTTTGTCTATGTCCAGGTTGCTGTGATTCAATGGGAAGAAGACAAAAAGAGACGCGTTAAGAGATGTCATTGGGAATCCTGAAATATTTTTGTTAAAGCACTATAAAGAGTTTAGTTTTTTGGTGGTTTAGTCTTTTTAGCCATGCTAGCAGCTCTAGAGGTGGTTATTTGTCGTTCTGTCGGACTGTTTGTCGGCCAGTCCACCACTTTGGTCCAGACTACTGGATGGATTGCCATGAAATGTTGTACAGACATTCATGGTCCCCAAAAGATGAATCCTACTGACTTTGGTAAGTTGCAGGTGAGGTATAAAGGGAGAAACGTGAGGCAAAGATACTGCTTGAGGCAAAAGGCATGCTGATGTTCTACAGCAAGTTATTTTGACCTGTTGATTTGTCCCGCCCTCACCAACATGGTACTGTCACCTTCCGAGGATATCATTATATCTGGATAAAAGCAAATCCATAGTCCACCGCAAATAAACGTCCAGAAATCCGCTTAGAAATCACAGGAAGAAACGATCCTCATATTCCAGAACTTGCCTGACAATCATCACATTTTTCGGTTTTCTTCAGTATCAAAGTAATCCAGTGATTGGTACATTGCAAACACAAACTGCTAATAGCTAATTCAGCATACGTTTAATGGTGCCAATTTGCCAAAATGTAAACAAATACAGGCTAAAAAAAATGGGGCTCAAGAAGTTGCCCACAGCTAACTCACTGACTTCATGGCAACATTACACTTCCTGTTTACATCCACAAAAGTATCATGGAGGCGCAGTTGTCTCAATAATGTATGATGGGGGGCCCACAGTGTCAGACTTTGAAAACCCCTGCTCTGGTGCAGCCAACAGGTTAACATTTTTGGCTTTTCGTGAAATATCTTAAGTTCAACTGTTGGATGGACTGCCATGAAATTGGATACAGATATCCATGGTCCCCAGAAGATAAATCCTGATGACTTTGGTGATTCTCTGACTTTCCATCTAGCGCCACCATCTGGTCAAAATTTCAATTTGTCCATAACTTTGGTTTACGACCAAATGCCTGTAAAACTAATGACATTCCCATCAGACTCAGTATATTATCTTTAGTTATAATTAGCAAATGTTATCATGCCAACACAATAACCTAAGATGGTGAACATTACACCTGTAAACATAATACCTGCTTAACAGCATTTTAACATTGACATCATGAGCATGTTAGCATGCCAATGTTAGCATTTAGCTCAAAGCACAGCCTCAGCCACTAGCATGGCAGTAGACCCTTGTTTTCTTGTGATGTCGTAGCTTTCCATTCGAAATAATGGGGCAATGAGTTTCACTACAGATCTCAGAGGGGTATTTAAACAAGGCACTAAACACAAGAGTGCCTTGCAACTAAATGCCTTACAACTAAATCTGACAGCACTTTTACAGCACATAAAGTACAGTTTAATTTAATGGACTGTAATTATAATGTACTGTGATGTATAGTAACTGACTTGATTTTACAGGACACTGGCATAGTAAGGCAAAAGGTCTTGGACATCATATTTGTGTACTTTAGATATTTGTGTTGTTTTAATTTGATTATATTACCTTCAACGTCTACTTTAAATATATCAATTAATGCACATCTAGAGTGTTTAATTGTTTGTTATGTATTGCAAGTTTTATTGTTGTGTTGTTGGCTGACAGTACACAAATGAAGTTGGGCTGCACATTTAAAGGTGTAGCTAAAGCTGTAACACCTGAATAGTCATTCTTCACTATGATTGGTTGGTACTTCAGTGATACACAGTGATATCTAATTTCTATTTCATCAGTGTTGTGCCCACAAACACAACAAAGTATGGGTATTTGTTTGCCATATTATTACCTCACAGGCAAATGTTTACATATTTCACAATCTTATTTGTACTCATCAGTGTGCAAACAGAGTTCTGCAAACTCTGGGGCTTTCACACCAGAATTAAGGCTCTCCATGGAATATTGACATCATCTTCATTGAAGTGAGGTGTTGACACCTCCCTGCCAGGCAGCAGGCGAGCAGGAGGCTACAGATTGCAGAAGAGTTGGAGGGCGTCCAAAAGGAAGATGAGCTTACTCTGTCTGCTGCCTGTCGATGGAGTAATACAGCTCCTGCATCTGCTCGTCAGTGAGGATACCATCAGTGAAGTACGACTGGAACTCCTCCAAGGACAGCTTCCCGTCGTCTGAAAGGAGACAAACCCGTGAAAATTACACCTCACTGAAGCTTGAGAGGTTTTATCACCTTAATAAAGTTTGTCCATTATTCAATATAATGGAACAAGGCTACTTTGTCTTCACAGTGATAAGCTCAGAGGTGCAGCTGCAAATGAAAATACTTCAACATTAATCGGCATAGTCCCAAAATCTTCTTTATTTAGCTTTAAAACCTCTGTCAACAACAAAACTTTATGCAAAAAACTACACTTTGATGTCTTTCCCATGAAACTGAATTAAACTTTAACCGTAATTTCCCCTTATCCAACTCCATTACTGCAGAAAATAATTATTTGTTAGTGATACAGCTGAAAATCCAATTTCTGCTCTTCGAAGTAATAATAACCTAATTGAGTACCACATTTCCTTTTTAAATGATATCATGCTTTTATTTCTTCACTGCTGAAACCTGATACTTGCAAAATAATTTACCCACTGTTTCAATTTCTGCTACAATTCATTTCTCCTATTACAATTTTGTAACAGTCACATAAACACAGTTTGAACATACACCAATCCTATACCAGTGGGTAGTTAATGGCAGCTCAGAAGATAAACACAAAGACAAGTGTCTGTTAAAGGTAAGCATGGTCTGCCTTTGATTAGCAGCATCTGGGGGTGTGTACTGCAGTGCCTGCAGGGTCCTATAGAAATTGGGAGCAAGGATTGAGGGCTAGTTTGAGTAGTCAGAGCAGAGCTCAATAGCGGACAAACTTCAGACGATAATGAGATCTCGTCTCTATCTCGCCAGCTTTGCTCTGTAAGCAGTGAAACCTTTTGAGACCCGGCTCTGAGATCCCCGCCAGGCAACAGAGCTCAGACTGATAGGCCTGAGCCAACAGTAAATCATATCATCTGTTAGTTTGTAAGAACAATTTTGACTTCTTGCCAGCTTACACAGTGGATGGCCCTGGACATGATGCATTTGCAGCAAAGGCTTGTTAGCAAAATAACAAACTTCCAGAAGAGATTTGATTCTGATTTCGGCAAATTGTATTCTGTGTTTACTACATAAAGCAACATTAAAGTGGAAAGTTTTTAACATTGTTCTGCCGGTGCTTTATCACTAATCATTACATAAGTATCATATCCTTAAGATGGAAATCTGTGTTTACTGAACATTTGTTGTGCTCTGGAGATGTTAAACCTCAGATGGAAGATGAAGCTTTTAGAGAAGGCAGTATTATAATTCATTTCTGAAACTTCCCTGTAAAAATCTTCTTTCCACATGATGTAGGAGTAAACACAATCTGTTGCACCTCTGACTCATTCTCCAGCCTTCTCCATCAGAACTGCTTTGGTGTAGATTCACACCCAATTAGTACAAGTTAGAGTGCAGCTCAGATGGCAATTATATGCAAGTGTTCACTCTTTCTCGGAGAGCAGAGCTGCAGTGGTAGAATGGTTGAGCCTCTTGCTATAGACAGTGTTTGTCTCATAAGGTAAAGGACAGTAAACTGACCAGCATGTGCTTTGCCTGGAAGATTTATGATTTGTTCCAAATTTCATCACTTGATTAGAATGTGCAGAAGCAGGCTTTGGATATTTAGTATTAGGATTGCGATTAGTTAATTGATCGATTAGGGAGACTGTCTTCAGCTGAAAAAACTACAGCATTGTAGGTAGTTTGGTCAAACGCTTCAAAATGACTTGTGTTTCGGTTTTCTTGACTCTTGTGGCCGTGGGAATAATGACAGTTGTCTCCTGGAAGCACAGGCTGAAATAGAGAGATGCTTTTATAGCTTTTAGTTGCCTAAACTTAACCAAATCTTAGCCATACCATCACCATAGGGAAACCAGATCAGGAAATGATCATGTGGGTCAATTTAAAGGCAGTGACAAACAACCTGTTTTGTTGTTTATGTTGGAGGATTTGTTGGAATAGTTTAGTTTAGATAACCAATAATTCGCCAATAATTTTGATAATCGGTTAATGATTTCAGTCATTTATCAAGCAAATATGACAAACAGTTGTTGCTTCCAGGTTCTCATATGTGAGGATTTGCTACCTTTTTCTGTTTTATATCAATTTAAAAAAAAAACTGTTTCAGAGAGGTTTCACGTACATATGCAGATTTTGCAGCAACTGATCCCGAGGTTTCAAGACTAACAACTGTCAATAAGACACCTCTATAGGGAAATTAAAGTGATCAGATGGATGATAAATCAGTACCTCATGACATAAGCAAGGTAGCTTACTAGCTTTAATTGTCTCACTTCACACTGAATAAAACTGCATCTCTAATTCTGACCTAAATGAAAAGCTCTCCCTGTACTGAAGCTTGTATCTTTCCAGGAATGCTTTTTCTTTGAGGGAATTGTAAAGCTAAAAGCACTAAAAGCTGAATAAGCACCAATAATTCATAAATCGCAACAGAGCAATTCAGGAGAATATGAGGGATAAAAATAGACGGAAGAGTAAAGATATACAGTAAATAACTCTCTTTACAGAGAAACATGGTGAACAAAGTCTTATAGAATTTCAACTTTAAGTTATTTTTATTATTGTGCAGTATATTAAGTTAAAAAATTAAAGCACCTTCTGTACTTCCAAATTTCAGGTGTCAAAACTGTTTGGACTAATTAATGGAGTAATTTTGTTGCTAAAATAGTCAATGGATAAATGAAAGCTGAATATCTGCTTCTCACAAACCACTGATAACGTTACTCTCTCGCATCCAGAGCTGTAGCACTTTCGTACATCACATCCTGTGAGGTCTCTGCTGTAGTCTACAATTCTCTCTGCTACAGCACTGAATGCAGCATTAATTAAAAAACTGCAAGTGAACAAGTATGTGGGGCAGTAACCTCACAGGGATTCTTAAAATCTGAGTGCAAAACCACAGTATGCACCTTAATGGAAACTGTTTTCCAACAATCAGAAATAATCATGAAAATAAATCAGGTAAACAATTGTCCATGTTATCAAACTAGTGTGGTATGTGAAACCAATCAATGCCCTTGACAAATCATTTTTCAGCCCACTGCTTGTACTAACAATTCAGCTCAGATGATGACATTTTTGTGTGTTTGTTATGGAAGTCTCCTGAAGGCAAATCTGTAAATTATCACACTTAACAAAATCCATCACTCTTCCACATGAGTTCATTTATTTTAGACTAAATCAAATTGCTGATTTATCAGTGTTTGTTATTGGTTTTTCCTGATGACAAATCAGAGTTGCACTGAAAAATTGGATTCTAATATCACTGATCCTTCGGTATCTACTTTATATCTTGTACTCATACAATTGTTTTCTGCTTTTTAAAAAAAGTCTCATTACAATAGCGTGGCAGAATAGAGTTTAGTGGGTTGGTAGCCAGCCCTCATTATGTGGTATATCCGCAGTGCTCGAGGCGTATCATGGCAGCCCACTCAGTGCTGATTGGTAGGAGGCACTTACCCTCTCGGGTGCACGACTCAGTGAGTTCGTGAAGGCGAGAACCAAGCAGAGCTCGGCTGCAAATTGAAAATAACTACCACAAACATGCGACAGAGTTCTTTTCTCTCTCTTTATCTTCCTTCTTTCTACAAAGAGTGAAAAATAAAAGCTGTGTGTGAGTGCTGGAGGGCAGCGGGTGGAAAGAAAGAACACGAGGAGCAGACTCGAGGTTTCACAAAAATGCATGTAGTATAAATACTTAGTCAACATCTATTTCTATTTCTACGTCGCTCCTCTGTTGGGTTTTCAGGCGCTATGTTTTTCTTCTAATTCACAAAGTAATCACCAGAGACGAGACACAACTTGAATAAATAAAAATCCACCTGTCCCTTTTCTTCTATCTTTTACAGTTTCTTCACAACAGCCGCAAAGACAAAAAGCATCTTCTAAGGTCTCTTTCATAATTCACAAACGGAGGAATTTTTTGTTTTTTTTGTATTTAAATGTCTCCACACGAGCTGCGAGGCACCCCAGACAACCCCTGCTCATGGCGGCACATGTTGCATCATTAATCCTGCTCTTATGCAGCACATTCATCGTCCTCCTGAGGAAACAGATCAGAGTTCGTAGATACTCTACATGCGTTAATCACTTGCCCCATTTTGCTTTTTATATTGCATTAAATGGAGATGCAGTGCATGAATAAAAAATTAAGAGCAAAAACACTGTGCTGTTTGTCAGCACTGCTCTGTGTTTTCCCAGGAGATATTTAGAGGGAGGATTTCCTTTGAAGTAAAGAGGGGATTTAAATGTAACACTGTATCACATTACTCAAATGTAACAGTGACATGTTTGTAGGGGGAATACATTAAATTTACATTAGATGCAAGTCTACAGTGAATTTGTGCCATTTTTAAAATTTAAATGCTAAAAATGTATTTTCTACAAGATATTCATACGACAAATCTGTGTGTTACCCATGTTGCAGTCTCACTGAGGATATTTCACTGAGATGAGCGTTGCTGCATCGAAGGAGTTCATCCTCTCAAATTCAATCACATCACAAAACCAAAAAGATGCAGCTGCACCTGACCTTGGATATTTATATCCTTTCTACGTGGATCTCTCAAGGATGGCAATAAAACAAAAAGTTCCAGGGTCACATAAATCCCCTCAGAGCCAAAACAGACCGCCTGCCTAAACAGAGCCATCAAAGTTGTGCCTTTCTTTCACTGGTGCATCTCATTTTTGTATGCAACAACTTTTTTATTGAGTTTTAATTAGCCAAATAATCTAATTAGCTGCATATTTTACTTACTCACCATTTTTATCTGCCCGGCGGAATATCTGCAATAAGAGGAGAAGATCATGTTACAGGTTTTAGGTTTGGGTACAGGCACAAATGGCAAAAGACAGTGGAACAAATTTAAAACATACATCAACGATATTTGAAGTTGTGAGCAATTAAGAGAAAATACAGTATCTTCATGTGTTTACCAATCTATTTAGATGTGTAGCTATAATCTGAGATAAAATGCAACACAAATGCAAAGATTTTTGCCTATTGGAGAAGCAGTGATGCAAGCCAACCGGTAAGTCTCCACAAATGTGAGGTAATCCAACAGTTTTTTCCCCCCTCTTTCTTTATGCACAGAGGAACATTTAAGAGGAGCTGTAATTTCCACATTTCAATAACAAAAGAGACATGAGACATCTCAGGAAATGAAACACTGACATTTATGTGCACCCGTGAGGAGCAATGGAAATGATTGCATTTATGTTTTTTTTTCTCTCCGGGCATTGAGAACGATCATGCTGCTTTAAGATATTTCCCCAGTTTTGTGCAAAACCTGCAAGCAGGAAGTGACAGTCCTTTCTGTTCATTCATTTATGCAGTGAACCCAGGGATAAAATCCTCATTAATATCTTCAACATCATCACTGTGTAACACCGAACCTGTGAGAAGTCAGATCTGTTTGTGGAGTGCGTGGTGTTGTGTGTGAGATCAGAGTGGCACCTCTTTAATTTTTTTTTTCTTCTGCTCAATCACCCTGTGTGGACCAGTACAGTCCAGTGACTGGATGATTAACTGTATCATCACATCCAGCTGTCACCTTTTGAGCACATCGGAGTGTGAAAGGCCTGGACACGCTCTGCTCAAGTCCCATTTTTTAAAAACATCTCTCCTCCATTCAAGACACATCTTCCGAGCCTCACAGAAATCTATACAAGAAAGAATGGTACTGAACATATCCACAGAATTAGAAAGAGTGCACTGAACATCTCAGGAACCTGGAAAAAATTTTGGTCTTTATGGTCCAGTTTAGAGTGTACTTAAAGGACTATACCAGTTTATTTGTAAATCATGTACACTTCACATTTGTGCTGACCATTTTTGAACAAATGCTGTATGGTTTTAGACATTCCCTACAGTTCCAGGCAACTACTTGTTTCCATTCATTCCTGTCTCGTATAAACATCATTTAGCAGACTCTTGAAACTTGATTATGTTGAACAATCAAGTCTGCTTCCATTTATTTCAAAGTTACACTATCATTGTATGGTAATGCGGTTTAAGGGCAGACTGAAGTCTTCACTGCCAGTAACTAAGACTAAAAGTAGTAAAAGGTTATCAGATAAGTCAAAAGTACAATTGAATACATCAGTAAATAATATGGTTAGTATCATTAATGATGTGAAAAAAATAGAAAGCTTTTGTCTTTTTTTACCAAATTAGGGAAAAGTATAAAACTTTATATTACAGTATTGTTTATTGATGGTTTCAGTTCTATTTTTGACTCGTCTGATAAGCATTTTGTCAGTTTTGGGGCTCCCTAAAATAGCCTGTCACTAATGATTAAATTAGCCTTATTATTAATAAATATTTGTACTTTCTCTGTCAATGTGAAATAAGCTACAGGAAAGCTTTTCAAGATGTTATTTATGTCAACGGATTGAACGCCAACCACAAAACGCCTTTTTAAAACTTGATTTGGCATTTCTGCACTGCAGTGTCTTCTTACTTATTGGCCGACCAATACCACTTTGAAAATCTGTGATAAGCTAAAATTGGTCAAAATATTAACCAATCCAAAACACAGAAAAAGGTTAGTTGTGATCTCAAATATGAAGGATTTGTAGTGATTGGACTAAACCATGCAAAACAACTGGTATGGTCCTTTAACATTTGACAAGCAGGCATGATGACTTTTGGATGCAGGTGATGGCATGGACACACATTCAACACTGGAGGCTGCGTTATCACTGTCAAATCTTCCTACACTGTAGAAGTGCTGATGTAAGCATCCTGTCTAAGACACATCAGAGGAAGCCAACAGGGAGCTGCTCCATAAAATCTGGGGGGGAGAAATTGAGAGCAATAAACATCGGCTCTGACAAAACCTAGGGAGAACATTTACTGGCCCTAATTCCTCCTTTGTGCAGTTAAGTGGGAGGTTGGTGGAGTCGTTGGAGCTGCTGTCATCCCACAGAGCCAATGAAGATCTTCTAAAAGCAGTCTTAGCTACATGGATGCTGCTCGGTTGTAATTTCTATCTCAGCCAGTCCCTGGTACCTGTTAATATGTCACACTGGGTCCTATTTGAACACAATAAAACTACAGCACGATGAGTAACTGACATTCTCAGAACATCTACAGCACCCGGCTATGTATGAAATGCACGACACTGTATCCCATCCGCCACTGAAGCAAATTATTATCTGAAAAAAAAAGCAGCAAAACACTTCTCAGGGATGTGAAAGCTAACAGCCTTTGCGCAACTGTGAGTCAGTTAAATCAAACAATGAGTGCTTCAACTTGTTTAATTATATAAATAGACAAAACAGCCTTTTTTTAGAAAGACGGAGACAGAGAGAGAAAAAACACAAAATGCTTTCTTAAGTCTAAGTGATTCTGAGGAAGAAAAGCACAAATGAGGCTCAGTTTTCTGGAAAATACTGCAAATATGAGTGTGAGCACCAGAATGATTTAGTTGTTAGGAACACAGAGGAATACAAGAGAAAAGAATCAGTGGAGGTCAGTGACAGTTAAGTTGGATAAATTCCTTCCTGTGATCGCAGTCCTAATTTATGCAGCTATTAAAGAATAAATGACCATCCATTAGCCACTGTAATAGGTTCAGTGAAGAAATGCCAGTTTGGAGGTTATGCAGCGTTGGGCTGGAGAGAATGGATGCTAACTGCATTTAAACCAAATGCGTACTTGCTGCAGTCTAATGTTCCCCTCGCTAGCCAATAATCTGCCTCGAGGAAACTGGAGAGTTGTATTTACTGCCAGCTGTCAGGAAGTCTAAGGCTGGGAAATGATGATGCTAATACACTGTCTTGTATTTTTTGGAGTATCCTCAGTAAACCAGAGGCAAAATGGTCATAAAGGCCCCAAGCATACAGCAGGCATGTACTCATTAGTATTGACGTCTTTTATATGGAGGGGATCACCTGCAATTTTTTCATTCTGTAGCAAAAAGAAGAAGAAATATAGCCGCAAGCGGCAATCCCGGGGTTCAAGCCAACACAGACCGTTAGAAGTTTAAAACTTTTGATCTGGTCCTGGTCTGGACCTGGTCAAATGTGGCCTAGATGTGAAAACAAGCAGTGAAATCTCCCTTTTTTGCATTTTCACAAATAGAATGAAGAAAACAAACAATTTCTGATTCATAGTCTGACTCATGTGATGCTACACATTTTTTGCCCTTGCGGCGCCCCCTAGGGGTCGATTTGAATCAAGTTGAAATACAATATGGGGGTATTAGGGGTTCAAGCTGAAACACAATATGGTTTCAGCTTGAACCCCTAACCAGAGAGCTGAGTTAGAGAACATTTCTGTGCATGTAAATCCAACCCTCTGTCAACTGTGCAAGCAATATCCTGACTAAATCATTCAAAATGTAACGTCTTTCTATTTTTATGGTTCTGTTTAGAGCTGTGTGAGAGGAAGGCTGCTCATTACAAATGTATAGCATAGCATGTTTTATGTAGACACGATGCAAGTTTCATACAATGTCATGACTTGATGCCTGACATGATCATGTGGAGGGGGAAAAAAAGAAAACTACATTGTAATGCTTTGCAGGTTAAAAGATTAAATGAATCAAAACATCTGTATGTCAGATGACTGTGTTGTGGCATCTCTTTTGTTATTTTGGCACTAATGGGCATGCACTCACCTTCCTTACATAATAGGACTGCTGTACATCAAGTACGTGTGAATGGGAGGCTGACAAGCATTACCTCAACATCAACCATTCATAAAGAGCAGACTGAGAGACAGTGTATTACTCATTTTGTGTCTTTGTTAAGACGACCCTCCAAGAGGTGATGTGAGCAAATCATGTCTTAATATAGATTAAAATCATGCATGCAATTAATCAAAAATACATCTAAAACATCACAAAGCCAGTGTGTAGCCTACTTACATCCTGAACAAGAGAGATGCCTTGATTCTGGTTGCGGTCATGCTCCTGCTGCTTTCTCAAGTGTTCTTGCTTGGCAGACTGAAGACACATGGTGATCATCTCTGTACAGGCCAGCATCTTGCAGATCTCGATGCGATTTCTGCCTTTCTTTAAAAAAAAAAAAAAATAGATTGCCCTGTCCCTGTGTTTTTTGTTCTTGTTTTTTTTTTTTTTTTGATCGGGAGAGGGGGTGGGAGCTGTTGTCCTTGTCGGGGTGGATGGTGGATGATGATGTCGGTCCTGTGATCCAGTCAGGATGAGATGGACCCCAGCCTGCTGCCCTCCGCCTGCATGTCGACGACAGCAGAATAACTCCACCTCCACACGACCAGCTGCAGCGATTCATAAAAGCCCGAGGAATGCACCATCTGCTGGTGGGAACACACACAGACACACAGACACACACACACACACAGTCAGATAAGCAGTTTTGAGTTTGAGTTTTACTGAGAACAGGCTGAACAAAGAAAAGAATAACAGGAGCGGCTTGTCGAGCTGACAGGCAGTATTTATATCTCCTGAGATATTATTTGAAGGCTTGCACTGTAATCTGTATCGGTTCAAAATTACAATTATATTCCCAAATGAACTTTAAAGTGGGTTCATGTGACGTTATGGTGAATTGTAACCAATATGATATTTTATATACTGTATATAAGACGGTGTCAGTGTTTCTGTAATAATAGCTTATTCATTGGCATATGATGAGATTTATTGTATGGTGAAATTAAACCTTTATTTGTGGCATTTATAATGTAAGTACTATTACCATTATTCCTAAAGGGACTTATCACCTACATATGGCATACTATTCCACTAATAATTCCACTATGATTCGGAATCTCTTTCACTATCACTGATATATTCCTATAATATTCCTATAGAAACTTACAGCTTATCCCATACGTTTTCCAGGAGCTTAATTATTGTGGCTATACTTGTTATTTTCCTATAATGTTACTATAATAAGTAAGTCTAAGTAATCAAAAGGCTGGTAACACTTTAACCGCCCTAAACATAAACACTAAATCTTTAAAAAAAAAAATTAAAAATTAAACAAACACACTATCTGTAGTTGAAAATATATAGGGATGCTTTAGGTGTTTATTAATGTATTTGTAAGCAATTATAACTATAAAGCATCTGTAACTGGTTTATAAACAGTAAATGAATGCTTGATAACACAGTATTACACCGCTGTTATGACATATAATAATGACATATGATACAGTGTGTTATAAAACACTCATTAAGTGTTTATACACATGTACCAATCATTCACAAGTAGGTTATAACTGCTTATAAATGTGGTCAAAACTCATGAGGACGTGTTGAGCTTGAAGCTGAGTTTGCTCAGTGAATGAATAATGAATAAATACTTCATTAATAAATATGATAGATAAATACTTCATACAAAAAAATTAAGACATATTTTCATGATATATTTTGCATGATTCGAACTGTGTTACACTAATCATTTATTAACTAATTACGGATGCTTCACAGGAGTAGTTATAGTTGATGACAAATATGTTAATAAATGTACATAAAGATGCCCTTATTACTGCTTACAACTACATTATTGTTTGTTATAGTTTGTTATAAACCATTTATTCATTATTTATATACTGCTTATAAATGCTAACTGAGGGGGTGTTAAAATAAAATGTAACTAAGCATCACTTTAATATTTGTAGAATATTACAATGCGAGTTTACAGTGACCTTATTGTGTCTTATGGTATTTTAATCCCCTAATATCACAAAAACAAAACAACAAAAAGAGAATTATTACTATATACAGTGCATGTATGTTTTTGAGAATGCAGCATCACTTAATTTAACAACTCAGACATCAAGGTGAAATGTCCACCATGAAGTCATTTTACATGACAGTGGGTGACACAACTTTAATGGAGCCCTATCAGCATCTTGGCACCTCCCATGCACACTCATACACACACACACCCCTGGGTGGCCCCCCATATGACACCTCTGAGGGGCTGGAGCAGAGCTGATTGCATAATGCTCTTCAACATCTGACCAATAACTTTTGACACTTTCTGACCTTCTGTCTATTTGCTGTTTTGAAGTTCGTCCTCAGTGCAGGTCAACAGGTGAGCAACTTAACAGTCTCAACTTCTTATCTGTTTCATAATTATTTTTATTATTGTTGTTGTTGTTATCAGCATTACTATTATTATTTTGATTTTTTTTAGTAGTGGTAATCATACTATTAATATCATGAGGATTATTGATAGCAGCGTTATTGTTATATGCTAAACATATAACAATAAATATAGCATCAATTGTTATATTTATTTATGTATTTATTCATTCATGTAATGGAGAACACACTACATGAATGAATATTCAAATGTTTGTTGACGGTCAGTGAGAAGAAACATGATATGTGGATACTACAGCCTCTAGGTAACTAAAGGATATGTGGCTTTTTTGCATGTGATCAATAGTTAAATACATTCAACAACAACAAAAACATTATTAAGACAAAGTAAACGTTTTGACCGACTTGTGGTGTTTAAAAGGCACTTGTCTTTTACGGACCAATGTAAAGATAACATCTAACCACAAGAGAAAGCCACAGATGCCAAGAACTGCCTTATCTGCTGACCGCAGGAGATTGTGAGGGAAGTGATACAGCTGCCCTCTGTTTGTAAACTAAACTAAACACAGAGGTGCTCAGTTATTGTTTTGTCATCATTTGGTGGATTATTTATTGGCAGAGTATTACATTCAACATCATTTTTTTCCTCTGAGTCTGAGAAACTTTTAACAGCAGGGATATAATAGCTATTCGTCAATATTTCAATTAAATGTATCCCTGCTGTATTTTCTAGAGGATTATTTGATAGGTACAGCAGTAATCAGCCTCAGCTGATGACGTCTGTCAGGGCAGCGCCTGCAGAGTGAAGATAAGCAGCAGCAACCTGCCGCACCCTGGAGGAGGCGCCGACTGCTCTCTGTAGCTAAACCGAACCACTACATGCTGTACATTTCTAGCGCCTCTGAACATGTTTAACTTCGTAAACTATGATGGGATTTTAGTTTTATGAAACTCAGTGTCAAGTTTGGTCATTCCCCAGTCATCCTCATTTTACATTTTGGTCACCTGACTATGTAAGGGATGAGATTTTAGTTTTTGTGTGAAGGTTTTTTAGAAAATCAACAACTTCTTTTCCACCTCCTGACTGCAATGAAATTCACACTCTTTACAGCTATATTGCATATTCTAAATCAGCCTTGGAAGTTCTATAGAGTAAAATTAATTTCCTATCTTCTGTCTTAACCTCAGACTAAGAACAGCTGCAGTACAATGGCTGCCTTCCTTCATCACTGCCCCTTCCTAAAGTCTGTCCCTAAGCCAGCTTTGAGGAGAACAGGAGCTGCCTTGCTGTCTCTGGCCAATCAATGCCCCATAATCGCTCGCCAGATCAGTGGGAGTAGCCCAGCCTTTCTGGAGGCCAAGCTGGGCGTCTCACCCACCAAACCCACGAGTCACCGACTTCCCATGGTGGACCAAAGGAGGCTTTTTGCTCAAACAGCAACTCAGGTGGCTGTGTCTGTATCGAAGGGCTGCCCTTTTGTCAGCTCTCAGATTGGGGTGGTCCACGCCAGCCCTGAAGTACAGGAGGATGTCCAAGAAGGTAGGAAGAATTAACCAGCTGTAGAGAAGCAAATTTGCCAAATGTCAAAGGGAAGACAAAAATCCAGGACAAAATAGTACCATCTCACACTGACAGAACTGCACTCCTCTTTCACAGATTTCATGACCTCTCTGTTGAAGGGTTTAAAGGATTCATTCCTCCCAACATCAGCTCAAACCAACACTGTCACCCACCTCCTCAAAGACAGCATGGGTATGTTTTACAGTTAAAAGGAGCTGAAAGCCACTAATATAACCTATTTCATATGATTCAGTCTAGTAATACATCTTTTTTTATTTCCCAAATTAGATAGCTGTTCATTGAGTGCTGTAACTGATTTAAAGTCAAAACTATCACTCCTGCAGTTGGCCCCAGCTATGACTATGACCAATTCTTCATGAAGAAGATTGCTGAGAAAAAGAAGGACCACACATACAGAGTCTTTAAGACCATAAACAGGAGCACTCAGGTCTTCCCTTTCGCTGAGGATTACTCCGTCTCTGGGCGGGAGGGCTCCCAGGTGTCCGTCTGGTGCAGCAACGACTATCTGGGAATGAGTCGGCACCCACGGGTCGTCAGTGGGATCAGGTAAAATGAGAGAGAAAAAAGGCAAATGTTTGTAAGTCTTCTGGAGCAAATCCACATCAAGTCTCAAGACAGTCGAGATGAGTTCAAGTTAAATCTCAATTCTTGTCAAAGCAAGTTCAAGTCAAGTGTTAAGTAGGAAAACTGCAAGTAATTTAGAAGTCTTTCAGGTGTCTGAAACTGCATTTTTATTCCAAAGCTTTGTTAATAATAGTGTATTTTTTACATGCTGGAGATGAAGTCCTTTTAATGTGTAGGCCTAATAATTACATTTTGTTCAGTACGTGTTAGACTGAATTTGAAAGAAAATTTGAAAGAAAAACATGGGACACCTTTCATGATGCTTTATCATTTTGTTCTGGATGTCCTCAGAGATGCCCTGGAAAGGCACGGTGCAGGAGCAGGTGGGACCAGGAACATCTCAGGCACCAGTAACTTCCATGTGTCTCTGGAGAAGGAGCTGGCCCAACTACACCAGAAAGACGCAGCTCTGGTCTTCTCCTCCTGCTTTGTGGCAAATGACTCCACCCTGTTCACTTTGGCTAAGATGCTTCCAGGTAAATACTGACCTCTGACCTCTAAACTGATTCAGGTGATGACATTTATGAAAAGTCCAGCACGAGTGTCAATGTCACTGTTCGTCAATACATGCTCTGTGATTATATTCTTGGGCCCATGTTTCAGACAAAGACATATTTCACGTTTCTTACATTGTAGAAAAGGTGAATAGTATCTCAGAGTTGATAATGTTTAGAGGGAAGTCATCGCCACTGGTTTCATGGTGTGTTCACTGTGGCGTACAGGGTGCGAGATCTACTCTGATGCAGGGAACCACGCATCAATGATTCAGGGCATCAGAAACAGCGGAGCCAAGCGTTTCATCTTCCGCCACAATGACAGCCGACACCTGGAGGAACTGCTGCAACGCTCAGATCCCAAGACACCCAAAATAGTGGCATTTGAGACCGTGCACTCCATGGATGGTGAGTACTATCAAATGTTAATTTGCAGATTGCAATTGGAGATTATTTAGATTTTATTTATTTATTCAATTAATCAGATAAATGGCAGAGGGTAAACCTACTTAAACGTACCCTTTATATGCAGAAACTGTTTAGAAAAATCAATTATATCAAGAGACGTAAATCTTGATATTTATTTACTCAAACTGATGAGTAATGTGTGTACAGTAGTTTCAAAAGAAAAAAAATTTAAATGTATGTTTTTAATTATCTTATTCTCTTTACTGCACATTGGTGGGTGTGTGGTTATGAAAATCTCCAGCTCATAGTTTAGCCATAATGTAGTTATAGTTTTAATAATAAAATGCTCAAAAAACTAAAATTAAAAAAGGAAAATAAAAATGGCACATGAGCCATAGAAATCTCAAGAATTTCAACTGTTTTCTGATAAAGCAAGAAAAACGTTCCATTAATGAAAAGAATAGCACTTCAAATTAGCTAATTTTATGTGCATATTATAAATTAAGACCAACAGTCATCATCAGCAATGTTCAGAAATGAATAGCTAATAAAGAGAAAGCCAGGTTTGGAGCATTTGTATTTCTATAATCTACAATTATTCAGTCTGCATTATTTGTCATTCATCACTGTCTCCCATAGGAGGAAATAGTTTCCCCCACTCAGCATTATTTCTCTGTGTGATATTACACCGCTGACAGCTCCATAAAGCACAAACTGAAGTAGACTCAGTGGATGACTGTGACCATATCAGGAGGATTTTTTAAAACACAAACACAAAACGGTTGTTTTAATATAAATTCAATATAATTTGCAGATTGTAATATTTAGAAATAGTGTAAATAATTCTCCACATACATTGTAAGCATATAGTACATACCTATATATTACACAGTGATGACATTTGCAGCACGGATTTCCTGCTGTTCACCTTATATTGCACAGTTCTAATTATACCATCTTATTCTCTGGGGCTTTCAGGTGCCATATGTCCCCTGGAAGAGCTGTGCGATGTAGCTCACCGTTATGGAGCTCTGACGTTTGTTGATGAAGTTCACGCTGTGGGCCTGTATGGAGCCCATGGAGCTGGAGTGGGAGAGAGGGACAACGTTATGCACAAGATTGACATTGTTTCTGGGACCTTAGGTGAGTATCTTTTGAAGAAATCCACCTCTTGTCCTTTTAAAATTTCTACACAAGCCAATTGTTTTGTTTAATCTCTATTTTGTTATTAAAGATATGATGAAAATATCCTATTTATCAAAGAAATCAGTCATCTGTCAACGTGTCCTTTCACTACGACACTAAAAGGGCAAGGCAAACGGCTTCAAACTGACGTAGATTAATTGCCTCTTTTCTTGGCCAAACTCCCATTTACAGCCACTTGCACTAACTGACTGTGTCATACTGCCAACAAGGCAGCAATAGCTCTCAACCAGCATGATACTACTCTGATGTTGGTTAAATGAGGGCAGGGGAGGAGTGAGCTCTCATCAGAGGAAGCAGGGGTTTTATCAGCTGGGTGCGGGCTCTACTCCCTCTCTGGTCATGCTGATAAAACCATCATCAGGGAGCCCATGCTGTGTGTAGCTTTATGACAACTGTAGGGTTTTAGGTAGAAATCCCTGTCAAGCACACATCAAGTGTAAACTAATCCTGGATTACAACACTTGACTTTACAAGGCGTGGTTGCAAGTGTTCACTTGGCAATAAAGCTCAAACTGAAATGACAAATTACCAGTGGTGTATCAGCACACAAAATTCACAGTACAATTTGAAACATTATGCAATGTCATAATTTGACACAGAAACAATCATTTATCAGCTTATCATATCATCTAACTCTATAAAAGTATAGTATTTGGGACTTCAAGATAAAACAGTGAGAGATTAGTCTCACTATCAACAGCTCAGCTATCTCAACAACCACAACACCACACTACATACATACACTACATTCATTGAATCGGAGCCTACAAATTAGAAAACATCCTAATTTCACCAGTTTTTTCAGACACTAAAAGGCCAGATTATGTCATGTATTATTATTGTGGTGGTGAAAGCATCCTTCAGATTCTTTATTTTAGTAAAGGCAGCAATATCATAACATAAAAATACTTAACAACAATCAATTAGCATTCATAATTACAGAAGGATCATTAATAAATCTACATATGTATTCAAATTAAGTAAGTTCTCATTATGCAGAATGGCCGTTTTCCAACTGTTATGTTATTGTATAGGTTATATAACTATTATCATTATAACAATTGTATACACTGTTGGGTAGTTTAATCTGTAACAATGCATATTTTATATGCTCATCAAGCAATATATTTTGTATGTAAAATAATAATAAATAAATAAATGCATGGAGTAAAATTTGTCCTCTGAAATGTAATCGTATAGAAAAAGTAAAGTGGAAATACTCAAGTTAAGTTATATTTGTACTTAATTAAATGTACTTCCCATCACTGATTATTTTCCTGTCATCTGTTGCTGTTCCAGGCAAAGCCTTTGGCTGTGTTGGAGGCTACATCGCCAGCAGCGCCGCTCTGGTGGACACGGTGCGCTCCTTCGCAGCCGGCTTCATCTTCACCACTGCCCTGCCCCCGATGGTCCTGGCTGGAGCCCTGGAGTCTGTCCGGGTCCTGAAGAGCCCCGAGGGGCAGGTGCTCCGCAGAGCCCACCAGAGGAACGTCAAACACATGAGGCAGCTGCTCATGGATAAGGGCCTGCCTGTGGTCAACTGTCCCAGCCACATCATCCCCATACGGGTATGAAGGTTTAGCAGGGCTGATGCCTCCACTACCATACAGTATTTCACTCCACCAACTCCTCAGCTGACTATTCTAGTCATTAGTAGTTGCAGTTAGAGTATCTTTAGGTCAGAGCAATATTAGTAATGCAATTTATTTAAGGAAGAAGCACATGTCTATGGCTAATCTCATTATTGTCAGAGAATTATCTTAGATTTATAATAGGAACTGGATAATAGCAGATTAACCTGTTACATCATTAGGGACAGTTATATCAATCTTCCTTTGTATATATGCTAAATAGCTATAAAACACTTCTACCCTTAAGATTGTAGGCATTAAAAATACCTCATATGATGTATAGAAAACCTATGATAACATACCATTTTGTACATGCAAGTGGGAGCCTTTTTACGAACATCACTGTATTGGCCTTTTCCACTTTAGACATGTCACAGTAGGAAAAGCACAGGAGTAAATAATGAAATTAATGATGGCTGAATTCCATTTAACTGCTTCACTTTCATGCTGACTCACAGTCACAACAGAACAGAGCCATTGTTAATGTTATTGTTTTAATGTTAGTAACACCTGTGCTTTTCCTACTACTACTACTAAGTCAAAATGTCTGTTGTGAAAAGAGCTAATGGATACTCGTCTATAACTCAACAAGTATAGCAGAACATAGAATGTGCCACTGGAATAATTAAACTTTTTCAGTGCTTAATTATAATCCAATTTATAATTTTTAAAAAGCAATTATAAATCATTAAGTTAATTGAATTAGCATTTAAATTATGCAAACTGAAATCTTTTTGTGATACCATTTATTTTGTGATTCCATTTTAAAATTAAATTATTAATACATCATGTTTTTAATGCATCATTTAAATTCCAATTGAATTAATCAATCTGTAATTACTTTTTTTAAATGCATCATATGATTAGAACTAAACCCAGAAATATCTTGTAATAGTTACAGTGGCATACTCTTGACTCCATAGACCAAGTCAACCACAGTAATGGCTTTGATTCCTACATGTATTACCTGATTGTGCTGAATAAAAGCTAAATCTAAATGGCTCACATCACTTTTCATGATCCATTTTCTAGGTGGGCAACGCTGAGCTGAACACCAAGGTGTGTGACACCCTGCTGGAGAGACACAACATCTACGTCCAGGCCATCAACTACCCCACAGTGCCTCGTGGTGAGGAGCTGCTGCGTCTGGCTCCATCTCCTCATCACAACCCCACCATGATGGCTTACTTTGTTGGTGAGTGTGGGGATCCTTACCTACCGAAATTAGGTCAAAGTTGTTCTAGTACATGTCCAATCAAGTTAAGTGGGGACAATGGCCAGGACAAGTGCCATATGTTTGTCCTTAGTGAGTCTCTTTGCTTTGTAAGCATATACAAGTCTCTTGGCATCCACCTGTCACCATACTGTACACTGCAATGCAATAAAAATGACAATACTCTGTAGAGATCTTAACATTGTTGTCCCATAGTAGCAAAACTGACACCATAACCTTAGTGTGTGCTTGCTAAAATGACCAGAGCTTGACTTTAATTGAATTTAAGACAAAGATGTAAAAGAGAAACAAGTATTGGCATTTAATTGTTCATTTGTATAAATGTCTGTGTTTAATTCACAGAGAAACTGGTGGAGGTGTGGCAGGAAGCAGGGCTCCTGCTGAACAGCCCAGCCACGGCCTCCTGCACCTTCTGTAACCGCCCGCTGCACTTTGAGCTTTTGAGTGAATGGGAGAAATCCTACTTCGGCAACATGGAACCACAATACATTACTGTGTCTGCATAATACCAAAGTACATGTAGCGTCTCAACACAAGTTACACATACAGTATATGTATAAATCTGTAAACTTGTGTTTAAACATTCTTTAATGTCAGTGGTGTGGACTAAATTCCAGTATTCCTTTCTGTTTTCCTCTAATTATGCTTACTAAATTGTGTTTGCTGTAATGGATATGATTACAGAAAACTGTGCCCCCTCCATTTTAAAAGCATAAAACCTGCACATTGGACACTTTCTTAAATCTCTCATTTAGGTGTGATGGTTTGAATTAAACTATGCTATTTAATTTCACGTTGCTTGCTTTCCTTCATACCATATAATCATTATTACCATCATGTTTTGTTTCTATTTCCACAATAATTCACTTACTGATGTTTCAGTCATAAAATGTATGAACTACCGAAGTTAATTGGATCATAAATTAAGGCATAATAAAACATTCAGTACATTTGTGGTGTTGAAAATCTCTACCATTCACATACTCCTCTCATATTCAATATACTGTTCACTGATCCTACAAACTTAAAATTAAAATTGGAAGACAAAATGTGAACTGAAGCACCGTGTCCTCAAAGAATGATCAAACGTCCTATAAAATTGGGGAAAATTGGTCATGAGTTAGATTGTTCCTCCACAATACGACATCTTAAGGTACAGGCACTGACCTGGCTACATTATGTAAGCTCGGCTGAAGCTCCTGTGCCCTGTGTGATTCTGACTATCAGCACTAGTTGACATTGCAGGGGCTGGCCACTTCTCGTTTGACCCTTGTCCTCAGTCTGCGGAGCTCTGCGTTCTCACTGTCCACAACGAGGCCACATTCAATTAATGTCCAGGCTTTACTAAGCTGCTCCTCCCCATAGTGCTGCAGCGCCCCCCGCAGGAAGCACTCAGCCAGGCGCAACCTCCCCAGACCAGCCTCCACACACTGGATGGTCTGGTTCTTGTGGAGCTCCAAGGCCAGAGTGAAGTCCTCCAGAGCTGCTCCTTCTCTGGAACAGAGCACCAGGCTGCGGCCTCGTCGACAAAGGTCCTCCACCCTGACTTGGGGATCATCTGAGCAGCTGGAGTCAGATCCACCGTGTCTCTGGATAACTCTGTCCAGGTCAGCTATGGCCCGCTCATGTAAACCCAGCTGGGCGAGGCAGGCAGCCCGCTGGCGAAGATACTGGAGTCTGTGATTGCCCACAGCTTGTACTGCCACAGTCAGGAGTCTGAGGGCCTGATCCCATTGGCCACCTGATGACACACTGCTGGCCTCCTTTGCTGCTGCCTGTTTCCATATAGATGCAGAGCAATTAATATGCAATTTATAAATGCATAAATACTCTTTTTTTTTTTAATTTATTTATTTTACAATGCTTTAGCTAGATTAAGGAAATATGCTGTTGCCCTGTCTTGTAAGTATTGTAAAATAGTTCATTACTCCATCATCATACATTATGCATACTATTCCACCTTTTCTGACCTTACTGTCCATTTCAAACATATGAAATATTCATTGTGATATGTTCAGAGAACCTCCTAAATTGATGGGTGTGCCACTGCAGTTTTGTACAGTTTTGTTTTGCATTTATTTTTGTTTTTTGATATATTTTAGTCGGCACTGTGTTAAAACATAAAAAGTGACGTGAATAAGAATGATACCATCTAAAAACATCAGACAGAAGAGATGAAATCAAAATTTCATGCAGGTGAAATAAGAAATGATCTTGAGAAAATATACCAGAGGCCTCACAGAATCACAGAGGAGCTCATCTCTGTCAGTGTGTTAAGATTGAAAAACAACACCACAAATTAGATAGCGAGTGATTCAATTTCATAATCTCTTCAGTGAGTGAGTGTGTTTATTCTACAATCCAAAAAATAGATACAAAATTGTCTTGAACACAAACAAATATATAAATCCTAAAGGCTTGTTTTACTTTACAGTTTCAGTGATGTAGAATTGAACATACAATCTGAGCAGTTTTATTTTATTTTATATGTATTTTATATTTATTTGTTCTTTCTTTTTGCAACATTAGACAATATTGCTTTCTATCTAAAAGCAGACATGTTTTAGTCCTGCCATGCAGATAAATGATAACACTAATTTGCTGATGATGGTAGACTAAAAAAGGCAGCCATAGCCAGCACAAACAGCTTAGGCAATGGCGCTCATTCTATACTGAATCTAGGATTCTGCACGTAGGCTTACCTGTGCCATGCGTTTTCGCTGATTGAATGGGATCAGGGCCAGCAAGAAGTCCAGACTGGACGCATCTTTCTCAATCAGTTTGCTGAGCCTGCGAGCTGCACTGCAGTATTTCTGCTGCCAGGCCTCCACCACACCCACCCTGGCCTGGGCCACTGCATCTCTTGGTTCCTGGCCAAACACCTGGCACAGATGAGCGCCTGCTGCCTTAATTTCACCTGGAGCAGATAGACCATAACAGCAGGAGTAAGGATTACTGTAAACAAGGAGCACCAGGCCCATGGTTCATTTTTTTATCAAAGTGGAAACACCACACAGCCTCAACCATAATCTCCCAAACCAGACCATTTCCACTGACATCAAGGATCCCACTGAGAATTCCAGCAGCAAAGTTTGGCAAAGTTCCAATCCATCTCACCTTTGGCTACGAGTATGTCCACATAGAGGAGATGCCATCTGGGGTCTCTGCAGTCAGTCTTCATCAGAGCTCCACCAATTATAAAAGCATCTCTGAGTTTCTCTCCATGGCAGGGGACAGTACTAGTGACCAGGATGTCTGACAGATTGTTCCGACAGAACTGATGAAGCCAATCACAGACCAGCTTCCGTGCCTTGTCCTTGAGTGACAAGATGTCTTTGGTGACTATGTCAGTGTTTATCTGCAGTGCTGCCAGGATATCGTAAGTGCATTCCTAAGGGGAACAGGCAGTTTGAATTTTTGATTTAAAATGAACATGCATATCTCCTACAGCTACATCTTATCAGCCAGACTTCAAATATGTTTGTAAAAGAAAACAGCAACCTAGTGTTAGGTGTGTTGATTTTTCTGCCAACATCAAATGATACATCTTTTGCCTATTTTGCCTAAGCATGATACTGGCGGTTTACAGAGGTCACTATATATTGTGCCTCCTGAAATTCCTACAGAAGTTTTTTAAACAGTTACCTTTCACTGCCAGTTGCAGCCACTAAACTGTAAAACTGCCTATTGTAGCTTGAAGTCTAGTGAAGGCTGGAGAAAAGGAACAAAGTACTGTAAGCATTGAGCTACAGCATGTTTTGAAAGTGTTTCAACTCAAGAATACCTTTTGTTGGTTCAGCATGAGATAGGTAAAGCCTCTTCCACAGAGGGCCTGAACATGTTTTGGGTGTTCCTTCAGAATGGCACTGAAATCAAAGATGGCTGTCTTTTGTTGGCCCAGCAGGGCATAACACCTCGCTCTCTCCAGCAAAGAGTCTGCTGCCTCGCCACCTTGAAAAATACAAGTATTTGATTGGTTTCACAATATTCACATTGTTATCATTTTCCATTTTATTGGCTACTTCCATATTTATACATAAACAAGCACTGATCCAAACACAGTTTAATATCATTTATGATATGTGTTGAAATGGCTTCAGATTGACAGGTTTCTGCTCAGGTTGGCTGTTCTCTAGTCAAATAATACAGATCCAATCTGCCTGCTTTGTGCTCAGTGTTTTGAAAGATAGCTACCTCTGCTGAACTGAAGCCAAACACAGAAACAAAGCTTCTGTTTTGTGCCAACCCTTCTCTTTATGCTGCTAATTGTTCCCCTTATCTAGAATAAAGTATTACCCACTATTAATTAAGTCAACAATCAGAATCAGACAAATAACCATTAATATCTCATCAATCAGATTCTAATCACCAGAGGCCATGATAGCAATGGAAAGATAGGCCACAGCCTCCCTGACAGCGCTCTCCTCTCGTGTGCCCTCCAGGATGCGTTTTGCAGCAGAGTGGCAGTGTGCCTGCAGCAGTGCCAGGTCCTTCTGTTGTGCCACCGCTAACAGGGGGCGCAAGCAGCTTGTATCACCGCACTGAATGAGCTTTTTCAGCAGCTGCGGGGAAAATAGACAGATACGAAATCTCTTTCACTGTAAAAGCTGTAAAATTAAGAAATAAAGGTATTAAGCTACCTGACCTGACACTGCATTGTTACTGTATCACTTCAGAATAATGAACACTAAAAAATATGGTATTCAGTTCATTTCAGTTGATCATTTGAGATCGACTGAGACTACACTTATTAATGTATAACAATAACAAAAAATATTTTTTGCAACAGTTTAGCAACTACATTGCTTTTTATTAAGTAATTGTAATGTGTTGCAACTTGTAAAAAAATAAAATAAAGACCTTATGACTTATTGTTTAATGCTTAAACACCCTGGAGCCAGGCCTGGGGTGGGTGCCCGACGGCGAGCGCCTGGTGGCCGGGCCTTTCCCCACGGGGCCCGGCCGGGCACAGCCCGAAGGAGCGACGTGGGGCCGTCCTCCCGTGGACCCACCACCCGCAGGAGGATCCGTAAGGGGCCGGTGCAGAGAGATCTGGGCGGCAGTCGAAGGCAGGGGGGGCGACCAGATCTCCGGACACAGAAACTGGCTCTAGGGACATGGAATGTCACTTCGCTGGGGGGAAGGAGCCTGAGCTTGTGCGGGAGGTTGAGCGTTACCGGCTAGATATAGTCGGCCTCGCCTCCACGCACAGCCTGGGCTCTGGAACCCGTCTCCTCGAGAGGGGCTGGACGCTCCATTTCTCTGGCGTTGCCCGGCGGGAGAGGCGGCGGGCTGGTGTGGGCCTGCTCATAGCCCCACAGCTCAGCCGTCACGTGTTGGAGTTTACCCCAGTGAAGCGAGAGGGTCGCGTCCCTCCGCCTCCGGGTGGAGGACAGGTCTCTCACTGTTGTGGCGGCTCACGGGCCGAACAGCAGTGCAGAGTACCAGGCCTTCTTGGAGTCCCTGGGAGGGGTACTAGACAGTGCACCACCCGGGACTCCGTTGTTCTACTGGGGACTTCAACGCCCATGTGGGCAGCGACAGTGACACCTGGAGAGGGGTAATCGGAAGGAACGGCCCCCTGATCTGAACCCGAGCGGTGTTCAGTTGTTGGACTTCTGTGCTAGTTACAGTTTGTCCATAACTAACACCATGTTCAAGCACAAGGGTGTCCATCAGTGCACGTGGCACCAGGACACTTAGGCCGGAGGTCGATGATCGACTTTGTTGTCGTATCATCTGACCTCCGCCGCGTGTCTTGGACACTCGGGTGAAGAGAGGGGCGGAGCTGTCAACCGATCACCACCTGGTGGTGAGTTGGATCCGCTGGCGGGGAGGAAGCCGGACAGACTTGGCAGGCCCAAGCGTATCGTGAGGGTCTGCTGGGAACGTCTGGCGGAGCCCTGGTCAGCAGGGTCTACAACTCACACCTCCGGGAGAGCTTCTCCCAGATCCCGGGAGGTTGGGGACATTGAGTCCGAGTGGACCATGTTTTCCACCTCCATTGTCGTCGCGCGCGGCTCGTAGCTGTGGTCGCAAGGTTTCTGGTGCCTGTCGCGCGGCAATCCCCGAACACGGTGGTGGACGCCGGAAGTAAGGGATGCCGTCAGGCTGAAGAAGGAGTCCTATCGGGCCTTGTTGGCTCGTGGGACTCCCGAGGCAGCTGACAGGTACCGGCAGGCTAAGCGTGCTGCAGCCCGTGCGGTCACAGAGGCAAAAACTCAGGACTGGGAGAGGTTCGGAGAGGCCATGGAGGAGGACTATCGGTCGGCCTCAAAGAAATTCTGGCAAACCGTCCGACGGCTCAGGAGGGGAAGCAGTGCTTCACCAACACCTTGTACGGTGCGGGTGGAGAGCTGTTGACCTCGACTGGGGATGTTGTCGGACGGTGGAAGGAATACTTTGAGGATCTCCTCAATCCCGCTGTCACGTCTTCCGAAGAGGAAGCGGAGGCTGGGGACCCGGAGGCGGACTCATCCATCACCCTGGCCGAAGTCACTGAGGTTGTTGGCAAGCTCCTTGGTGGCAAGGCTTCGGGGTGGATGAGATCCGTCCTGAGTATCTTAAGTCTCTGGATGTTGTGGGACTGTCTTGGCTGACACGTCTCTACAACATCGCGTGGCGGTCTGGGACAGTGCCTCTGGCTGGCAGACCGGGGTGGTGGTCCCTCTGTATAAGAAGGGGACCGGAGGGTGTGTTCCAATCACAGAGGGATCACACTTCTCAGCCTCCCGGTAAGGTCTATTCCAGGGTACTGGAGAGGAGAATTCGTCCGATAGTCGAACCTCGGATTCAGGAGGAGCAGAGTGGTTTTCGTCCCGGTCGTGGAACACTGGACCAGCTCTATACTCTCCATCGGGTGCTCGAGGGTTCATGGAGTTTGCCCAACCAGTCCACATGTGCTTTGTGGATCTGGAGAAGGCATTCGACCGTGTGCCCCGGGCGCTTTGTGGGGAGTGCTCTGGGAGTATGGGGTCCGGGGCCCTTTGCTAAGGGCTGTCCGGTCCCTGTATAACCGGAGCAGGAGCTGTGTTCGCATTGCCGGCAGTAAGTCAGACCTGTTCCCGGTGCATGTTGGACTCCGCCAGGGCTGCCCTTTGTCACCGGTTCTGTTCATAATTTATATGGACAGAATTTCTAGGCGCAGTCAGGGGCCGGAGGGTGTCCGGTTTGGGAACCACAGGATCTCATCTCTGCTGTTTGCAGATGATGTCATTCTGATGGCTTCTTCAAACCAGGACCTGCAGCATGCACTGGGACGGTTTGCAGCCGAGTGTGAAGCAGCTGGGATGAGAATCAGCTCTTCCAAATCTGAGGCCATGGTTCTTGACCGGAAAAAGGTGGTTTGCTCTCTTGGCGTGGGTGGGGAGTCCTTGCCCCAAGTGGAGGAGTTTAAGTATCTCGGGTCTTGTTCACGAGTGAGGGACGGATGGAGCGTGAGATTGACAGGCGGATCGGTGCAGCGTCTGCAGTGATGCGGGCGCTGTATCGGACCGTTGTGGTAAAGAAGGAGCTGAGTCGAAAGACAAAGCTCTCGATTTATCGGTCAATCCACGCTCCTGCCCTCACCTATGGTCATGAGCTTTGGGTAGTGACCGAAAGGACAAGATCGCGGATACAAGCGGCCGAAATGGGCTTCCTCCGCCGAGTGGCTGGGCGCTCCCTTAGAGATAGGGTGAGGAGCTCAGTCACACGGGGAGCTCGAGTAGAGCCGCTGCTCCTCCACGTCGAGAGGAGCCAGCTGAGGTGGCTAGGGCATCTGATCCGGATGCCTCCTGGACGCCTCCCTCGGGAGGTGTTCTGGGCATGTCCCACTGGGAGGCGGCCCGGGAAGACCCAGGACACGCTGGAGGGACTATGTCTCTCGGCTGGCCTGGGAACGCCTCGGGATCCCCCCGGAGGAGCTGGAGGAAGTGTCTGGGGCGAAGGAAGTCTGGGAGTCCCTGCTTAGACTGCTGCCCCCGCGACCCGGCCCCGGATAAGCGGAAGAAGATGGATGGATGGATGGATGGATGGATGGATGGATGGATGGATGGATGGATAATCTTGGAGGAACATCTTTGATATTTAAATTAAAGGAAATTCACAGTCACGGCTCTGCAAGCTGTTATCTGTGAATAACATAAATGTAGACCTGTACGGAAAGTCAGTGTTGACTAATTTTTGCTCTATTTGTAAAAAAATATAGACATTTTTAATTAATTAATTAATTAAATTTATGAAAAAGACTAAGACTGAATCAAATGATTTGTAGTTTTGATGCTGAACATGCTGGTGATTCTAGGGGCGATTAGGCTGTTTTAATGTTTCTCTTATTTGCTGGTCAGCACTGTAGTTCATCATGTTGCAGCTCTGCTGTAGTATATTTGTATTTGTGTGCCTGTGGTTGGAATATAGACTTGCTGTACTGATTTGCTGCAGCATATAGAAATTAAGACATCAAATCAGATGGTGTGTAAATTAGTCATTGTGGTTTCTTATTTCTTGAACGTAGGCACTTTGAAGCTGTGTCCAGAGAGCAATTTTAGTGAATGAGAATAGCACAGGCCTTTCTTACCTTAATCCTATTGAGAATTTTGTGTGGTTTGTTTTCACTCAGCTCCCCGGGTCTGTTTTTAATCAAGGTCTGACCATTTTAGCTCAAGCTACTGAAACGCTACATTACAAGTCTTTGCAACAGGTGTTCCCAAACATTTTCATGTAAATGTAGCCCTGTGTAAAACATAAATAGTAAGAAAAGAACAGAAATTTCAAGATCTTGTCACACAGAAATCTTAAATGGATAATTGAGTCTGCTATATGTGCAGAAATTACAACTAGGATTGTGAAATCACTGATTGAAACATTTGCTGAAACTCACAATAAATGATAATGAAATCATAGTTTTTCTAATTAGGCAGGAACACTCCATGGATCCCTCTTGAAAAAACCTGTTGGTGCCTCTGGACTTCACTGCCCCAAACCTACATACCTGATTGGTGTCATAAAGAAAGCCTCTGTGTAGCTGCAGCAGGGCAAGGCGAGCCAGTATGGGTGCCCGAGGACTGGTGGGCCCGATGGAAAGTAGTAGCCGGTAGGCCTCCTCCACCCGGCCAAGCTGGTACAAGGCATCTGCTGCCAGGATCTGAGACCCATCAGCACCGGGCTGGAGCTCCTTCAGCAGCACAGCCAGGGATTGGACACCAGCAGGAGTCCTAATGCACAAAGCAGGAAAAAGTGCAACACCAAGAAAATGCACTTAATTGAGAAAACATGAATGAGGACTTTTATTAGAACAGAGATCATAAACTGACATTTGTAGTTTTATTGATGTGAACTTTAACCGCAGAACTAAATAAAACAACTAAAATTTGCATAGTAAACATCCAATTTTGGATAGGTGACATGTCATAGGCCTTTTTCACTGCAGACATTTTGGCTCGTCATAATTGGAAAAAGGTGGTACTAATAACATTATCAATGGCTCAGTCTTCAAGTGTCCAGTGAGTGACTGACAGAGTGAGCCAGCATGAACAATATGGATACTGAAACTGAAGCAGTGAAATGGAATTCAGCTACCATTCATTTTATTATTTACACCTGTGCTTTTCATACTGTGACATGTCAAACTGTCTTTAAAAAAAGGCCTATTGAGTAAACTGTACGTGAGAAAAGCATCGTACCCTGATCTGTGGTTGTCTCTCGTAAATGGGGCCTGCAGCTGAAACCCTTGCTGGGGCTGTTGGGAGTCTTCACTGGAACTGGACTTGGATTCGTGCTCTCTAGTCCCCTCCAGCATGACTCGTCCCTGCTCCAGTAAAACAGTAAACAGCAGCCCCCGGTAGTTCCATGGCACCAAGCAGCGAACAGTCAGTGCTGTTTCCTGAGGCTGCAGCCTGCTAGCTGTCACATAGTCAAGAGCTGTGAGGTAGTTCAAGCCGCCCATCATGCGCAGGAGCCCCCTGCCACACAGCGCCCGCACACAGCTGCACGGGTGGGGGGCATTGTGTTCAATTACAGCCTGGAAGTCTTCTAACGCCCCCTTGTGGTCTTCAGAGAGAAGTCGTGCATATCCACGAAGAACCTGCACTGTGTTTTGGTAGCTCTGCTGGCCTTGGGAGGCAGCTAGCTGGCTACAGATAGAGAGGGCCTCTTTGTGTTCCCCTCTGAGGAGAAGACAGTCGGCCAGTCGTACCCGCAGCTCTCTGCCTCCCCCGTCAGGCTCTAAATGGCACAGAGTCCGTAACTGAGTGATCACAGGGTCCAGGAGTTCAACTCCTTCAGTTGACCGCAAGTCTGGACGGATGAGGACCCTTTCTCTGTAACCAAACAGGCCCCTCTCTGCCTGCTGACGGAGATGGTTGCGAGCAGCTACCCCTGTTCCGTGATCTGTGAATAGCTTTTGGAAATAAATTCGGGCAGTGGCAGGGTGTATCTCAAATGCCTCAGCCAGATCCCTGCACGCCTCTGCAGTCCGTCCACCTGCTGACAAGCAGACAGCTGCTCGACTGGTAAAGAGTCTAGCTCTCCTCTCAGGAGTGTCTTGGAATGACTTGTCTGTACTACTCTCTGACGTTTTCTGACAATGACCATGATGCAAGAGAACAGAGTACACCTCTGCACTGTCACCAAACCTGCCTGTCAAAAACAAATATGCTGCTTGAAGTTCCTGCACTTCTATATTACCAGGTGAGATAGCCAACAAAAACTCAATAATTGTAGAGGATGCCTCTACATCTAGCTTATCATTCTCCTTTGTTGTCACTGCACACTCGCTGTCAATCATCAGAGAGGGATGTATGCGCAGTACTTGGTCTGTAAAGGCCCTCACTATTTTGGGTAGGTGCTCAGCTTGTCTGCTTGCAATCAGTGTTACGGTTTCAGATTTGTTACTCTGGTAAGCTTTGAGGTAAAGCTTCAGCCCCTTGATACTGTGAGGCTCTGAGAACAAACAGGCCAGGGCACGTGTTATCTCCAACACCATGCTAGTCGCACCTTGTGGATGAAGGCGTCGCTTCCCTTCAAGCAGAGCAGTGCAGCGAGCAAAAATCTCCTCACAGCCATGCCCGCCACTCTGAAGGAGAGACTCCATTTTGAAAATGGTGGCTGACAGATTGTTGGGGCAGAGTGTGGACAGAAACACGGCTGCAAGACCTTTATTAAGACCCTCAGCAGGCTGGGTCTTCTCATGACTGTCAAGCCAACCTTCTAGAGTAGAGATCACCCCACCCAGGCTAGACTTCAGTTTCCGCATGTGGGACACGGTGGAGGCGGCGTGAGTCCTGAAGGCAGACATGTAGAGGGAGGTAGCCCTCCCCAGCTCTCCAGCCTCAAGGAACTTGTCTCCTTCCTCACACAGCTCTGAAACATTGACTCCAGGTCGAACCAGAGCAGCCATGATCAGGCAGCAGGCCCTCTCGATCTGTTTTAATGTCTTCACCTGTTCACAGTGATGACAACATTGATGTCACCTTATGGTTAAAAAACAGGAAATTATAGTATCAAATTGTTAATTTAAATAGCAGAATTATCAATACTCAGCATATTGTATCAAAACAACAGGAATTTCTCAAAACAGACATTTTTACTTGTCATGGTTGGAAAAGCACAGGTGTTACTAATAACATTAAAGATGGCTCTGTTCTATTAAAATGTCCTAGTAAGCCATGCCAGTGTGACAGTGAGTCAGCATGCACAACACCAGGAGGACCCTGAAACCAAAGCAGCTAAATGTAATTCATCATCATTAATTTTATTATAACTTGGTTCAGTATTATTTTTTACTGCTGATATTGGCCCATTGTGGCGTTTTGTGCCATTTTTTAACTGTAAGTATGATACTGATGCAACTCCATATTTAGCAGCATTGCACAATTATAAATGTACATTTATAATAACATTATAGAAAATATGTGTGCAGTATTTATTACATATATTACATATTGGTGAAATTTTAAGCAACTCACACTAGTAAAATTGGTAATATTGTGTCAAATTTAAGTACATTATCCTAAAGCAAAAATAAAAAATAAAAATAGTGCGCTATTATGACAAATAATACTATAGCTAAGTGAAAAACTCTGGTCTACTACCGCCAGAATTTGTGCAGTAAATTCCTAATTTTAATATGATGATTTTGAAAAACTTATTAAGCCCCCCTGTATGGAGGAAATTTATTGCTTTCTCTGGCCCGTTCACCTACCTGCTCTTTTGGCTTTTGTTACCAAAAGTAGACCCACCAACACTTGAACAAACCCCGAATTGAATCCGCTCACCGAAGCGGTCGGTGTCAGTTCGTTTCTGTAACGCTAACTGAACGTCGGTAGAACAGAAAACCTGGGCCCCATTCTCGTAATTCAAGCTCTTGGTTCAGAGTTGCCAGGACAACACGGTGTGTCCGCTCATCCAACAAAAGCTGCAGCGAAGTTTTTTTTTTTTTCAGTCTAACAGGTGGAAAGACATGGCGATAGCAACATGATAAAAACAAACCAACCGTAACAAGTTTCACATCACGGTAAACTTCTCCGTACTCTGTCTCTTCTGCTGTTGGGATGGGACATGTGTCATGAGCGAGCTTGTTGTTCTCGTGAGCACGGGTCCGGTTGCCAATGGAAACCACTAACACTCGTGCTCATAGGAAGATCACAAACCGCTGAAAGGGATACTGCTCATTGTTTCAAAAACTCTCGCATTAGTATCACATAAAATCTGCGATATAATCTGTTCCTTTACTTTAACTCAGACAGAACTAGACGGTTAGTGCTTATGCTAGCATACTTCCAGAAAGGCGTTCATTATTTTCCCCACAGACGTTTTTACAAAGAGGCACGTACGCTCATTTATATTGTAAGTAGGCTATATCGGTCATTAACATGACCAATGGTTGAAAAACATTTCCGAAACTCGACATTTTCTCATGTTGTATTAGTGTCTTCCTTAGACTAAATAAAAAAGCATATTGCAGTGGTACACATTAATAGATTAGACGCCACAACTATAATAATATATTTAAATTTTTGTATTCCTATCTCCTATCAAGCAGTTGCAATTGTGGACTGATTGAAAAGTCTACCAAAATGCTGCATTCATGTACAGTTGTAAAAATGACTCATCTCATGAGAAGTTATAGCTACTTGGCAGCACATCAACGTGTTTGTACTACGCAAAAAAAAAAAAAAAATCACGTGAATGATTATTTAAATCTGCTGTCAGAATTTCAGATGCTGTCATTGTATGTCTATAAACATATTGCGAATATGATAAATGTCTCTTTGTATGGGATCTATGCTTTTTCAATCCAGGGAATATGGACAATGTAGGACACTGTTCTTTGTCCTGAAGAAGAATTTGCAATTCATGAGATCGGTCTAATCCACCTCAAGAATATGGGGTCCTGTGCTCAAAATTGCACACCAGCTGCTGCTGTTCAGACACTCAGCCAGTACTCCCATCTTGTGGCCAAGAGTTTTATTCATGACATACTGTATGGTGACACTTTTCACTCAGGCTCTTACAGTACCATACTACCATACATTTGTACCATAGGTGAGTATACTGAGGACACAATTCCTTCAGTGTGATAATCCACTCATTGAGTTTTGTAACAAAATATGCAAGCATCCATAAGTGGTTTCAGAAAATGAAAAACAATCATTATAAAATGTATATACACACACATATGTCTCAAGGCCCAAAGCCAAAAACAACACACCTAGATTCATATTAAAACATTCATAAATTAACTCCAATAATTGGAAAGTCCAACTCTTTTACTGTCAGTAACTGAATTGACACACAAAAACTCTCAAAGTGAGATACCCCAACCCCACAACAGGAAACCATCAGTTTGGACGGAATATGTGTGGTGAGGAAAAACCCAGCCTGCTGCACATTGACACCATTTATTTGCAAGAAACTGAAAATCTGACGTCCTGTGGGGATTTCAGTTTTCTTCCCTTGCGAGGGTGTGCAACAAGAATCAGTGGCTGAGTTATTAGACTAGACTTTCATGTCAAACGAGATGAAGGAAATGTCAGATGTGGTGAAATGATCCGCATCAGTACTGCTCATACATCATAGATGTACTCTGAAATGTTCATACAGTTTAAATACTCTTTACTTTGACTAGATAAATGCCAAAAAATAGTAAACTGATTTGTGGAGGTACAAAAAACTCCCACAGAATTCTAAAAAGGATTTTTTTTCTTCCTTTTCAGCACTTCTGCTTAACCTTAACACACATACACAATCATAGATTTTCACACATTTATATTTCAGCACTCTGCTGTAAAACCACAGACCTTCACCGTTGGGCTTTAAGAGAGGCCATACGAGAAGCTAGAGGTTTAGTGGTATGTTTTGGTTGTACAGCTAATGGAAGGGGAATTCCCCTAATTATTTCCACCTAGATTACTAGAGTTCTGCCTAAGTTTTAACAGGTCATGATGTCCTTAAAAATGCAACTGTTGTTGTTGTTGTTGTTGTCGTCACATGCATTTGAGAAAGCCACTTAATGATCCAAACTCCAGTTCTGCAACTGACTCTGCACTGCAACAAATCTATTATTGTCTATATGTACATTCTGCATTTTAAGTTTCAGTTTGGAGGTAAAATAAAGTTCGACTCAAGAAAGGAAATATGATACACTTGTCTTGAGTGCATTTGATGATATTTACCCGTTAAAAGAAGTAGGAAAAGAGGAAGTACTCCAATTGTAGTTGGGCCTATCATGATCTCCACAGTGCTCCGTAATGCCATTTAACTAGCTAGATTGTAATATACTGTACATCTGCATTACTCAGTATGGATCATTTGTGACATTACTGCAGTTTTCTGTGGTTGTACCATGTAGTAGCGACAATTAGTAACGTCCTTTCCAGGAAGTTTCTTGTCTTATGCACTGGTGTCCAAGGTTCAAGTACTGATGTCTCTCATTGTGTGATAGTATGGTATTTGTGTCCCAGGTGCAGCCTCAGGTACCCTGCATTGCCCCATTGAAACCATGGTCTGTGTAATTTCTGCAGGCTGTGAAACTGTCCTACAGTTTAGGCCTCCACTGCAGCTTCTCCAGGCTTTCCTGCAGCAGCTGGGCACAGCCAGATAAATCCATGCAGTGCAAGGCTGAGAAGACATCATTCAGGCTCGCAGAGGAGCGCTGGCTCCACAGTCTCAGCATCTGGTACTGCCTCTCCAAGGAGCCCAGACCCAAACCGGCCTCCAGCTCTACCCGCTCCAGCTGCTGATCTGCCACCGAGAGCAGACGCAAGAACTCCTTCCATCTACGCAAGGGCACCTCCTTGATAATCGCGTAGAGGACGATGGCAGGCCAGTGCTCCGATTGCTCATCTTGTCTGGCAGCTGGAAGGAAAGAATCATGGACAATCAGAGGACACTGGATGTGCAAAACTGAAACCTCTGCTATGGAAAAAGGTCAGCTGCAAGAGTGTGCTGTCTGTCCAATGTGCTACTGCTAACCACATCAAGATAAAACTTTTTTGTGCTTTCAAATGCCTCACGTTTTCTCTTTGTGATTCATATAGCTCTGTCCTGCAGAACGTTATGTTCTTTGGCCAGTCTAAAGGTCATCAGAAACAGAAACTGTGCAGAATCATTTGAGCATACCATGTCAGGAGATCAGCTGTGCAGTGCCTACATTCATTATGAAAAGGTTCAGGTGCTCTTAAAGGATAAGTTTGGTGATATTCTCTATTTTTCTTACTGTCAACAAAGTGTGTGCTAAAGACAAGGTAGGAAGGTGCTGCTGCACTGCTACCTGCGGAAAGATTCAAGATTCTTAACTGCCTCTTGTACATGGGTTAAATAAAAAAAGACATAAAGCTACTGTAAAACATCCTGCATCCATACGGTCAAGTCACTCAACATAGTGATACAGAACAACACAGTGCACAGGACTGTCAACAACACTTGGTAACTTGGTGAGTATTAGGTGACTTGGATGCAGGTTTGTTTTGCTGTGTCCACCTAATAAAATTCCCTGACATACAATATGCAGTAAAAGCAAAGCAAACAACCACCATCCCCAACTTATGAAAAGGAATAGAGAACATAAACCTAAATCATAAACACAGCAATACGACCACAAGAGGGTTTTCAGCTCAGCCACAACAACATGTCATCATTAATGACAAGAAATGCAGTTGTTTTTAAGGTGAAAGTGTCAATGAAGGAGTATTTTTCTTAAACTGAATTTGAGAAGTTTGCTGGGCAACACAGGGCTGTATCAGGCAGTTAGTGAATAACAACTTAAACTGCAATATCAAGAGTGAAGCATTGATCTACTGTAATTTGTTTTAAATATAGGAGACTAATTAAGTCTTATGGATTCTAAGAATGAGCAAATGAGAGGTAAAAACAAAAAAAGCAGTGGAAAATCTATGTGGCTTCATCAAACTTTCACACTTCACATTCTATAAATAACATCTAAACGTGTGGATGTTGATGATTTCAAAGGAGTTCAAACATGATGTACAAGGATGCAAATTCACCGTTAAGTGACATGCACTCACTATCTGATTTGCCATTTCCTTTCATGTCGAACTGCTGACTGATGCGAAAAAGTGAGGGCGTCCTGTTTCCCAGTTTCCACCTCCACACCGTGATCCACACGACCGATCAACGATAAATAGAACGCTGAGCAAGCAGAGAGTGACAAAACTGCAGCTTAAGATAATACACCACATCAGTAATCAGATGGGGAAAACTATCACGATATTTTTCTTCTTTGAACCAGACAAGCTGGAGTCTTTGTGCATGCAAGCACCCACTCTGCTGAAGTGTCTTTGAGCAAGACACTAAAGTTCCAATTTTATGTAATCTGATTTACAAATTCAACCCTTACATTTCTACTAATTTGATCAAAAAATGGTGGTAAACTCACACATTTTGTACACTTCCTCTGCTACCAATTTTCAAGAAGCTCTGAACTCTCTCTGCATCTGAATCAGGCCTCTTGAAAGGTGAAGATATGATATTATGTTAGTATATTGCAAATATTCCAGTGTCACCTCGCACAAAGTCCAAGTTGAGAGGAAAGAGTTTACAATGTTTTTGCATACAGCTTCTCTCATTAAGCATAGATCACAACTGTTTTCTGTATTCTGAAGTATTGACACACACTGCTCCATAAAACACGTCTGTGGTGCAGAAAGAGAAAAAGTTTTATGGTATTATGTAAAAGTATTTAAACAATATCAGCACCAAGGATTTGTTCTTGTGTTCATGCTGTTGACACTGAAAACAGCAACTACATACAAATACAAAAATGAACTGCAAAAGTTAGATATGACCCCAGAAATTTTAATGTATTATTCCCTTAAACAAATTTATTGGATCTTTCTCAATTTTCTTGACTTTGTTAATCAACTGTCAACTGTCATCATCAATCGACTTTCGGTGATGACATATCTTTTGGGGTCATAAAGTGTCTGATGTCAGAAATCTGATCATCACACGTTTATATTATACACCTTTGTATCACTTGTTTCTAATCTATCTAAACAGGCTTTCTGAGATCTTAGCAAAAATTAATCTGCCACTCTTCCTCTTACTTCTTTTTTCAAATAGGCATTTGAGGTAGTTTGTCCCTCCGTCCTTCAAATGACCAGTTTCTCTTTACTCCTGGTGCTGTTCGAGACCACCTCAAAAATGCAGTTTCATACGGTAGACACTCCTGAAGAACTCTTGACTCCATTTCACAGTTTTTTTACAGTGGCAGAGAAAGTTTCTTACTTTCATTAGGCAAAATGTCTTTTCGATAATATGAGTCAGGCTTTACATCTCAACACATTATCGAAACTGCTCTGCTTACAGGGTGATAATTTCATTACAGTTTGATTCAAAGTAGATCATCAGCTACCTTTCATACATGCTTTCCTTCTCTATAGTATCATCCTATGAATCTTTTTACGTTATTGTTAGTAGTAGTAGTTGTAGTAGCAGTTGTGGCAACAGTAGTAGCAGTTGTAGCAATAATACTACTATGAGATGACCTCTGACCTTCCATGAAAAAGGGTGAAGGGAAAACAAAATAGTGCGCTGTTGCATTATTCATTGTTAGTTAGCAATTATGACATTACATAGACAGCTACAATCCATGGTTCAGGCCTATTTTAACATGCCATAGCTCACTTAATTTAAGTTTGTTTCATACTGCAATGCAATGCAAGCTTCTGCTGAATGAATGTAAAAGATAAAAATCTAAATGAAATGATATCTTACATATACATATCTCTGATGTGTATACAACCACTTATTTCATCTATATTCCACTGAAATGTTTTTGGGTAAAATATTAGTTATGAAATGTTACCATTTGTTAGTTATCGTCCTCCTGCACCAGTGTTGGAGAGGAACAATGATGTCAAACATCACAATATATTGAACAAAGTCCAACCAAGTCGTTCTTTCACAGGCTGTGCATTGCAGTCGAGCATCAAATACCAACTCTTACCTTTGTGTTCAGTACCTGGCAGTAGTTGACGGATGTGGGCTGCATGTTCTGGTGTGGCTGGACTCTGACTGAGAGTCATCATGGGAGTTTCCTCCGATATGGTAAATGTCTTGGAAGGACAAACAAGAAAGTGGAGGTAAAAATCTTTGTTGCAACCAACTCTTTAAGGTGTTAGAGAGTGACTGGTGAAATTCTTCAGCCTACGACTGAAACCTTTTCTACGATTCTTCAGCCTTTCTAAAAGTAAATTATCTTGATAAATTTAACGAAAGCTGTAATAAATTAACTAGAAATTGTGATCAACATTTCACCTTTGTTCTTATTGACCTTTACATGCTTGTTTGGGTTTTTGTTTCTCACAAGGCTCTCTGACTGTCCACCTACAGTACTGCTCCAATCTATATCTTTATCTCAGCAGAACACAAAGAGCATGAAACTGAGCACAAACCAGTGTAGTCGGGCTGTCGTCTCGATGACTGTGTTGTTCTGTTAGGAGGAAAGCAGATATTATCAGTAAAGCTTCCTGCTTAGACATGTTCAGCCAAGAAAGCTAATTCAAGCAAAAAGGAAACTCAGTGAGATTTCTGTGAAAATACATTTCTTTTGTTTAATACAGGAAATATGTTCTGTGGCAATAAATGTCTCTTAAACTTGCATTTTATACACACACTTTAATTCAAGTTTATCTTTGGTTGTGTTGTGTGATAGCACCTGCTGTGTATCTACAAAAGAAAATGCACAAAAATGTATATATTTAAAGTATTTGTTTACTTAATTTTATACATCAAGTATTTTAATGAGGTTAAAGACTGAAGCTTTGAAAAATTAAGCCTGGGAAGTGATGCAAACCACCAAGCGACAGGATTAAGCTACTCATGTCACTGTCAGTGGTGGAAGAAGTACTCAGACCTTTTACTTATGCAAAAGTAGCAATAAAAACACTCCACTACAAGTAAAAGCCATACATTCTAAATGTTACTTAAGTAAAAGTACAGAAGCATTAACAGCAAAATGTACTTAAAGTATCAAAAGTAAAAGTACTCATTTGTAGGCGGAATGGCTCCTGGCAGTGTTATATTATTAGATATATATAATAGTGGATTATTATTACAGATACATTCATGTGTAAGCAGCATTTTAATATTGTATTTAGTATAAACTATTTTTCATACTGTTGAGTTGTTTGGTATATAACACTGTCATATTTACAAGCTGATCATATGATGTTGTTGTTGTATGTAAAATATTAATCTCTAAAGTAAAGTGTAACTTAAGCTGTCAAATAAATGTAGTGGAGTAAAAAAGTACAATATAGGCCTCTGAAATATAGTGAAGTAGAGGTAGAACTTAAATAAAATGAAGTACTCAAATAAGGTACAAGTACCTTAAAACTGTATTTAAGTACAGTACTTGAGTAAATATGCTTAGTTACATTCCACCACTGTTTACCGTTGGATTTGGGGTCCTCGACAGGTGGCTCCAGGTCTTTGTTCGGACTCCAGCAGGGACAACTGTCTGGGTATCTGAACAGGTTCTTGGTGAAGAGCAGGAGCCAAAACAGCACCAGAAATGTTGCCATAACCCCCATGAGATACAGCCAGGTTTTGTTCACTGTTGTTGACACAAAGAAACACTGACATCATTCCACCACTCATCAATTCTAACATACAGAAATTCTGTCAGAAAACCTTTTATGATGAAAACATGAATGATCCTCCAGATAACTTAACTAATTAAAATCCAACCACACATGATGCAGCAAAACAATCAGGTTCTGTTAAACTTACCAAAATATCCACATCTAATGTGTGTGTAAAGGGCATATGATATTTTAAAACTACAAAACCACAGGCCATTGAGTTATTCTATAACTAACTTGTTAAAGTACAGATTTAGAACTAACAGTTATTTGGAAATGGATTCCCAGTAGGAGTCGATGCATTGTCTGAAGCTGTGGTTCTTGTAGATATAGCTGTAGCAGTCGAAGTCATAGATTTAGTCATAAATATAGTTGTAGATGTAGTTGCAGATGTGGTTGTAGTTGTAGGTGGATTTGTAGAAGGTGGAACTGTAGTTGCAGTAGAATTCCTCTTGCATTCTGGGTCTTTCAAACACCCCTTACTGAAAAAAAGGAGAGACTAATATAGACAACAGTGGAATCTGACAACATATTTATCCATACATTAAAGGATACGTTCACAATTTCAATGTGATGGGGTACAAAATCCACAGTCCTTGTTCTGTGTAAAAATATGTTCCAAAGTTTATCTGAAGCTTATATGAGGCTTCAACAGTTTGAATTAGTCAAATCAAGCAGATATCTTCAAAAGTTAGTCTTTTTTGTATAAAATCTTTGCCTGGACAGTGTCTCCCTGCTAAGCTGTAGTGGAGGGATAGTATACTAACAAAAAGAGGGAAATTTGTACTAAAAAGACTGTAACTTTGGAAGATTGATTTGCCTAACTCTGACAGCTGAAGCCCCAAAATAGCTTCAGATAAAATTTTGAATACATTTTTGCACAGAAAGAGGACTGTGGATTTTGTCCCCCGTCGCTTACATTAAAAGCGCATTAGAAAGGGATCTTTCAATGCCAGCATCAACAGATGGAATGATTACAGCAAGTAAAAACTGTTACAATGTTCATATGGGCATCTGACAATTGTTTTAAGACAGACTTGAACCTATCCTTAAAGTGTGTTTTTTAAAAGGCAAAACAGCAATCTTGTGTGCACAGTTACAATCCTTTATCAGTAAAGCTACCCTAACAGTCTTAACAAAACCGCCTTTGTGTTAAACGTTTAACATTTTAAGCTCTTTACAGGAAGGGCCAGAGCCGCCTCTATTTTCTGAAGAGGCTGAGGTCCTTCAACATCTGCCGGACAATGCTGAGGATGTTTTATGAGTCTGTGGTGGCTAGTGCTATCCTGTATGCTGTTGCATGCTGGGGCAGCAGGTTGAGGGTAGCGGACGCTAACAGACTCAACAAACTGATCCGTAAGGCCAGTGACATTGTGGGGGTGGAGCTGGACTCTGTCGGTGGTGTCAGAGAGGAGGATGCTGGGTAAACTACATGCCATCTTGGACAGTGTCTCCCACCCACTCCATGACGTGCTGGTCAAACAAAGGAGTATCTTCAGCGGAAGACTTAGTACTTCTATTCCTGTGTGCACTGACGTGATAGTGAGCTGCTGTAACAAAAGCGTTTCCCCTCGGGGATCAATAAAGTATTTCTGATTCTGATTCTGAACATCTGCAGCCACACTGTTCAGCACAATCAGCACAGGTAGTGCTGGGCCTCAGTAAAACCACAGGAACTGAGTGTCTAAAAGAGAGGAGCTGAATGCTCTCTGAATGAGAGCAAATGAATCACAAGTGTCCTCCACTCTAACGAAAGACAACATGCCCCCTAAACTGAAATCATACCATGCTTGATTTGACCATGGAGATACATTTTAGATCAAGACTAAAAGGCAGTTAAAAGATCAAAATAGCTGTGTTTTTTTTTCATTCTTGTTTTTGTTTTGTTTATGAAAATGTCTTCAAATATCTTGTTTTGTATGCCCAACAGTAAGAAACCCAAAGACATTCAATTTAAAATAACATAAACAGCAAATCGTAACATTTGAGAAGCTGGAGTCAGCCAATAGTTCACATTTTTGCTTGGTTAAACTACTGAAACAATCACTTATCAAAATTAAATTAATTTTCTAATTGTTTCAGCTTTTGCTTCCACCCCACAGAGGTTTTTGTCAGTACACAAACACATTCATTACTCTGGTTGCAATCTGCATAATTAAAAATCTATCTGCTCCCACACTAAGCCAATCAGATGATAAAAGAGCCTCTTAAACAGACATTTTGAATCTACTACAGTATGCAGATGGATTTTTTTTCTGATTTCTGCCTTCAGCTGAGGTTGCAGTTCTGTGTGCGTGCTCTCCACTCTGTCACAAAAAACTAAAATCTAAACATGTCTGAGTTTTCATCTGTCATATTGTAAGATCTCCCACCTTTGGCAGTGCTGGCACTTCCTTTTGTAGTCAGGATTATTATCAGCCCCTGAAAAAGAAAATATGAGAGTGATTGTGAGAATTCAAAACACTATATGGCTTCCTTTTTAGAATGCATATATTATATTGAATAAGCCAGAATATAAATCAATATGGCAGCTGTGAATACAAATCTAGGGCTTTAACACCCGTTGACTTCACTTACTGTTTTTACAGTGGCATGAACGACAAAATCTTGTGGCAGGGTTAGAGCCTGTACTGTAGTATCCCTCTTTACAGTCACATACCACATTACTATTAAAGGAGCAGGGCTTTATTTCCACCTCATAATCTGGGGAAAAATCAAAACAGTGTTTCTGTCATAATGCACAGCATTAACACACAGTCCTGACAAGGTGGCCACAGGATTTCATGCTGTACAATAAAATCGGGAAAGCATGATTCAAGGATTATTATCATCAAGTTTCACATTGCTTCAGTTAGAACACAGCTAATTTCTTAAGTCTAGTTCAAAATGTATGCTAAACCTGTTCCAATTATCATTATCATATTTTTTTGCTATTATAATTTCTATACTTTATCAGAATGGCATGACAGAATGATAATGAAGCTCATCATGAGAAAAAACAGGCGATTGTTAACTGCAACAAATGGCATCATATCTTTATTCAAATAACCATAAAATGTCATGCCAATGAATTATTGTGGTCAAATTTAACTTCAAAAGCTTACACAACGTACCACAAGCTGACAGCAAGTGTTTCTATCACCCAACCCAATCTATGGTATTTGAACAAGATACTTACGGCCACATGATTCACACCTCAGGCATCTCTGTATTAAGTTGTGCTTTTCTGTGAATGTGCCATTATCACATTTCTCACATCTGTGCTTTCCAGGATCATTACAAGCACCAACTTTATGATATCCTTGGAAATGGTGGCGAAAAGGAGAAAAGGAACGAGTTAACATGTGATAATTCCACAATAACTCTACAACACAAGGCCAATGCATACAGTTCCATGTTTTAACTTACCAGGTGGGCACACTGCATAACATGACATAGTGGTTTGTTCTGTCACCTCAGTGTAACTCTCTCCAGTGGAAAGGAAGGCAAGTAACAGTGGGAAAACCTGAAACAAAAGACGAGGTTTGATGATCTGAGGTACAGTGTGTGACACTTTGACACCACAGCTACCATACAAACGGACATCAGAGGGTTAGGATCACAAACATTTGAAAGGATATCAAAAACCTCATGTATGGGTGCCAGGTTTACACCCTAAGTTTAAGCAATTCTCAACCACTGCTGAAAAAAGTTTTTCCAATTTGTTGCCTCTGAAGCACTCCAAACTGTTGTAGCCCATGCCTGATGCATGCTGATGAGGAATGAACCAGACCAATTGCTAACTGCCAAGACATTACTGATATTTGCATATCAGCTTCCCATAGCAGCTTAATCTGATCTAAGGAAGGAGATGCAGCTGTATGGAGTCTTGTTTAAAACAGATAGTACATGCATTTGCAATGGATCATTGTCCAAGCATTCTTCAGTCTAACTGTTTGGACTGTTGGTCAAACAAAGCATGACATCTGAAGATGTGACCTTGGACTCTTGGGAACTTGTGATGGGCATTTTTCATTATTTGCTGACATTCTAAAGACCCAACGATTAATCATAAAAAGAATTGGTAGATTAAACAATAATGTAAATAACCGTTAGTAGCAGTCTGAGCACATTTATTAGGTTGTAAAATGTGCTACCAAAGCTGCAAGATCATGACAAAAAGCCCCATTAACCAACAGACCTCCCCAACTTCACTTGTCCACATATAACTTCATGTTTTACTATCATCAGCACTGCAATCTTGGTGTTTCGCAGCAAGAAGCAACATGTTGAGCCTTAATGTGAACTCTTGAGATTGCATATATACACTGTACTCAAGGATATGCAAATGACAAGTTCTTAAAAAAATTGTAAACATTTTAAATGTATATTGAGACATACTGTATGTTTGTTTGGTCATGTTCATGGCAACAGCAATACTGTGATTACAGTTCCTGTAACAATGATGATTATCTAAAATCCTCTCACAGAAACTAAATTAAAGCTAAATAAAAAGATCTGATTGGATTACTTACCAAGACAAAGTCCATGTTGGAAGAGTAGACCTTGAGGAAGTTAAACAAACAACTTTAGATGAGTGTTAGTTTCACTTAGAAAAAAAAAGGCTGATTATCGCAATATATCACCAGGCGAGGACATCACTAAATTCCCTAACAAGATGAGGCATGCTGGCTTTAAGCTATCTGTAGAATTCCTTTAAAGCTGAGTCAAATAAAGTGTTAAAGGTAGCCTGTGTGTTTGTCTGTGTGTGTGTGTGTTTGTGTGTGTGTGTGTTTGCGTGTTTGTGGGTTGGAGCTGTCAGTTCTTTGGAGTTTTCAGAGAAACAGTGTGTGAAACAGGAAACACAGTGTGATCAAGTAATCCCTCCCCCCCACACAGTGACACAACTATTGGTGGCAACGCCAGCGCATGAGTTCCTCTGCCTGATTGTTTCCTATAATTCCATTGCACTATGATAATAATATGATTCAGACACAAGGACTGATGACATACATGGGACTAATTCAAGAACCAGATACAGGGGTTGGATGTAGGTGGTGGTGGTAGTGGTGTGTGAAAGGGAAGGGCAGCACACTGGATTTATTAGGGCATATTAGTAGCTACCCCATTTTCCTTCTCTTCATAAGCAAGACTGAAAACAAAGATACAAATTCAGTTGAGATAGTAGGCATGTACCTGAGTGAGGATCAATCAAATACAGTAAACTCAATCCCTGATCAAAGGGGTGAATATTGAAAAAAATCAAATTTATCATAAAAGTCTACTTGACTGAAAGCCTTTGAACACACACACACAATAAAAATTAACAGACATTTGCTGCTGCAGTAAAACTTGATTGTGCTTCAAAAACTGCTGTGTGTGTGAGTGCTGACTACAAAAAAAATCTCAGTCTTGGCCTATTATTGTATATATAACTTATAAGCAATATAGAGAATAACTTATATGTAAGTAATAATGTGTAAAAACAGGTTAAATTAATTACTTACTGTATATTAGTAATTTAGTCTACTATTCATATCTAAACTCTTAAAACACCTGGGGGTTTTTCACCTGTTCCCCACAAAAGTTGGTAGAAATTAAGTTTGCAAATTGACTGAAATCAATTTCAATCATACTTGATGCTTGATTGTTTCTTGATGATCTTCTTGATGTTTCTTGTCTCTTTTATGGTTCTGACACTCAAACTGCACTGAACAATGGAATTATATCAAGCACTGGGAAGTAACTAAGTAAGATGATTATGTAGATTCATAAATAGTAACTCAAGACAATGTTGACATGGTATGGGGTACCGACTAGATGTACAATACTGACAAAACGATGGTGCTCGGCAGATAGGAAGTGCACATAAATTACTTAAACAAAAGGTAAAACCATCGTCAAGGAGGCCCCTACCCAGTATGCATTGATTTGGTTATTTGGAGGTCAATAAGAGTCTAGACGTAAATGTTCCACCTGGGTTAAATGTGGTTAAAAAACAAATGTTTTTAAATGTCTAAGCTACATATAGCTATAATTTCAACACTGTTTCAATGACTAAATTTTAATGTGAAGCAAATCCTAACTACACAAAATTCCCGCTTAACAGTGAAATATGGTCATTGAAATGCTGTTTGTGAACCATGTGTTAGCACAATGCTAACACATGGTTGAGATCACCCTGTTATACCAGTTATACCCAGATATACATATTTAACTTATATATTTAAAAACTTTTACTTTCAACCAAATTTAGCCCAGTTTTAACCTTATCACTGTCCAGATTTTGGAAAAAAAAGGACTCAGTCAACTTCTAATGTATTGTTTTTACTTTATTTTAGATATAGTTTATGCATCTTAACTTGATATCAATTATAGGCTTTTGAAGCATGTGATAGTTGCATTAGCCTGTTTATGATTGTATTGTATTTATTTTTGTAACAATGTTTTTATGCTGCCTTCTTAGTCTCTCTTAAAAAAAGATTGTAGTTTTACCCTTACTGCATTTATCTGACTGTTTCTTTGCAGCATAAGATTTCACATATAAAATATTAAGATGAAGATGAGCTCATAAAATATGATGCATTGCTGCAGATTGGAACACTGTGAGCAGGTTCAGTAATTTAACACTGAAAGGGGCCATTTTTCTTATTTAATCACTGTTTCTTTTGATATTTGGGTACACTTAGCAGTCAGTATATCACTTAAGTGAAATTTTGAACGCAGTACTTTTCTTTGTAATAGAGTATTTTTACATCGTGGCGTTGCTATTTCAGAATTTCAGTAGCATACTACTTCCACCCCTGCGGATGGTGGCCAAATCCAATCCAAACATGCACTGAAATAACGTTATTAGATTCATCATACATGCGCTGTCCATTAATAAAGTGAATAAAGTAGGTCATCGTGTAAAAATACAAAGCAACATTAGCAGAATATCTCCCTCTGTGTCTGTACTGTACTGTGCCTGCAGCAGCACCCAGAAGTGAACAAAGCGACCCGGAAGCGGTGGTCCGACTGGAAGCAGGCAGAAAGAACATCAACCTTTTATATTATAGCTGTACTCGCAACACAATATCTGCAATCAGGACACAAGGTATTTGTGCATGTTTTGTGTCTTCACTGCTGTGCATTTCTCTGATAAGCGATAGCCTCTTAAATGCGTGCATTGTGCACAAAATGCATTTGCTGTCCTTTGATTCGTCCAAAAGTTGCAGAATGTGAAAAAAAGCAGCCCTAAAAGTGAAATTTGGTTAAGATGGCACAGCGTCTTTCGGGAGACATGGCATTGTGCGCCGGTTATATTTTGACCTTAACGCATTGGGACGGTTGTTTTAATCGGTGTGGTGTTTGGGTCGAGCCCGCATCTTGTCCGTTTCCGTGCTGTTTTTGCAGGTTGTTGTAGGAAGTGTCAGTTTTTTTAAGAGGTGGGGAGGCCGGGCTATTCAAACCTGCAATTCGCCGTAAACAATCATTCATGCCTTTGACATGATAAACACACCTTTGTGTTCGCCTCGGTCGCTTCTTATCCCCAACACCATCCTCACGACAAGATGTTCATGCTCCTAAATTTTTGGGGTCTGCAGAATATGGCGTCCCGCCTTATAAAAATAAGGCTGCCATTTTTGTTTCTCTTTTGTCTGGAAATGTTTAAAGAAAACTGTCTGAGAATGTCTGAGTCGCACCGGGAGGGTCGATGCCCGAAACCCTCCATCAGTTTGAGTCCAGAGATGCTCTCAGACTGCCGACATGTCCGAAAAGTCAAAGAATGGAAAGTTTTTTCATTGCGTTTATCTGAAAATTTAAAGCGACGTCCACTTATTTTCAGGAATTCACACTCAGACAAAAGGAATAGGGGGGCTAAATGTCCAAGCTAAACGGCGAAGGCGCTGTCAGACTCATGTCTTTTTATAAGTGACAAAATATTTCTAGGTGACATTTAGATGTTTGACCTGTGTTAACTTAAAGGTGACATTTTGGTTCATAGTGACACTGTAACTTAGGCCTAATTTACACACTGAGTTATTAGCATAAATGTAACATAGCAAGTTCTTACACTGTTGCCTTGACATCTTTATCCAAGGACAACTCTTGGTTTATGACTTAAAAAAAACAACTATTATTATAATTTATTTATTTTATCTTCAAGGTTAGTGCAGGTCCATAAAAATCTTAAATCCAGTTTTTTGATAAAGAAATTTTAAGTTAAGGTCCACTTACTGGATTTCTTTGCCTTTCAACTGCATCTCAAGGTCTACCTCAGCAGATGGTGCAAACTCCATCCACTGAGAGACTGGGAGATGCAGATGAAAGCTAGAAAAATGTGGTAAGGGAACCTTGAGGTAAGATTTTTTGTTGTCAAACTATATGTTTCCAAGGTCAAGTTAAATCCTTTTTTTTTTTATATACACATTTTCAAATACCAGCCTAAAAGACATTAAATTGTCTTCAATTTGTATTTCTGTCTTAATTTAAATGTTTTTTTGCCAAAATCATTTGATTTATTTTTAAGTATTAAAAACCCATAAAACCCAAAACCAAAATAAGATTTACATATTCGTGTAACCTTATACACTTGCCTGTGGTGAAAAATTTCCTGTCTAGATTAACCAAACCTCCTTTTTACTTAATCGTCATAAAAAATGCAAAATAACCTTTGGCATTTGTCCTAAAGGAAATTGTAAATCTGAACAAATATGTAATAACGCAAGCCCTTTAAAAATATTAATAACTTCTATGGAGCTGCCTATTAAAATCCTCCAATTGCCCCTAATTGTGCCACCTATGCAGTGAAACCTACCTACATGATGAGTCCCAAAATCTTAAATTTATTTATTTTTGGTCTTATAACGGTCCAATTTTCAATCTGCTGTTACCCTCTAGGATGATTTTCTTTACAAAATCTGTCCTCAGTGGATAGGTGAAGCCATTTGAGCACCATACATTGTTGTTAATACTTAAAAAAAATATGTGATTAAACATATGAGTGCATGCAAAGCTAGATGAAAGTGAATGTGATGGAAAATAATGAAATGTAACTTACAGTTGGGCCAAAAGAAAATGCTCATCTTTTCTACTAAACATGAAACCTGTTAATTGTTTGTGGTTAGGGTGGCATCCTTTTCATCTTCAGAGTTAGTCTGCTAGTCTGTCATAATAACACTCTCTGCCTATGCTCTATAGATTTTGTTTAGAATGTTTAAACTCTTTGCAGTTTGAAAAACAGTGCTTTGCATCATAAACCCGTCTCTGATCCTGACTGACTTTGACAAATTTGTAGTCAGATAACGGCTTATTAAATTTAACTTGACTTTTGAATGTGACTAAAATAAATGTTATTCATTTCAGAATGGCAGAGCCTCGATTTAACAACCCGTATTTCTGGCCGCCACCTCCATCCATGCCAGGCCAGGTAAGTCCACTCGTAACATGTAATTACTGTGACATTTCCACCTTTATTTGCCGTTTGTTTCCATGTGTGAATGTCTTTTCAGCCATTCAGCACCAGTCCGTCAGTGAAACAAACTCTCAGAGTGAGAATCCGTCACAGTTCATTCTCGTAGATTTAAAAAAAAAGTAAAAATGTAATTTGTACTGTGTGCTGGTCAGTGTTTTCTTTCCTGGGATGTGATTTTGGGGCATGAATGACATTCACACACGGTGGCTGTTTTCTGTTGAGCATGACCCGTTAACCCTTTCAGCTGGATAACCTGGTGCTCATTAACAAGATCAAGGAGCAGCTGATGGCTGAGAAGATCCGACCCCTGCACCTGCCGCCTACCTCCACCCCTTCCCAGCAGTCTTTGCTGGTACCCACCTCGTCCCCGGACGGTAGTGCTCAGCACGGCATGCCGGTGCCAAAGCCCCAGCCACAGCAGGTGCCAGGCCACCACCCACAGCCGCAGGGCTCTGGACAACCAGACATCGCTCTGCACGCTCGCCCTGCCTCCAGCTCTGGACCAGGTACAGTCTTCACTTCGTTGTTTGTAGGCCCAGGTACTGGACCGCGATACATTTTGAATATAGACCCAAATGTGTGATTAGCATCAAGAATCAAAAACTGCCAAGACTGTCAAGCATTAAAAGTTGGCATTGACTGCTTGGTCAGATTTTTAGTCTTGTTTACTTGTTTCTTTGATCAGATATTTTCTGTTTAAATCAGGAAACTTTGGTCATTATTTTACCTAGGAAAAGTCCCCTTAAGGCTGTATGTGTCAAGACAACATTAAACACTGATGCATTGAGAAGTTTCACATATTTTGTGAAATGAAAAAAATGTAAAAATGGTAATGTAAAAAAAAAAACACTAATGGGTAGGTAATTTGGGTATTGGTACTGAAACTCCACTATCATATTTGCACAGGTACCAGCAAATTTCAAACCATACCCAGCCCTAGTTGTTTATAGACTTATTAAATCTCTAAGGTGAAGTTAAAGAGCTATCTAACTAATATGTATTTTAAAAGGTTGATTTTCTTTCATCAAATAATTTTGAATGAGATAACATAAAAAATAAGAGACAATAAGGTTGTGACGGCCTCTATAGACTACAATTGTTGACTTCACATTGTGTGGTATTCTAACACATAAGCATAACACAGTAGAAGGTCTGTCTATATCAAGATACAATTTACTGTTCAATTCACTGATTAAAATGCCATCACCTGACAACTTCCAGATGGAAATATGGACGACAAGTCAGCAGTGAAGGCCAAAGGATTGTGGGAAGACTGGCACATGAGACAGCTGGGCGAGCAAACTGGCCGGGTCAACCATCGCTCAGGTACTGCAGTCAGTTGGCCTCTGTGGTCTGTTGACATGGGGAAATATCAGCAAGAAAATCAGCCTCTTGTGTAAATCGACAGCAGTGTGATCAGTCAAGTTGTTTAATTGTCTCGATAGATTGGGATAGACACACACAGTAAAGGTACAATGAAGGAAATACCACAGCTGGTAAATAAGACAAGATGAGTACATTTACTGCACTACATTTAGCGTTCAGTGTGCATTTTGACAGGCCCCATGGGACACTGGTGAGATACTTAGTGTATCATTAGTTAGTTGAAAGGTGTATTAAACAGTTCCTGAGGCTTTAAAGTGGGGAAATAAACAGAGAGACTGTGTATTGTGCAGGCTGGGCAGTGCATTAGAGTGCCAACAACGTTTAGGGAATAATACTGAGAGACACCGTTGTTGGTTTTATGGCAGATGGCTGGCGGTGAGGGTACACAGATATGGTTTTTTGAAGATTAGTACAAATAATTTTAGACTGACATTGGTACAAACCAAAACTGAAACTTCCAGATAACCTGACTTGTGGTAAACCGACAAGATATAAAACTAATATATTGGTCAAATTCCAAGTGATACACATGCTGAGGTTATGTATTCTTTGCATCACAGCTAACCACATTCAACTGTGCTGTAGGAATTTCAGTGTAATTTTTCTACTGTTCCAGGCAGCCATTAGTTTTCATTCATGTCTACTCAAGTTGTGTGCCGCATGTAACACTGGACATAAATAATACAGACTTTATGTTCACTGTGATGGATTCCACAACTCAAAGTTTTAGGAGTCTGCTGAGTATTATGTCATATTGAAATTAATTTAAACCAATTGTTCTTTGGAATAGTTGGAAAAACACATTGAAAACTGTGTAGCATGCAATCAAAATTGGTCATCAAAAATATATCTGTGTACCAAAAATGTAAATCTGTAGTTTAGAGCTAGAACTTGCAAAAATAATGATGTGGTTATTAAAATAATCAGAAGCCATGTGTAGTGTTGTTGTAGGTGTTTGTGTTAAAACAGTTCTGGTTTTCACTTCCACAGGTCTGGCTCCTTCATCCCGACCCGACAGCCACAGCACCTCAGAGGCCCTGACCCCCACGACTCCAACCTCCAGCAGCCAGAACCGCCTGGGCGGTGCCCCCTCTGTGAACATCATCTCTGGGCTGGCCAGCGGTCCTGGCATGGACCACATGAAAGTTGGAGGCCTGGCTGGACTGTTGGGCCCCCCACCCAAGGCACCCCGGGGACGGAAGAAGATCAAAGCTGAAAACCCGTCTGGTCCTCTGCTGGTGGTGCCCTACCCCATCCTAGCTGACCAAGGCTGTGTCACTGTCGCACCCAAAGAAGGCAAAACCTACAGGTTAGACACAGGAAGCCGCTACTTTGGTTTTCAAGTTTTTATTGCATCACTGGGGGAACAATATTTCCTTTCAGTGCTGGCCTTGAAAAGCCAATTCACAGATTTAATTATGGTCTGCAAAAGATCAATAGGCATTTGCTTGAGACAAGTTTGGATTTAAGTACGCTGTAGATGGTTGAGATGTGCTCCTCACTGAGACATCAATATGAACCCATCTTTCACCTGATTGGATAAATGCTTCACTCAGTGGACTGTCTATTATCACCTAGAAAAACATGGCATGGCATTTCTTCTTATTCTCTTCAGAGGCAATGAGTCACATCATTATCTAAATGGTCCGACTTCCGGCTGGCAGAATTAGTCAATTCTCAGTAGTTCTTTTCCACAATAAAACCTTGTAACAAAACTGAGCTTTCAAGACTTAGACTTACTTTATGAGGTTAACACAATGTACTGTAGGTCTGTAGGAATATTTGTAACTAATTGGATACTAAACCATTACCTATTTCTTTTGAATTCATCCAGAAATAAACTCTACTCTGACTTTGTTTGGGACTGAGTGCTACGGCTAGTTTGGATATAGATTATGATTCAGAATTGGTCATGTTTTGCTTTGTTTGTCTTGAATGGTGTTACACTGTATAGTCTCTTTAGAGCTCTATTTCTACACATACTTTAACTTAACCTGCCTGAAACAGCCTGATCTGATCATGTCTATGGATTTTTGTGTTCTTTTTTTGTCACCAAGATGCAAAGTGTGCCCGCTCACCTTCTTAACCAAGTCAGAGATGCAGATTCACTCCAAGTCCCACACAGAGGCCAAACCACACAAGTGTCCCCACTGCTCCAAGACGTTCGCCAACGCCTCTTACCTGTCCCAGCACCTGCGCATCCACCTGGGGATAAAACCCTACCACTGCTCCTACTGCGAGAACTCGTTCCGTCAGCTGTCACACCTGCAGCAGCACACCAGGTCGGTCCAGCTGTGAATATAAAGCAGTAAAAGTCAAGTTAGTGTGGGGAAAGGAAATAGCCACTGAGGAGCTGCTGCTAACTCACTGTGCTACACCTGGGCAACTGAAATCTGACACAGATCACACAGATTACAGATTAACAGAATATTTACAGTATTTTTAAAGTCGTGTTTTTTTCTTGCAGAAAATTTGTCTGCTGACGTACTTCAGGCATATCATTTGGGGAATTTAGATAAAATCTACCCTAATGTTTTCGTTTTCCTGGCTAGGTATTTCTCTTATTGTATATTAGATACATCAAGGTTGACTAAAATATATAGCGAGAAGTTGGAGTGATAGAATCTGATGTGGAATCTGTTTGATCTTGTTTGCAACAGTTCAATTGGTTCAACTGCAGTCAGTCTCTCTCATCAAAGTCATTAAAAAGGAACATTTAGGGTAATTTCTAACTTTTTTTAACTGCTTCTTTTGCCACAGAATCCACACTGGCGATAGGCCTTATAAATGTGCTCACCCCGGATGTGAAAAGGCTTTTACCCAGCTGTCTAACCTCCAGGTCAGTACATAGTCACACAACCCAATTCTGCCACACTAGACATAGAAATCCTTTATAGATACCCGAAGGCCGCAGTACAAACAATGGTCTCATCTCATCCTATTTTACACTTGGTAGAGGTACACGACAGTGGTCGGCGGCATCACCATGGCTCTTCTTTCTAGCTCTCAAACCTCTTGCGACAGTTATCCATAAGAACCCAAACATTCAGGGAATTAGAGTGAGTCTACACATAAGCTTATGCTCTACACGGATGACATATTGTGGTTTGCCTCGGACCCAGCTAGATCTGTCCGAGCACTTTTGGATAATATTGAATCGTTCTCCAAGCTATCCGGGTTAATTGGTCTAAGTCAGAGGCTCTTCCACTGACCTCATACTGCCTGTCCAAAAACGTTATTTCAGGCATGGTCGTTTCAGTGGTCTACTGAAGGTATAAAATATCTTGGTATTCTCTTCCGTCAACAAATCTTTTTTTTTTTTTTTTTTTAATTTCATTAGATACCGAAAGGTGGTCACCATTATTTTTTATCATTATGGGTAAAAGTCATCGTCCTGAAGATGAACTGTATCCTGAGGTTGAATTACTGGCTTCACTGTCTTCCTATCACCATACCCCATATGTACTTTAAAAGGTTAGATCATATTTGCAAAAATTGGAAAAATGGGAGATGGTCTGAAGTCATTTGAGAGGTTGGTTACTGAATACAATCTGCCCAGAAGTAATTTCTGGAAGTATTTGCAACTCCGACACCTGCTAGTCATTATGGGGAAAGGAATGGGCTACAAAGGTAATGGGTCTGGGACATTAGGCATCTATTTGATTTTACTATATCTTATGCTCTGAAGTTAACATGGACAGCAGATTTAAACATTGAAGTTACAGAGAAACAGTGGGATCATATATGTGAAAACTATTAAGAGGGTATCAAGACACATAAAAATTAGATTAATCCAATTTAAGATTCTCAATCGCTTTTATTGGACCCCCTCCAGACTGTTTAGACTTAAGCTTAGGGACAATGCTGACTGTTGGAAGTGCTGCAGCTCTGAAGGGACTCTTATTCACCTACTCTGAGAATGTTCCATGATTCAGAATTTATTGGTGAAAGGTTCATGAACATATAAAAAACATTACCCGGACCAACTTTGAGCTCTGACCGAGGCTATATGTTCTCAGTGATCCACAGAGGACATGTCACCGTGGAGCCAAGGACTTTATTCAGACCAGTATAGTTGGCAAAAGTGGCATCATATGAACAGTTTTATTTCAGCTCGAAGGACAGGACTGAGAAATATGTGGCAAAGTGGGGAGACTACTTGGAATACACTGTTAATGTGGACAGATCTTGAAGTTAAGCACACACCATGTACATAATACTCACATTCTTTATGTGTCTGAGAATTAATCTGTTGCTTGTGAATTAGATTAGATTAGATTAGATTATGGTGCATATTAAAGAGGACATATTATGCTTTTTCAGGTTGTCCCTGCCCTTAATTGCGTTGTATAGCAAATTTGTGCATGTAAAAGGTCTGAAAAGTCACAAAGCCCAAAGTCTGTGCCAAAGGACGGTCTTCTCTCCCACAAAAAGCACAACCTGATGCGCCTTGTTGGAATCCCTGCCTCTTGTACCGTATCTTGGTTATGTAACCAAGGCATACATTTGCATAATACACGTCTAGCGGCTAGTTTGGCACACCCTCAAACAGAGCTAGAGCGAGGCCAGGAAATTTGGGTTCGTGCAGGCACGGCCCAGAGTCGGAGTCAGTTTTTTTCATTGCGAGCGCAAATTCCCTTTGTATGGACTTCCAAAGCAAGAACAAGTGAAGAATCAGTGGTTAAACTTAATCTTTAATAACCGTAGCTGCCGTTAGCTCAGTTAGCCATGCAGCTAGCGTTCCCATTAGGTAGTTCACTCTGCCTGGACTGGGAGCTCGGAGTCGCAGTCCGCTAAGCTAAAGGCACTGCTAGTTGATGGCTAACTGGCTAACGGCAGCTACAATAGCAGCAGTTAGCGGTTACTTTAAAGCTATCTGTCCATTAGCAAATTCAGAGGGAAAACCAGAACCAATTTCCTCCAGAAAATATGATCCAGTTTCACTAAAATCAGTGAATAAAGTTGTAAAAGTTGTGTATAATCAGTGAAGCCTTGTCCCCAGAAACACTCCGCTCCGGCAGCATCTAGCGATCATTTTTACAACCCAATTCCCTATTTTCCAAGCTAAGTTACTGTAACTATCATAAACGGCGACCACACCGGCAAGACAATGAGGTGGTGTGCAGCTCACAGTACTGGGTGAATAAACTTCCGAGAAGTTGGCCAATCAGAAGAAAGTGAGCTTTTAGGGAGGGGGGCCTTAAAGACATAGGAGCTAAAACGGTTTGTTTCAGACGGACGATGAACTGAGGGTCTGCATAAATGCCCAGTATAAGATAAATAATGATTTTTTTAAACTGTGAATCATGCAAAGTTACTCTAGTGGAGTCCCAGAGTAAAAGAGCTGGAAATGAGCATAATAGGTCCCCTTTAATGTAGGAATATACATCTGATTTGTGTAGTTTTTATTTTTTTATTGTTAATATTTTATAGCAGTCATTTGATTTGTTGACCAAAACGTGACAATGTTTATATAAAAATTCAATCCAATACTAATTACAAAAAACAATTCTGACACACTAGATATTACTAGAACTGTTACTTTACACTGTGGTAGACAACTACACAGCAAAAAATGTGGTAAAGACATAAACAAATTATTTGCTTTAATTGACTTTAATCACAAGGCAAATGTCCAAATTAATAACTTTTGTCTGTGTTTCTTCCCTAACAGTCTCACCAGAGGCAGCACAATAAAGACAAGCCGTATAAATGTCCTAACTGCTACCGTGCCTACTCAGACTCTGCATCATTGCAGATCCACTTGTCAGCACATGCCATCAAAAACGCTAAGGCCTACTGCTGTAGCATGTGTGGCCGGGCATACACCTCAGTGAGTAAACCTCTGGTTATCTGTTTATCTTTATGTGTGTCAGATTTTCCCAGTGTGCTTTCAGACAGTTTATATGACTGACAAGATGGCCTTTGTCTCACTTGGCCTGAAACTAGCCGTGTTTCCTGTTTGTGAAGATTTCAACATGTTCTTGCGCTTATTCAAACATACAGATCATTTTTACTTTTAAAACTGGTTCGCAAGGTATGTATTTAATCTCTTTTCCAGTTAAATCAAAATGTTTGTTACCACCTCCCATCTCCAAATATATTTCTAAGCCCAACAGATTACTCTAAAGCTGAAACAATTAATTGATATTTACTGGTTCCAGCTTCTAAAATGTGAATATTTGTTAGCAGGTTTAATTTCCAACAAAACGTAACAGAAGCTAATTTCGCCAATTAGCACACCTTCAAAAAGAGACTGAGACTCATCTGTGAAATCAGATGCTGTAGTGTTTGGTTGAACTGTGAACAGCAACGTCAGTTAGTCCAAAAATATAGGTTTTGTTTTGGCTTTGTTCTTGCCAAATGCAAAGCCAGTGTCTTTTTGGTGAATTTAGCTTTTTAAAAGATGATCAAATTTGTTTTCTTTAGCTCCCTCCAAAGTTAAAATTTTGCTACATTTGTTACATCTTGCTCAATCCACTGACATCATATACATTTATCCAGAATATGTCATATTTTTACAAGGTAGCCTACTCTAGATAACTAGGTATGTCAGTAAGCAGTAATTCAGGAAATTCAACTGTGATCGCTGATAAAGATAAAAAACTGGGTTTATTTTAGGCTGTTGTCCAATCTGTTGTTTTAATGTCACTTTACCATTTTGGACCATTTGGTGTGTTTTCATGTCTTTGTAGGAGACCTACCTTATGAAGCACATGTCCAAACATACGGTGGTGGAGCACCTAGTGAGCCACCAGTCGCCTCAGAGGACCGAGTCCCCCAGCATCCCCATACGCATCTCCCTCATCTGAGTTCCCCAGCCGCTCAGCAGCAGGTCGGATTCAGAGTCTACGTTAGGCTGGAGCTTATGAGGCCCTGCACCCACAGCCATCTACATAAGGCTTACATTAGCATTATGACAGCTGACATAAGCATTCAGTGCTAGATTCAGTAAACAGGCTGCCTCCATCCATCTTGACACAGGCCGTCTGTCAAAAATGAGCACAGCGTTATTTTGTGAATGTAACAATACAGCTAGATGTTGTCCGGAGGATTGAGTGGCAAAGAATGTCTTGCGTCAGATTTAATAAGCACTTTCGTAAGCGTCATGTAAACTGCCGGATGCATTGGCCATCAGAAATGTTTTAGTTGTTTTAGTTAGAAATGTTTTTTTTTCCTCTTCCATGAAATGGGTTTCCAAAATGTGCCAGATGATATTTGCCCTTATAAAGAATTGAGAAAGTAGAAAACATTTTGCTGGGTGTATTCTGGAAACATCCAAAGATAATCTTAAAGCACTTTTAGGCCTTGTGGTTTTGGCTCAAATTGTTTCAATCTTGTTGGATGGAAAATGCCAAAGGGCATTACTTGTGGCAGCTAAGAGTACTGACTGTGTATAAATAACAGTCTTTTTTCTGTTACTTTCTTTGTTTTTACTCACATTTTTGTGCAAGTACAGGGTCATCTAAATTTAAAGAAAGGCAATCGGTAGGTGACAATTTAAAAATGTAATGATTGTATTAAGAAGTTGTATTATTGATTTGGGGAGGCAAAAATAGAGCAACATGTAAGGGAAGAAAGATTAATGTTTTGGGTTTTTTTTTTTTTTCAAAATCTTTCACTCCATATTTGATGTTCACCTTTATGGCACCTTTATGGTCATAACATATGATCAAAGAAACACTGCTTTTTACATTACGTTTTCCTCATGTCCCATTAACTAGTGCCATATGAACCATGTTAAGGTTTTAAGAGAAAGCAAATCTTGTTATAGTGTGTGTCTACTTTCTCTACTCAGCTAAGCTTTGACTATTGTTTTCTAAGTATTAGCGGTTGAATACATTGCACATGTATCAGTGCCAGCTCTACTCTACTCAGCCCTACTTTTTAATACACTTCAGCTGAAATTAAATTTTACTGAAGTGGTAAATTTTAAAACCTAAACATTGGACCAAAATGTGAAGTTATTGTACAGCTACTCTGACCCAGTTAAGTATTTTGTTTTAAGTTTAATAAGCTTTACCCATTTGGAATAAACTGCAGTATAAGTCATATTCCATAGGTCTATATTATGAGTTAATGTGGAGGTGATGCTTCTCCTTTTGATTTTTTTTTTTCTCCTTAGTATTCTTTTTATTGTACACAGTATTGTTTGTTGTATTTTTACTGTAATTTTAACCTCTGGATGGTACTAATAGGGTACCCTGTATTCTTCAGGGCACTTCAGAAAAGGTGCTACGGCTAGACATAACGTTTGAGATGGAACTAAGAATAATGTAAAATACATATACAGTATATAGTATGTTTTCAAAAGAATAAAAACTTATTACTCAAGCCACTGGCCTGAAAACAGACATTTACGCCAACAACAGACCCTGCCTCTTCAACTTACTCTCTCTTTTGAGATAATGGGAAAATGTACATGTTGCTGTACTGTAAAACATGTTACTCATTTATAGTACCTATTTTTAAGTTTTCATAAACATGTTCTGTTTGGGTTTTGTAAAAGTTTATGTAAGAACTTAATGTAATTATTTTAGTCTACCCTTATGTTATTAATATTCATGTTTTATATCAGTTATTTACATGTAAGCCTTAACTGTTTTATCATCCCATTACCATTACTCTGTATTGTGTTCTGCAGTATTCAGTCGTGTAAACATTTTTATTTTTTTCCTTCCGCATGGAGTTCCTGAGCTGTAATCTGTATGATAACTGTTTAACCCATGTTCTCTATGAAAAGATATTGCGTAGATTTATTACACTTTTTCCTGTCTTGCATTGTGGTTTCATATACAGTTTCTAGACAACTAAATATGCACAGCCAAGACTGAGAAGTTAAACTAAGGTTATCAATGTTTAAAAAAGGAAAAAAAGCTTTGTATCTTTACCTTGTTTAATAAACAGACTGTTATAAATTCATCACTGATTGCTTGGTTCATACAAAAAACTGTACCTGCCATCAAATCAGTTTTTTTAGAGAACAAGATGGAAGGGGGAAAAAAAAAATCAAGCATTACGTTTGTTATTTATTCACTTTTATTTATGAAAATATTTTATGTTTAAAACGTATTTACACAGATACAACAAAAGTCAAAGTTTCTTGTCCATTAGATCTCAGTTTACATGTCTGTCGCAAATAGGCTTTTGTTATTCGACGTATTCACGCAGCAGCAAGATAAAGTTAAACACTTCATCATTTCAGGCACATTGAAGACAAAATAGACAATGGTTTCCATAGTGTACAACTCTATTATTGACACAAAATAATAATAGTGGTATTAAATACTTAATGTGTATTTTATTCACATGTAACAAGAGTACAAGTACTTTCTGATTGAGCGTCCCTGGAGGAAACCATTGAGGTTGACCAATGGGGAAAAAAAAGAAAAAAAAAAAAAAACAGCTTGTGATGCTTGAAATGGACAAAAAAGCTTCTGAAATTCTGTGGCTTTTCCTGACATTTTGGCTGTTATGGGTTTTTTTTTTTTAACTACAAGCAAAGCTGCACATTGTAAATACTGGAGTGGCTACAGCTGACAAGCAATAGGAATGATAGATCTCGGAATGGACCCCAATATTTAGACTCCCACACAGTCTCTTATTAGACATAAAGTGGGTCCACAATATTATCAATGTTATATATGATAAGTATGATTTTGTAAACTTGTAAAAATGCTGTTGTGTTCTTAGATTTTTTTGACACAGTAAAACGATAAACATACAACACCATAGGCGTTTTTTCATTGAAAACACTGCCAAGATTGAATTTAACTGGGGAAAAAATACATACCATTGATATACCGTTATATCAACTGTTATATTCCACTGCTACATTTTCCCAAAATGTAAACACAAGTAAAACTTCTTTTACTTCGTAAAGTGCTCAGTTTAAACTAGTCTCATTCAAATCTCCCCCATGAAATGTCTTTTTCACATTCAATGTGTTAGTGTGAAGTACATTGTCTTGTACCATTACATAAAAAACAAATTATAATATTCCCTATAAGCCAACACCAGGCTTTCAAGCATTCTGATTTGCTTTGGTGTGCTGACGCAAACAACTGACCAAATTTACAGGCATATGCACACGTTTGTGACAAGACAGTGCCACGTGTTTAGCTTCCAAATCAAATGTCCCATTAAATCCTATTTCCTCTTAAAAAATATTTGATCGAGGGCGCTCCGGTAGCTCACCTGGTAGAGCATGTACCATTATTAAGGCTGAGTCCTTACCGCAGCGGCCCAGTTCGAATCCGGCCCAGTTTTTCTACAGAACCCCTAAATTTGCACTCTCAGTCTGAACCTCGTAAAAAAAAATACCAAAAAAACAACAGTACTCGCAAGCCAAACAAGAAACTGCTTTGCTATACAAAAGAGATATCACCCTGAGCAGAACTGCAGTGGAAGCTCCCTTTCATTATTACTGCCTTTTAACAAGTATTATTTGCATTCTACATATTTTTTCACTCCTTTATTCAGATTTTTGTCTCCAGTGGAAGTGGCGGATGTTGGAGTACCACCCAATACGATGACTTATAGCCCTCATCCTCGCTGATAGCTCGGTTTTGCAAACACAGGCAACAACCCCGCCAAAATCTACCACCTCTCATACCTGGTCACTGTTATTAGAGCTCTCCTCTGTGCCTTTGGTTGCTGGAGGAACCAATGGGGAGGTGAGATTCAGGTAGCCCTGCTCTGACGGTTGGTGTGTGGACACAGACGCTCGAGTGCCATCCACCACCACACGCTCGCCCACCTTCGCACGGCAGATTGCGTCCAGGATGTCCAGTGGGTCACACGGACCTGACGTCAGACTGGTGACACAGACGTGGTGAAAAATGGTAGAAAATTCACATACAAGCATCCGCCTATATGTAAACCTATCATTGTGTAACATGACAACAAAATTAAGTTGGGAATTCTTTCAAGAGCTTAAAAGAGCTGTCTGATCCTTTCTTTAATCCAACAACAGAAATTAACCTAAACCACAAATTACAAATATCAATCAAATTATTTCAACAAAACAATTAGTTCTCTCAAAACTGCCTTACCTTAGTGTAGATGTATGCAGGATGCCATCACAGAGACTTTCAGAGGGGAGCACTTTCTTGGCATTCTGTTGACCATTTGAACCATTTAAGATCAAAACACATCAAAGTTTTTTTTATTATAATAAAAGAAGGGACATGTCACCCATTTTACATTAGTTCAAGCCACTTCTCTTACATTTAAAACATACAGCCTCAGCCGTGATAGAATCCATCTTGAACCATTTTAGCTACCGGGGCACCCTCAGCTTAAAAGCTTAAAAACACTTAAATTAGAAATTCTTCATCTAACATAACTAATGCTGCATGAGCCTTTTTAAAACAATAAAGAAAACCTGTGAATTTTGGGTGACACGTCCCATTAAGGCATAAAGATCTGTATGATGTTACCTCCAGACTGTAGAATGACTGGATGTTCCTCAGGGCACGCTCTAAGGAACTGACTTGATTGGAGAGCTTCAGGGTTCGATCCTGAAGTTGTCTGTTTTCCACTTCTAAGACATTGACCCTAGAACACAGATTAATGTTCACACTCACTCACAAAAACAATTTACCCCCTGTGTCTTCACTAACACATGTAGTTTAATGACCGCAGCAATGAGACACTTCAGTCAACTTAACATACATATAAGGATTTGATATCTAATCATAATACTCATTTCCACTTGGAAAAAAAGTACTGCTACTTCAAAATAAACAGAAGCAGGTATGACTGTAAAAAGTAATTCATTATTATGATTCATTAAGACACCTGTGTTGGACAGTGGAGGCGGTCCTCAGGCCTTTGCTGCCCATTTCCTCTGCCTCGCTTATCTTCCTCAACAGTTCCCTCTTCTCCTCCAAAAGTTTCTCATTTTCCTCCATCACTGTATGGATCCTCTCCTTCTCCTGAAAGCCACCATGAGAGGAAGAAATATACAAAACCACAGATACTTTAGAAAATATTTTTCTAGCACAAACATTTCTTGTGGGATATTTAGAATTAAAAGGGACTCAGACAAGATTCTGTGTCATGTGTTTGACCTTGTGTGAGAGGCTGGAGGCCAGCCCCAGGTCGTTCTCCAGTTTCTGGATAATGCGGTCCCTCTGTGCAGTCGCCTTGAGAAAGACCTGCTTAGCCTGACGCAGCTTGATCTTGTGCTGACTCTGCTTTTCGTTGTACTTCCTGGTTGGAGGAGCAGAGGAAATTAACCACAGGAAAAGCAACAACTTCTCCACGTGTCTTAATTACTGATTATGCTATCACCTTATTCAGCTGATCAGAAAATACATGCTAATTTGTTAGCCAGGGTACCAGAGTTAATTTTATAATATTGCATTCAATGTTAATATTTATATTTGTGCATGTATGTGTGTGTCTCACCTGACGTGTGTGTCCAGTTGAAGGAGAACTTGCTGCAGCTCCCCATGCACTCTGTCACATTCCTGCTGACTGGCCACCAAGTCCTCCTGCAGTCTGTGGCTTAACTTCTGGCTGTCTCTTGCCTCGAGGACACATGTACCACATACATTACATTTCGCCAGCAGTTTAATGTGAAGACTACGTACACTGTGTACTGTGTAAAAATGCCAGCCAAAAGTCAAGCAGCACTAAATGATTATACAGCTTTTGAAAAAGCACAATAGCATATAACTACAGTAAAGAAGATTCTATCACCTGTGGGAATGTACTGGGTTACAGCTATGTACTGAAATCTTCAAACCGCTCAAGATTAGAAGTAGAGATAAAGTGACAGAGCTCACAGACTGTACAAACATTGTTTTGGATATGAGCTGTCAGCATGACACCTCTGAAAAAAACAAGGTGTCACTTTATATCACACTCCTATTAAATGACGAGAACTGGTGCTTGGGAAACACAAACTTTTCAATACGAGTCAGAAAACACCTAAAGAAATTAAATAAATTCAAATTCAAATACATTTGAATCCTATGTAACAGAAATTACATCGAAAAGCTAAGTGAGAACTTGTCAATGGATTTAAAGTAAAAGTTTGAAAAGACATGTGAAATAGACATATTAGGAGTGCGAAAGGTGCCTTAGGTGTCCAAAATCCTGCAGTACCAATAACATCTGATGAACTGTTCCTTACTTCCTCTCTGGCCTTGCTAAGCTCAGCCTCCAGGATGGCCAGACGGGTGTCCAGCTGTTGGGCACGGTGGCTGAGCTCTGCATTTGTTCTGGTCATGGAGGCCTCCTTCAGCCTCAGGCAGCGCACCTGCTGCTGCAGTTCCTCCTCACGCTGCTCTAACAGCTTCCTGAGATAGAAAATTGAGGAAAAGATGGATAGAAGGATGATCAACAAAAAGAGTGGATCAGAATTGTGCTCTAAAACTTGCAATGTTGGTTATGGCACTATTACTACTACTGGGACGAAGTCAAACTGGGCAGCGTCGGCAGCACCGCAGTTTGTGTGACCTGGTGATGTGCTCCTCCTGCTGCTTGGCTCTCAGGGCTGACAAGGTGTCAGACAGATCTCTGCTGTCCCTCTCCATGCGGCTGCTCTCGCCGGCCCGGGCTTCCTCAACGCGCAGCTGGTGCTGTGCACTCTTTAGCTGCTGCTGCAGCTCCAACACCTGCCATCACAACAGAGCCACAGGTTCACTCAAGTGAGACAAACAGACAACATGAGCTCCCAACCTCCAATCCATTTCCAGAGTATCCCAGGATTTCCTGAAGGTGTCTGACAGAAATAGTCTGTAATGTTGGCAATAATCCTGACAAAGAGCTACACCAAGTGAAGCAGAATCAATTTTACAACATCTCTACAGAGGCAAGGATCATGTCCTAAGGTTTCTTCACAAGCTAAGGGGCAACTGCTTCTTCTGCTTACCCAATATTAAGATAAGGATCAACTTCATTAAAACTCAAGGCCAAATGAGGTCACAGAAAACATACCGCAAATTAAAAATGAAAGAGTATACAATGGATTTATGAAGATATATTGGATATAAATTGGCTATTTGCAATATCACATCTTGTGCTGCATAACATTTTCAAGAGATGGGAAATCATATTCTATTAAGGGCTTAGAATGCAGGTTACACTGGGGATTTCACTGACAAGCAGAACCTCAAGTGAGGGGGAACTAATGAGTAAAATCACCTGGTGTCTTTATCACAAAGCAAGTTCATCTTAGTCTGGCTCTCTTTGCGTGAACTGGCTTCACGAAACCTAAAATTGGCAACAAGGGATAACCAGTATGACAAAGCTGGTTACCAAATAGCCCAGTTAACTCTGGGTTTGCCAACCTAACTATGAGAGCGTTCATATGGAATTTATATTTACAAGCCAATAACATGCAACATCAACAGACCAAGAACACCACATTTAACATCAGAGTAGATGAAAGTGCTGATCCATTTGGGGAAATTGCACCAGCACTGACCTTCTTGTCAGCAGCAATGAGCCGCGCCCTCTCGGCCTGCAGGTCCTCCTGCAGACTGGTGGTGGTGCTGCGGTTTGTGGAGTTGCGTGCCAGTTCCAGCTCCAGTTCCCTGATTTTCTGCTGCTGACGTTCACACTCGGCCGCCTGAGTGTGGACGCTCTGCTCCACCTGGACCAGCTTGGTCTGGACCTGCTTCAGCTCTGCACATAGCTGAAGGAAGCACATGAGACAACAGAGCATGAACACAAAATCAAATGCTTAACACCAGTGTAACAACTATTCTGACAATTATAACTAGAGGTTAGAGTTTCACATTTGCTCATGATAATTAGCATTCACAGTGAGGTGACTAAGAGAGTGATTAAGATGATGATAAAGTGATAAATGTCAGAGGCATTCTGGAATTTCCAGATGTGCTATAATTAGATACCAACCTTGAGTTTTTCCTGGTCCAGCAGGGTGTTGTGTCTCTTCAGGTCCATGTTCTTCTCCTTCTCATAACGCAGCTCTCTCTCTGCTGAGGTGAACAGGCTCTGTGTCCTTTGCAGGCCCTGCTTCATTTGTTTAGCCTCCTCTGCCTTCTGGCTCAGCACTAAGTCCTGCGACTGAAGAGGGAAATGAGAGACATGGTTGGGATATGTTTATGCTGAATGGGAGTACAGATAAAAACAGGTAGCCAAGTTAAGATTTTTCCCCAGCAAAGATTTTTTGTGGCTGTTATGAATCATCAAGCCAATCCCAGGTGCTCTTGGTAGACCTGAAGCTTTTGTGTTAATCATCAGCATTTATTACGAATATAAAAGAGAGGAAGATTGCCAGAAATGATACAGGCTAAGCTATAGAAATGTTTACAAATTTGCTTTTGTATTATTGTCACATTCAGATCAGTGAGGTTACTCAATAAAATATCAAAATTGTCTATTGCCTAATGTATGAAGGCATAATGCAGCTGCTGTGATATGAAAAGTAAAGCAATGAAAAGCCAATTATGTGACAAACTGTAACTATAAAAATACTGGAGAGTGGAGTGATTATTAGATATTTTAAATTCAACTGCATAAACAGCATGGTTGTCAGGGCATGTTAAGAATGTGGTAGGATCATGCCTACCTTGATTCGTGCCTGGGCTTCATTGACCTGAGCCTGCAGGGCCAGTTGATGCTGAGAAGCCAGCTGCTGCTCCTCCCCCAGCTTGGTCTGCAGATGATTCAGCTCCTGCTTCAGACATGAAAGCTACAAACACAACACACACACACACACACACATTATATGACTAATCCTGGCAAAGAAAATTCCCTTTGTGCTTGCTTTCCTCTACGAAGAGGTCAAAGGTTAGGATCAGCTTCAGTCTTCGAGCTGGTGGTGATCCAGTGCCTTACTCAAGGACACAAAAGCTGGATAACAGCACTTTGAACCAAGGCTATAACGTTGAAGGACATTCTACTCCACCCTGTTACCCCAATTTCTGAACATCTAAATAACTCAACAGTCATACAAGATGATTTCACATATGACCCTTTTTACAAATCAAATTACCCTACCAATGGACATGCAATCCAGTTACCTGATCCAAGGACTCATTCTTGGTCCCCTCCACTGGACTAAGCCTAAATTCTATATGAGCGGTGTGCAGTTCAGGCTTCTGGCTACTAATAAGTGCTTCCTTTGTAGAGGAGAGCTGCTCTTGATGCCACTTGAGCTGCGCTTTGAGGCGCTGTATCTCGAGCTCCAGTCTCTCTCTTTCCCCCTCAGCTGTCAGCTTCTCCTGGACACTGGAGCTCAGCTTGGCTTGGAGCCCGGCAGTCTGCAGCCGCTCAGAAACCATCTCATCCCTGGAAAATATGAACATATATGCAAAACAAGTAAGCTCCGGTGTTGCAGTCCTATCTTGTGACTGGCCATGACACAAGATAGAAGTACCAGTTGCGGCAATGTTATCTCCTAACAATGATCTATTTCAACCCATGTCTCAAAAATACTGCTGCACAAGCCAATACTTTTCACACTGGGAACTCTGATCTGAGAACAACCTCAAGGCGTTGTGTGCTGTCTGGAGGCTGCTGAGTTCAGTAGTTAGCCGTTCAGTGTGCTCCTGCATCTGTTTGACCTGAATCCTGTTTTCCCTCAGGTCCTCCTGGGTTTGGTTATTGTCCTTGTAGTGTTCCAGATCGCTCTGGAGCCGGCTGTGGGCACGCTCCATCTGTGCCACCTGTCAGGCAGAGAGGCAAAGACAGAATGAGAGAAACTCATTTTAGTGGTGTAAATGTCAACATGACACATGCTGTAAATTCATGTTGACATTTTGATTTGTTGACACGAATATACACTATTTTCATATTATGTTCTTCTGTTTTCATGCACTAAACACTAATTCTTTGTCAACAATGTCAGTGGACATATGTTTTCTTATTTACATTATTCTTTACCAGTCTATTTTGCACATTATGCATTCAAGTGGTAATGTATACTGTGTATTTTCATTTCTTTATATATTCTCACTTAATTTTTATTTCTACTTAAATATTTCCTGTATTTAATAACCCCTTTACCCCTGTAGCAAGAATGTTTTCCCCAGTTTCATCATATGCAAGGTGTCAGCAATAGCAAGCAAACTTGTAAAATGAACAAACCTTTTCCTCCAGAACTGCTTTTTCCCCCTTGACTTGTGTGAGGCTCTTGATGAGCGTTTTCCCTTGTTGGCATTCTGTCTGAAGGCTGTTGACCTCAAGTCTCAGCTTCTTCAGCTCTCGCTCACCTATCTGCAAAGCCTTTGGTGTAGAGAATAAGGGGATTACATACAGTTTCTGTGTGGCTTGTAACTCTAACTTTGTAAATGTTGTACTTTTTTTTAAGAAATACAGCAGTAACTCTGCTTCAGGACTAAACCTCTTGAACTATAAATTTAATTTCACATATTTATGTATCTGTGGTGCTTTCTGTCAGACGAAGCATTGGATATGTTAGGTTTTTACCTCCTTGTCTTTTTTGAGGGCGGCCTGGGCAGCACTGAGGTCAACCTCCAGCTGTTTCCTCCAGTCCTTCTCCTCAGTCAGACGAGCCTCTAGCAGAGCCAGTCTCTCCTGGCTGCTGTCCCTTAGGTGCTTCATACATGGTGACAAGGGAACACAAAGCATTTATAGGTTACACGAGCAGGAGTCATGGGATTTGAAGTACCGGTATATGAACTCTTTTGATGCACCATCATTTAATCTCTGCAGGCTGATGGTCAAGGTTTAAGTTAATTCATATATGGCAATCTGAGAGCACAGTATAGTAAAAATTTTACTGTACAGTAAAACTTGTTTCTATATTATTCTATTTGATCCACATGAGATCTTTTGGTCAAACTTGGGATACTGTAACAGTTTCCTCTAATTTTATGCAGCACAGGTGGATGGCCATACCTGTCTCTGCCACATTTATTGTTGCTGCTTATAATACAAAAAACAACTAAAACTCACTTTATTTTACATTTTAAGCAATTCGTATTACACCTATTTGTGCTTCAGAAGGAGCTTTGAATAAATCACAGTAATCTATTTAAATTTGTGTAGTTGAGTTGTTAGTGTTCTTACTGTGTTGACACACCACTGTCAAATGACCACAAAGGAAACATTAATGATATTCAAAAGTGAGTCATTTCTTACCAACTGTAAGTAGGACTCAGTGGCTTTGACCTCTTCTCCATTCTTCAACATTTTTTCTTGGGCATCCTGCTTCTTCAGCTCTGCCTCCAGGCCTTTGATCTGCATTGACCAGTTAAGATTATTACTCAGCCATTAGAAAGACTGCTTCGAAGACAGGTCCTAGACTAAATTATACTGTCTGAGTTATTCTTGTCAAGGACTGGCATTGATGAATGTCTGCAAAACTAGCTTTCTTCAACTTCTCAGGTGAAATGTTTCTAAACCACAATAATGATCGGTAAATAATCCATCAATCTTTTATCCATTTAAAAAAATGAACATAGATTTTGAGCAAGAATTTAGTGCTGCTCATTACCCTCCTGTGGAGTCCCTCCAGTTCTCCTTCATGGCGATGCCTCTCCTCCTTGCTGGCATTCTGGGCCTCCCCCAGCAGTGCCTCCAGCTCCTCGTTCCTCTCCTCAAGCTCTTCATGTTCTTTGCGTAGCCTCTGGAGTTGCCGTTGCAGCTCCCTCACCTGTACCAGCCCGTCTTCCATCGCCTCACGACACCTGACCAAGAGTAACGATGATTAAAGTCAGAAAGAGCAGGTGAGATAGTCTTAAATAAAGTCAACATTAACTTATCACACTATTCACCAGGATGCAGTTGTTTAGGAATTAATGTATGTACCGTTTGTGAATGTAATCCTTTTCTTGGGCTGACAAGTCAGCTGACAGATTGTTTTGTGGTTCACTGCTAATGCTCTTGTCCTTTCGATCTTCTTTGGCTTCAACATCTTGGTCTGCATCATTTATTGCCAACTGGACAAACACAACACCAAACAATGCCAAGCTGCTGAACAACAACTGGATTTATTTTAATTAAAAAATTCTGTAAAATACTTACCCGGTCCAGGAGATTTTTCTTCTCAGACTCTAAAGTGCGGACTCTCTCCCTAAGAGCTCTGTTCTCAGCATCTAGTCTGTCATTTTGCTCTTTAGCTCGCTGCAGCTTCATCATATCTGTGAAGACACAAAACCATTACCATGAATATCTTAAAAATGTATATTAAACATTACATTTTATTTTTGTTTTGTTAACCTTATTACAATGTTACAATATTTTACACACATATTGTATGTAGTAATCATGATAATAATACCTACAGCTCACCATGACAATTAAGGGAAGGTGTCCAAAACGGTAGATTTGTTGAAAAATGAATTGCTTAGTTAGTCCTTAAAACAAACCGCATGAAGTATTTTAACTAACTTATGGGACTTTCTGTTAGGACTAGTGTTACATTAGTGAGTTATGTGATATTGTTTTCTAGCCGAATGTCTTGCCAAACCATGGATGCATGTGGCAAAAAAAAAGTCAAAGATTCAGCCAAAACACCAACATAATCAAACATTTTGCTCCAGCCTGATGTGAATATAAGGAGAAAAATTGAATGCCCTATTTTCAAAGTGCGGGAACCACTGAAGAAAGTAATAGTAAGTAAATCGACTTCTTAGTCAGGTAGTGTCTCTAACAGTAACTTCTGTCTAAATCAATTCAATTTAAAAGAATAAAAAAATCATTCATCATCTGATTTCCAAACATTATTTCAGTTGCTAAGTTTGAAATTAATCTAAATATGAAAAATGGTTGTTGAAGCATTTTATATTTTCCTCAATAATGACAATCACAACACATATTGAATACAAAAAAATTCCATTACGCAAAAACGGAATCAGTAACATCCAACCATACTGGCAAATCCCAAAATTCACCCACCCATTTTAACAACTCTCGGGCTAACAAAATTTTAGAACAGTAAAATAAAATCTCCAAACAATGTGGCTGGTGTTAACGTCACACACTGAATGGCAGTTTTTAAGTTCACACCCAAGTCTGTCTCACCACAGTGTTTCAGTTTGTCCACTTCCTTCCTCAGGTTCTCTACATCTTGGACCATTCCCTGTAGCTCAGATCCTGAGATTATAAGCATATTTTTAATTCTATGAAGCTGAATATATACTTCCTGCTCATTCATGCCTTTTAAACATTTCTTTTCATATGCTTTTAATGACTTCCAGCAGTTTGCTATTATAACATACCTGACCTAACGTAGAAAAGGTTTCAGTCGTAGTCATCTGGACACTGTTTTCAGAATCAAGACGTTTCGGCTCCCATCCGGAAGTCATTCTCAATTGTGAAAAAATTGGACGGGAACTGGAAATTTAAGCTACTCTGAGTTACATAAGCCCTGCCCTCGGGAGGGAATCTGCCTGAGTATCTGTTAATAGCTAGTTTCACCTGAAACTGACCTAATAGTTTCAAGATGGCCCAGTAATCACCTAACAACAAGTAATATTGACATTTCAGTAGGGGAAGACATTCAAGCTACTGTATGTGGACATGAAAACATTTTAAAGGTCGGAGGCAAACAACTGGGTAGACCAGGGGCTGGGGCTGCATCTGTAAATCTGGGCATGTTTCTTACAACAACTTAATTCAGCAACAATGTGCAAAAACAATATACACAATTATAAGTGTATATAATCTTTAGAAACATCACATCAAAGTCTAACATAGACCCACAATTATTTGAGGGTTACATACTGGTAGTCTTTGCAACATACCACTTCGGTCTGCATTGTTGTTTTTGGCAGCATCCAGCTCATTGGTGAGTCTTCGGATATCCTGGTGAGCCATTGCCAGCCTCCTAGACGCCTCCTCCAGGTCCCGCTCCAGCCGCTGGCGCTCATTTTGCTCCTGGGAAATCTCCTCACTGTGAGCCTGATGTAAAAGAATGAAGTGTGAATGGTTAAAGTGGGAGGATTGCAGCCGGGAAGATGATGATGGTAGTTAAACTGGAGATGCAAGTGGCCCAACATGCTGTTTTAAGAGACATGCATTCTGAGGTTCAGATTTATCATCACTACAGGCCTGGAAAGGAGCAAGGGCAATTAGTTATAATCTTATATATCAGCATTCACCTGCATAGAGAGACCAGTGGAACAAAAAGTACACATGCTGTTATCTGGGACATGCCATTACTGATCCACCCATTTCGAGCACTAATCAGTTGTTAGAAAATTACATTCACAGATATGTTACTGAGACAAGCAATGTTGTCTGCATCATAGTGGTCATGCAGTCTGGATATCAAGGCACATCGTCAGCATGGAATGTATTGCAAAAAGTAGTACCACTCTGAAATAAGCCAGCGATGCCCTTTATCACGACAACAGCGTTAGTTACTTAGTTAGTATACAGTAAGCTGTGAGGTGGAAACCTACAGGGGTAATATTGTGTTTGCTCTGACCAGACCTGCGCAGCCCAAACAGTTTCTTCCATGGACTCTGGGATGAACACTGCTGAGAGGAAAGACCCATGTGTGCAGAATCACAAGAGACACTAGATAATTATCACGTGGTGTCCCTGTACTTTAACTGGAAAAATTAGGTTGTTCTTTTCTCCACAAACTTAATTCAACCTGAAGTTATACAGACCTGTAACTCAGCCAAAGCACAATGACAGTCACCTCACCTTTGTCAAGTTATCTATGGTTTTCTGCATATCCTCCCTCTGCTGCCTCAGCTCCTCCTCCATTGTGTGGCAACTATGCTCCTGTCACAGAGAGACAGAGACTCACTTAACCACATTTATATGGTCTCTGCATTTGCCTTGGATAGTTAACCATTACATTCAACTACAACTATGAAGCCTGTGGACTGGTTAATTTGAAAATTCAATATGGTTGAAGACCGTGCATTCATTGTTCAAGATGGTAGAGGCTTTACATTTACAGTTCAAATGGTGAAAATGAACTACACCACGGTACATACTATATTAGCAGTTAAAACATTTCAAATGGACTGTGTGGTCCCTTTCCTGTGAAGAACTGACATTCTGAGGAAACGGAACAGTCCTCTAATATATGTAGGTCAGTCCTTTACCTGGTGGTGGACTTCCCTCAAGTTGCCAGTGAGGCTCTGACTTTCCACTCTCCTCTCAGCAGCCTCCAACCTTTCCAGTAGTGTGGCCCTCTCCACCAGCAAGTAAGCCACCTGTTCACTGGGGCTGCTCAAGCCCATCTCCCCAAGGTCCTCCTGAGCCAGCATCTCCGCCAGCTCCTTGCTCTGACTCTCTGGAAGAAAGGGGAGTTTTCACAAGTTAGTAGTTTGTCCTGCAGGACTGTGAAATAACATTTAACACAAGATAGAATAACACAAAATAGTGCACAAGTATTGCTGTATGGCAGCAGATTTAGCATAAACACATGAGTAAATATCTAACTCAGGAAACATATGCTTTGAGATAGTCACAGACTGATTTAAGACCATTCATGGCAAATAAAAATGGTAAGCTAAGGTGTTTTTGAAATATCCTGATTAGGAGCTCTGGTGAGTCAGGCTAGACTACAACCCAAAGGAATGGATGTCAATATTGCACTGCATTTGCACTGAATTCACCTTGTTGTTGTCTAATCTGGTGAAGCTCTTGTCGCAAGTGTTCATTGTCTCTCTCATAGTCTGCAGTCAGACACTCACGATCTTCCAGCAGCCCACGAATATGTGCAACATAGCTCTCCACCTGACAGAAAAAAATCCAAAAGTAATTCAGCTGTGACTGACATTCCATTTTGAGCAATTGGCACTGTCCTGTAACCATTTCAGAAATGTATGTGAGTATTATTTAATGTGAGTATTAGTCATCGGCTAAAGCACTTTAATTTGTCTATGGTACCAATGAAAAGGAGAAGCACACTATGTTAGACTGGAAGCTTTGGAGCCTTCCATCATACACAATCAGGTCAAGAGGTCTATGACATTGTTGCAACAGTTGGTGAACTAAAACTCCAAGAATCCAGGCTGTATTTCATTAGTAGTTCCACTTCCATTAAGCCCTTGGTATTACATAACAGCATATGTACCATGGAAGCCACTTGGAGAGCAGAGGGAGAGTGGGCGGGGAAGGAGCGGGAGGTTGGAAATGGAATGCACCTGCCCATGTACATTTTCAGTCAAAACTATCATGGATCGACCCCCAGTTGTAGGCTTAGCGCTATACTGCTTTTTACAAATCATCAGAAATACCTGCCGACTCATTTCAATGAGGCAAAGGCATCTTCTGCTTTAATTGCAATATGTAGGCACTTTGTAATTAGCTGCATTAGTGTCTGATTTATACATTTCTGTTTATCTGTATCATGATTATCATAACTACTATTGCTATGGGTTTATGATATCTTGCAAAACAGCAATTTTTCCATGCGTTTACAGATAATGTAAACGCATAACTGGTGCACACAGCACAAGCACAAGTTAAAGCATTTGGTTTATTATGAACTGCCACCAAGCAGTTTAATATTATCATTAAGCAGTAATATCACACTGATACTCTTGCAGTTTTATGTACATTACCACCTAACCATGGATGTATTTTCTTGCAGCAAATGCATAACTGCAATGCATTGTGGGTGATATACACCTCTAAATGACCATGGTTGTTGACTCGCTCCCTCAGCCCTCCGAGGGTCGATCTCACCAAGTTCACTTCAGTTTTTCAGACAAATGGAAAGACACTTATCATAAGTGTCTTTCCATTTTTGGCGGCAGGGATTCCCTCGAAGGCAAGTGCCGAGGGGAAGTTAACGAGGGCATATTAAATGACTAATGCAGCCTCCAGTGTTCACCTCCTTCATCTCATTGGCCTGCTGGGTACGTAAGGTCCGCAGCTCCTGGTTGGCTGACTGAAGCTTTGCCTCACTGTCGAGCAGCTGCTGCCACAGGTGGTGCTGCCGCACCTCAACACTGGCCCCCGGAGGCAAGCCATCCTCCTGAAGCCGCATAGAAATCTGGTCCAGGTCTGTCCGCACCTGAGAACCCAGAGAAGGAGCTGAATGTTTTGTGACCAGATATCATATTCATCAGTAAAGTGTTAAACTGTTATGTTAATTATGCAGCTCTGCATCTCAGTGTTGTACTGTGGCTATGGTGTCCATGAATGAGTATCCTTGGGCATACTACTTGTCATAAAGCATTGCTTGTAATAACATAGCATATATTCAACTCAAGCGTCATTTAACTAAAAGCTGATACATTTCCAAAGCTATATATATATGCCAACATTTCCTTAACTTAGCAGTATACAACAGCGTAAGGCATACATTATGCTGTTGTATACTGCTAGAGGCTGTTTGTAGAGGCACACTATGACACCTGCAAATTATTTTTAATTGTGAATTGCTTAATTTTGCCAAACAATGATCCAACAAACTATCCTGTAAACTACAGCATTAACAAAAGTGTTCAAGATCAAGGTTGTCAGTCTCGCTGAACGGATCCATTTCCATGACACATAGGAGAGGGACACAACATCAGAGTGGCATGCCAGCACTAAACACCTGTTACTTAATTCAATACTGTACTTTGTAGGGCTTGTAACATGAGAAGGCCCCCCATGCAGCATTTAAACTACTCCAGGAGCGGTCACTGCTCCAACAACATGCAACATATTGTCACAAGCTAGGTGTCAGGTCTCATGTGCCTGTTGTACTTAAACACCACAACAACTGGTCTTTGCTCTTGCTATTGTGGAACAAATAAAAGTTCAGACATTAACTACAACCACCATCCTAATACTGGTGAATGTTGGCTATGGGTGCAAGATTTTTTCACTCCAACAGCCACTTTCGCATGTAAATCATTCATTTTTACGGTAACGTTCACTTGTTACCTTGATGACAAAGTACGAATTCCCAGCAGACAATGCCAGTGGACAAAAACGTTACATCAAATTTTTCTGGTGTTGAACACTGGAACAAAGCATCTCAACAGTGACTGGCATTAAGTTATCTGTAAGCAAATTAACATCTATGAATGTTACCTCTTCATGAGCCATGGTCATATATTAAGTTTGATGAAGCAGCATCTGTGAATGATTAACCTTTTCCTCAATGGTGAAAGTACCGATCCCAAACTACAATTTAGCCTACATGGTATCCTATAGAAGACAACTCAATTTGCAGCGATGTGGCAAAAAACAGCAGATCCTCAAACTTCATCACTCCCAATGTTGTTGCAATTCATCCATGACAACGTCTCTTGTCCTTGAGTTCCCCTGTAAAAGATGAGATACTTTAGAACAATGCTGTCAAGTCATGTTAGGACCTGCAGTCACAAGCTTAGAGATGTAAGCTACCTCAGTTTAGACAGACAGAGGCACGCTCCAGTTTATCAGCTGAGTTACATTGCATCACCTGAGGCTATGCAAAGCTTCAAGCTCATTGGTTATGTTTGATCTGCAGCTATGTTTGATCTGCTGCTATGTTATCATGAGGGATTTAACATGGACAGCAATAAAAGTAACATATCCATCATCGAAACAGGCATTTTCCTGTCCTGCATTTGGGAACGTTGGATTTAACTAGCAACAAAATCCATAGCCGTTACTAATTCCCTGCAATGTGGATTGTGCTGCTACTGTTATTCCCAATAAGTAATGACTTTCACATCATGTGGGGTTAAAAATCTTTGTTTTCCAGCTAACCATTCTTCCCAAAATGTCTGACAAGGAGGAGCAAAAGAGGGTTTTTGTAGGACAACAGCCACATGCATTCCTTTTTGGCCACGCAAGCTCACTAGTCAGAAAGATGTGGTTAGCTAAGTTAATAATCACAGATAGCAGACAGCGGATCACGCTGTGCTATAATAAGCCAGTTTAGTATCTAACCGACACTGACAAATGTGGCTACACGTAGTGCTAGCTAGTTAGCAAAGTTTGCTCCAAACTTATCGTTGTATACTTCATATTCAGCTAACGCTAGCTCGCTAACGGTAGCCATAGCTTTCTCCAGTGGCTGCTTGGCAGCAACTGGTGAACGCCGTAATGTTTTCGTTGTGATAACTGGAGACTCCTACTTAAACGCTAACTTCTTTGCAGTGGTGAAGCTAAGCATGCAGTGTGCAGTTAAAAGTTTTACTCACCTTTCAAAGGGTAAAGACGACAAGAAAGCCAATACCTGAGGACAGGCGTGGCGGAGTGAATTGGCTTCTACTAGCACCTAGGCAACGGACCATACCATTCAAAGGATGCAGGGGACAATCGATCAGGAAAGTTGCAACCAACCAACTGGTGGTGTTCGTTTTAGTTTAGAAAAAATATACCAAGGAATATTGTTGTTGCAAATGACTGATTTAGAATTGGGCACAAGTAAAAAAACCTAACGAGTTCACCTAAACGAGATAGGGTTGCCCCGGGGCTTAGTCTGAGCTAAAGTTTTTTGCAGTTAAACGATCTTCAAAATTGGTTTCATCCTTGACAAGCAGCTAACCTATTTTTGTATGTATACATGCAATCTCTATCAATATCATGATTTATTCACTGTTCTCACTGGTAGTTTAATGACATTGCCTTTGATCAAGCTTTTCTCATTAATCCATGGATGTAAACACCAGGGGGCGACAAAGATTACATTAGTCTTTTCCTCCTTAGAGCTGAAATACCAGAATTAATGTTAGAATTTTATCATGATTTTAGAATTTAGCTCAATCACCCTATACTATTTAGAAATTATTTATTTCTAAAGGATGGAGAGGTATAGACATTAATATAAACTTGTTTCAATAACAGAACTACTTTCTCACTTTTCTTTATTTTAGCCTATATGTAAATGTATAATTAGTGTTTTGAAACTTCATAGTTTGTTGTCTTGCTGTTACCTCCACTAATCCTACAACATGAGCTAAGGCATGTTTGCATGGTGTGTCCCGCCCAGATGTTTTCTGAGTGACCAGCGCACTCTGAATAATCATAATGTTCTGGTGTAGAAATGAGAACTATGTTGCAGCAGTGTGTTTATTTTCCCTATATCTAATCTAATAAGACTCGGATCATGAATGGATGAGGTATGGTAGAATCCTCGTCATGCCGAAGAGCATTGCAAGTGGACTGTTTACAGAGGAGGTCTTTTCATGTGGTTTTATGTGCCTCCACAGCCCATGGGTGGGTCTCATTTGAGTCTTTTTTGGATGGTGATGTTGTACTGAGGGACTACGAGGCAAAGCAAAAGGGAGCTCTGTTCTGCTCAGAGGAAATGGGCGTTCTCCTTGGAAAGTTTGGATGGAGTAACTGAAAAAAATAAAGGGGGTGTGGCAAGACTAGAAAGGAGAGGACCACCAAGAGGGGCACAATGTTGTAGAGTGGTGAAACTGCTCCTGAGATCTGATTCAGAGGAACAGGCAATAGCCGAGGTGAGTAGATATTTCCTTGACTTTCAGTGAATATCTTGCTCGATCATAGTTCCACTTAATGTCATTGCGGTGATTCTTGCATCACATCTCCTAGTAACACAAGCTCTAAAAGTAAAGGGTAGCAAAAATCATGCGATTGAAAGATGCGTGTTTTTATTATCACACATTTTGTGTGCCATAGCAGAATAACTTCTTTTAACAATCCTTCAACAGAAAAAAGATAATGTTTGTTACATATCATGTCTTTGTAATATGTGTATTTTATTTGATTCCTTACACCAAAATGAACAGAATTTGTACCATTCATTCACTTTCATGTGATGGATGAAATCTAGTCTAATGACATAATTTGACAGTAATTGTTACTCCAACGCCCACCCAAATGGACCTCTCCTATAGATAAAGATCTACAGACAATTTCCCTCAAAGTTTTTTTTTTTTGCTTGTGCATTACTACTGTAGGTACAATGTCGAATAGCTTTGTAAAATCACAGGCTTTAGCAAGTAGAGCAGCTTTAATGAAATCTAAATGACAAATACAGACTGTTTACTCTACACAATGAAAAAAAAACAACCATTCAGAAGGGTAGAGAGGTTAATTGGGTAAATATTTTGGATCCATTTAGATTTCAATAGGCCCGCCCAGGTTCTCTGCAGGTTTGCTGTATGGCAACACACAGGCCAGTCAAAGAGCAGTTTTAGAAATAACTCATTGCACTCTGTTTTGAAGCGTGGTCTTGCGCAACACAGAGTATACTCTGTTTAGCTACTCATATTTTCCATGTTATGTTTCAAGGCAAAACAGGAAAGTTCCCTAACACACTAATTTTCACTGTGGAACTGACAAATGTGTTAAATTGGGCACACACTATTTCCCTGCTAGCTGTAAAGTTGGATGCAGTTGCCAGTCAGGAAGACTAAATTGAAACTGTTTTATTTGTTTTTGGCAGGGAATTGAAAATGGCATACCTGCTAATGTTTGTGACCCTGCTGCATCTCATCACACTGGCAATGCTGTTCATTGCAACCATGGAGAAGGTAGTAGTCATATATAGGACATGGTGTTTGTTTGCTTTAACTGTATTATTTCATAACTGCAACATATTCAACTGTGTGTATCATGTCTAATCTCTCTTTAAAGTCTTGGTGGGTGTGGGATGGCATGGAGAACTCAGACCTATGGTACAACTGTAGGTTTGACAACGTCACAGGAACCTGGTTGTGTGCATCCTCCAAAGAAACTGGTAAGCAACAATTTCATGTTGTATATCTCCATAAAATGGGCTTTACATGAAAAATTCTATCCCAAAGGTAAAATCTGAGAACTAAGACTGTTTTCTTTTTCCAGAGTGGCTTCAGGCAGTGCAGGTCCTGATGGTTCTCTCAGTGGTCTTCTCTTCTGTCTCCTTCTTGGTGTTCCTGGGTCAACTGTTCACCATGTCTAAGGGTGGACTCTTCTACTTCACTGGGCTGTGTCAAGTCTTTGCAGGTAACAGTGGAGTGAAACAATGTGCCAGCGACATGTCTCTGTATGATGAGACCATTTGAAAAGGCTGATGCTTGCTCTTACAAATTGGGAGGGCAAGCAAATATCTAAAGTTCATGGTTGGCAAATAAGCTAAATGCTATATTTTGGGTACAGCAGAAGAATTGTACTTGTCGAGTACAAGAGCTTGTTGGTGGGCTAGAACCTGATACAGGTAAGTTAAAGTACCATTTCCTGCAGGACCATTTTTGTACCCCTACCATTTGTACCTTAAAAAATATAAACAATGGTATGATCATTGAGTACAGTGGCTGTACCATTAGTTTACTCTTAGTTATGGCTGCATTGGAACAAATTAGTATAATATGGTGGATCAGGTATATCAGAATGAGAATCAGAATCAGAAATACTTTATTGATCCCCGAGGGGAAACTCTTTCATTACAGCTGCTCACTATATCTATCTGAGGCAAACCCACCACCACAGATTTTGTGTTCCTTACCGATATTAACTTTTGTGTGACAAAGTCTCAATAGGTATATGAAATGAAGCAGGTTACAAACAGTACAAACTTTTCCACACATCCCCTAAAGTCCTAAAATAAACATTATATTTCCTTGTTTTGTTTTGTTTTTGTTTTTTTAGGGCTGACCGCCTTTTCTGCAGCTCTCATCTACACATTACACAATAAGGAAATCCTTCAGGACTCCAGGGAACGGACTTCAGGACACTTTGGCTACTGCTTCATCCTGGCCTGGGTGTGTGTCCCTTTGCTGCTGTTTAGTGGGGTCATATACATCCACTTGCGTAAGAAAGAGTGACCAGAAAGAGGAAATCAATGTCAGCAACAGTATTGGAACAAAATTAATTAAATTGACTTGATTCTTGGTAAACAGAAATGCTAATTTTGCAGCAGTCAGAGTCACAATTGCCTATGTTATGATTTTTGCTCAGGCTTCAGTTGATGTGATTATGTTTTTGAATTGCAGATACATGTATGGGACAATTATCAGGAAATAATGGGTTATCTCTTTAGCAAACATTGTGTCCTCAATATCAATCCAATATATAATGCTCACCTTCTGTTTTAATATAGGTTTTTGTTGTCCACTGTTGTCCTGTGTTGACCCAGGAAGGCAAATACCAAAGCAGCATTATGCATTTTCTATTAGTGCTGTAGGGCTTATGATGCATTTGAATTGCTTTGAATTTTCCCTAGAGCAAACTGGAAATATATATATTTTTGTACCTAAAGCTGATATGTAAAATATATTCTGTAGCTGCTTTTACTAAATATCACACGAAGAAACAGAATGTGTACAAGTTAATTTTCGTTTTTGATGATAATAAATTGCACATTTCATACCAAATATGTTTGTAAAGATATCATCATCATCATCATCATCATCATTATCATTATCATTATCATTATTATTATTATCATTATTGTTGTTATTAGTCAAGTTATGTCAATTCAATTTTATTTGTATAGCACATTTCATACACAGGTAAAAGCAATGTGCTTTACAGTAAAACATGAAAAACATTAAACAAATGAGAGAAAACACATAAATACACACACACACACACATAGGCCTTCATAAAATAAAAATTAATTTTATGACCCCTGTCCTATTCTTACTACCAGTATTCACACATGGATTACAGCAGGCTCAGGCGCGTGCACGCACACACACACACACACACACACACACACACACACACACACACACACTAACTACGGAAAGCCTGAGAGAAAAACAATGTTTTTAAAAGAAGATACAGTTGCAGCAGATCTCAGGCCATCAGGCAGTTTGTTCCAGAGAACAGCACCATAGTAACTAAATGTACCCCGACCTGATTTAATTTTAATTATAGGTACATTTAGGAGACACATGCTTGATGATCTAAGGGATCTGATTGGGCTATAGCCAGTGAGCAGGTCGGAAATATATTTAGGAGCCGTACCATTTAGGGTCTTGTAAACAAGCAGCAGCCTAATGTACCTGCAGCCAGTGAAGTGTTTTCAGTACAGGTGTATTAGACAATATTTGATCATATTTAAAATATAGAATGTATCCTAAATGATCATAGTGTTTATTGTGTGTGTGTGTGTGTGTGTGTGTGTGTGTGTAGGCTGGCTATGTATGCTTTACAAGCAGAGAGGGGAAACTACTGAGGACGTTGTCATAGCAACCGTAAACTTACAGTTTCTCAACAACTGGCGTTAGCTTCTTCAGCTAAATTTATGTTGAAAAACGAATACGTCGTGTGTTTGCCCATCTCAAACGGGCTTTCTTGTGATAATGGAAGCTAAACCTCATGTTTCGGGGACAACATCCAAGATAATTCCTCTTGCCTTACCCAAAGGAACGGAAAAGTTGTGTGAACTTTGTCAAAGAGCAGCGAACCTTCAATGCACCAAGTGTCGGGTCACCTTTTACTGGTAAGATCGAGTTATCCCATCTAGCGTTAGCTCTTTTATCGTGAGACGTTAAGGCTGTTCACGGCTGTCAGACCATGGATTTATGAAAGCATGATTTCTTGGGTCTTGTTTTCCTTTTGTGTGAACTTGGCCAAACCATGTCTACGGTTTGGACGTTAGGTGGCAGTGTTAGCCATATTTTTTCACAGCAAAAATAACAGAACACGTTGGCATGAAGATCGTTCATGTGACTGTGTCGTCAGGGGGGGGGGGGGGAAGGAACTTAGTCTGTGGGGAGGAACAGCTGAAAATGAAGTAACCGCAACGGTTATTTTTGTTCATGTGAGTGTAGGGAGTTTGTGCCTGCGTCTGGTCGATCATTTGAGTTAGTCAGCATCAGCTTTTTTTTATGTAAGCCAACATTACTTTTGGCATAGATGGATATCTCTGCGATTACAGATCACAAGATGGTACTCGGTGAAATCCTCATTGGCACAGTATGGGGAGTGAAGAGAAGCATGTGGTGACACCCCTTCCTGTAGGGATTTATGCAAAGGGATGAGCCACTAAACCCAGTCTCTTAAAGGGAGCTTAAAGCCACTTATTGTGCTTGCTTCCCTCTCAGCCTTTAAAATTAACTACAAGTCAAGCACATTTCTTGAATTAAATGAAAAATTGTAGCCTATAAGTCACTGAACTATAACGTTACCTCAAAACAAGGGATCCAGGGGAGCAAAACGAGAGTTTCCATTAAGACTGAAGCAAATAATGTAGGTTATACATGTTGCCAGTTAAGAGTTGAGTTAGCGTTTGGTCTTTGTCAGAGCAACATCATTTTTATCTATTTGGAACAGGTTACTTTGACTCAAAAAAAGACAATCACATTGTTAGGGGTAAAATGGTTTATTGGAGGCCTAATGAGCCATATCATATTATCAGGCTGCAGTCGCCCTGCATCCTGAGAAGAACCCTTGATCTCTGTGTGTCTGTGCACTTGTCTGTACGTGTCTACATATACACACACAAGCTATCTCAGTGCTACTGTTGATGTGACGTGGCCAGATCACTGCCTGCTCGCTGTTTCTGTCTATAGTCCAGAAACACAAATACAGTGGAGTGAGCACACATGCTCCTCAGTACAAAAAATGCAAGGAAAACCAAACTGTTTCCACAGAAGTGTGCAGGAGAGGAGAGCCAGATGAACAAAATTACAGACCAGTTATGTAATGGCATACAATTTAGTATGCCCTCTGTGCACTCAGATGATATTTTCTAAATGGTATAGTGGTTCTGCTTTGAAAATGTTAGCACTTCACTTCAAACCAACTGATATATACTGTAAAGAAACATTTCACTCTTAATGGTACACATTATCATATCTGTCTTTCGATCTGAAGTCAGTCTGATCCACACTTTTCAACCATTCTTACCAAGGCTACTGTTCTACACTTGCAGTATAAGTTGCAGCTCAGCTGTTCAGATCATAGCAGGGAAAAGAGGTTCTTGATCAACAGCTTGATTCCTGAGTCAACATCAGCCACATTGTGCCCAGAGGGGAGATTCAATATACATAAAAAAGCAAGTTTCACACAAAGCCTTGAGGACTCTGTGGATCTAAGGTGGCTGGAGGGAGAGAAAGAAACTGAGGGAGTCAGTTTGGGAATATAAAAATGAACTAAAGTTGCAGCCCTTTTTAAAAATCTTTAATCTTTTATTTCTCAGTGATGCAGAGCACCAGCAGGCGGATTGGGTGGGGATCCATGAGAGAATCTGTCAGTTGCTTGTTCCCATTCGCGCATCGTCTGTCTTAAGTCTCCAGCGGGCTGGCCACATTGAAATGCAGCTTAAAAAGGTGAGAATGTATGTGATGCATTGGGACCAAGACACATACAGTACAGTATGTACAGCTTATCTCTCCCCTTCTACACAGTGCAGATGCTTTGCTGCTTGCTCTCGCCTCTGCTTGCATTCTTTTGCTGATATTGTTATTTTTTGTTTTGTTTGTTTTTTCTGCTAGAATTTATGAGCAGAGCCTCCTGGATACTTATAAATCATTGGGACAGTAATTTATCTAGATAAAGTAGACTATTGCCATATTTTAAACACTTTTATGACCTCCACAGTACTATGTTAGCATGGCCTACCAACAGCACAAGCCTGTACTGCCTGTACCCTTCTCCATGTACGACTTCCACAAACTTCTAAAAAAAATTGCAGTGCTGGAAAACAAAATCCACCAGTTAGAAGTGAATGTGGAAGTGAATGAACTATGTGGGAATGACACTACTTTACCATGGACTCAAATCAGTGGACAAGAGCATGCTAACACACGGCTAATTAGCACTAACAAGACTACCAAGAAACGGGAGGGCTGTGTACCGGGTAATAAATCTACAAGTGTTAGTCCTCCCTGGAACTCTTTTAGAGCAAAGCCTAAGAGTAAATCATTTCCCTGGGAAATGGGAGGACGAGGCAGAGCCCAGCGCCCTGAGATTTGTGATGTGACTGGCTTGCCTGCATTAGCATCCACGCAGAGCGCCTCTTCCCCCTGTTCTTAGTATGACACAGCTGTGAAAGGAAAAGTTAGCAACAAACTTCCCCAACAATCAAGTGTGCAATTGAAGAACAGATTTGTTCCACTACTGCAGGACCCTGGATCTCCATCTGATGACCTGGGTATCCTCTCATCTTCACACAGCAGGGTGATGACTGAGAGTAAATCAGAGAGTAAAAGGCTACAGGGAAAGCTAATGACAGGGCCTCAAACTCTGATTGTGGGTGACTTTGCTGTAAAAGATGTAAGAAGCATGTGCACTAAGAACACCAAAATACTCTGCTTTCCCAAGGATATGGGCTTTCACTTGGCAGAAAGAATCCTGTATATCGTGGCTGCACATCCAACTGTGAAAAACAGTGTGAAGTACTGAAATGAGACTTTTTTCAACTTTTTCTGGGACCGCAGACATATTTTTAAGGCAGATGGACTTTACATTAAGTCAAAAGTAAAATTGTTGATCTCTAACCTATTTTACTTCCTGCGTCACCCATCTGTTCCGTCTGCCAAGGACAAGAGACAAGAGGGATCAAAACAAGAAGAAGACATAACACAATGCAGCAGAAACCTTGAAAGAGAGCCACCTCAGCCCCGCCTGAAGAGAGTTTTAATCATGACATCAGAGCCGAGAGGAAGAGTCCCCCCCCCCAACAACCACCTGTGAAGATTCACCTTCTTATTCACCACCTCCTCTTCAGTTACACTTTCTTCCTCCTCCCCCCTCTTGGAATTCACTGACCAGATGAAACAGCTGGTCACTGCTGGGACCAAAGTTACCCCCAGGCCTTTCCCTCAGACTACTCCCATTTTCTCTCCCCTAAACCCCCCTCTGTGTCCCACCATTAGCATTAAGTACTCAGCCAGTTTTGACACATTTGTCAGTTACGGCGCCGGACCCCTCCCCCCCTCTACAACGTTGTTTGTCTCCCCAGCCTGATAAAAGCACAGCACGTTAAGTTATTTGTGTACAAAATACAGCAAGCTCTAACTACAAGTTTAATGGCACTCATGACTCTTCCCAGGACAAGCCGGGGTCCTGTGTGCCGGTAGCTTTCTCAATTCCTGTCTTGATAGGTAATAGAAATAGAATGGTGAATCTGCTGAAGCACTGAACTGATTCTGCAAATTTATGAAATTTAGCATCCATTTCTCATCAGCCACAGCCTGTCGCAAAAATTGGGCAGATAATGCACAACACACTAATTTTAAGTGTTATGAAACGTCAGGTCTTTGGCAGAAAAAACATTTTATCATCAAGCACAATCTTGATTTCATGTTTTGAACTGAAATTTTGTTTAATGATTCCCTCCAATGCAAGAAGATATCTTATGAAAATTTTGCTTCTTTTGAATATGTGGCTCTTCAGTTGAATTCCTCTTCTCGAGCTATATTTCTAAATATCTACAGGCCACCTAAATACTTTGCAAACTTTTTTGATGACTGAACTGAACTGCTGTCTATAATCTGTATTGACTTTGACTGTGTAGTTACTGTTGGGGATTTAACATTCATGTTGACAACCCCCAGGACAGAAGGACTAAAGAACTGTGTTGTGTTTTTGATAACAATGGACTGACTCAGCATGTGACCAACATTTTCAAAGTTGTGGTGACTGATGTTGCTCTCTCTGATCATTCCTGTGTTTTCTTTGAGAATGCTATCTCCATGCACACAAATGTTCAAACAGAGGTAATCAAAAAACGGTATATCACTGAAAATACCAGTAAAATATTTATTCAGGCTTTCTCTTCCACATCCGCCCTCTCTTGGGTCTTAGTCATTGAGCTTGTAGATAATTACAATTCTAAAATAACAAATGTTATTGATACCATTGCACCCACTAAGGTGAATGTGGCCTCTGGTAAGAAAATATCTCCATGGAGAAATGCCATGCTGGTAAGAATCACAGACTGTCTATAACAAGTAAGAAAACAAGTAAAGAAATGTCATAAAAGAGTGTCATAAAGCTGAATACAGGTGGCACAAAACAAATCTCCAGGTTCATTATGACATCTATAAAGAGACAATTTGCATTTATAATTTGGAACTGAGAAATGCAAGATGGTCCTTCTTCTCTGACATCATCGCCAAAAACACTAATAATGCATGTGCCTTGTTTACTACTGTCGACAGGTCAACAAACCCTCCTGTGTCAGTATCTCTGAACTTCTATATACCAGGGCCTGCAATGAATTTGCCTCCTTCTTCACTGACAAAATTCAGAAAAATAGACTCCACATGTTGTCCATGTGTCCTCTTAAAATCAATTCAAATAGCATCACACAATTTGATCCTATCAACCAGAAAAACTTGGAGGACATTATACAACATCTGAAATCCTTCTCCTGCTGTCTTGATATTTTGCGAACAGGCATTTTTCAAAAATGCATGGCCTCAGATCTGAGGCATTGTCAACACGTCTTTTCTCTCAGATGTCTTCCCACAGGCCCTGAAAACTGCAGTCATCAAGCCACTCTTAAAAAAGAACAATCTAGACACTTCACTAATGCACTAATCAAACCTCCAGTTTTTAAGTAAAATCATTTAAAAAGCTGTTTTTCAACAGCACTAAACAACTGTTTTGATGTCTTCCAGTCAGGATTTCGACCACACCACAGCAGTGAGACTGCTCTTGTTATGGTCTTCAATGACATCCACTTAAACACGGACAGTGGCAGAATTTCAGTCTTAGTATTAATGGATCTCAGTGCTGCATTCGACACGGTCGACCACAGCACATTACTAGAAGGAATGAAAAACTTGGTGGGACTTTCTGGCACAGTACTAAACTGGTTTGAATCCTACTTAAAGGAGCAGTGTGTAAGATTTAGTGGCATCTCGCGAAAAACGTGAAAGGCCTGATCTAGAGCCAGTGTTTTGTTTGTCCGTTCTGGGCTACTGTAGAAACATGGCGGTGCAACATGGCAGCCTCTGTAGAATGTAGATAAAAATGGCTTATTCTAAGGTAATGAAAACACAATGATTCTTATTTTCAGGTGATTATACCCTAATGAAAACATACTTAAATATTATATTCCATCTCTGCCAATAACGCCTCATAAATGTTACAAGCTAAGACCAAAAACGTGGATCACATCACTCCAGTTCTGAGGTCATTACACTGGCTTCCTGTCTGTCAAAGAAGTGATTTTAAAACACTGCTGTTGGTTTATAAAGTACTGAATGATTTAGTGCCAAAGTACATTTCTGATCTTCTGCTGAACCATCCAGACCTCTCAGGTCGTCTGGGACAGGTCTGCTTTCTGTCCCCAGAGTCAAAACTAAACATGGAGAAGCAACGTTAAGTTTTTATGCACCACATATCTGGAACAAACTGCCAGTAAACTGCAACTCTCAGTTCTTTTAAATCAAGGCTGAAGACGTTTCTGTTTGCCGCTGCCTTTTATTAAATCAAATTTGAGGCTTTTGATTAATATCTTGCACTGTAACTTTTACTCTCCTGTTTTATCTTACTTTTGTTTTCTATTTAACTATTTTTAATTGTATTTAAATGTTTTTTATTGCCCTATGTTGCTTTTACATTTTGTCTTGATGCCTTTTGTTTTATGTAAAGCACTTCGAATTGCCTTGTTGTTGAAATGTGCTGTACAAATAAACTTGCCTTGCCGTACAGTGTAGACATCTTGTTTTAAGTTTGAGTCTAGTTTATATTTCTCACTGTCAAGGAAAATGCAAAGAAAAACATGAATTCTGAAAACTATATCTCCAGGCCATGACATGTTTTGAATTTTTTTCTCAGAAGTCTGTCTAAGATTAATCATTTCTTTTCAAATGGTCTAGTGTTTAGCTTCCAGGTATTTAGTTTTAGCTTTCCTAATTTCATATGACTGAAGATGCCAAATCCAAACCTGGAGCACACAATAAAATGGTAGAATTAACAACAAAAAACTGCGTAGATTCTGAGAAATGATTTACATGTACATGTTCATGTAGACTGTGCTACCTTTCCAGAAACAGCAATGGAAAAGTCATAGAATTTAAACAGCAAAAACACAAAAGAACCCTGGATCTCCGTTGTCACCTTACCCCTCTTCTTTCCTTTCTTTTACTTTACAAGCGTGAGTGAAAATGTTGTGAAACACATTTAGAATAGATGGAGGGACAACTGGGCTGATATTTTAGTTGAAGAGGTGGGGAAGAAGAAGAGAGAGGAGTTTTACAGTCTCAGTTCTACCTCTTCAGCCGTTCTTCGCTAATTATTTGGTTTACTCCTGTGAACTATTATGTAATATTCCTGGAAGTGGAGTCTGATGAATTAATGTATGGTAAAATTAACCTGACCTGTACCTTGGGTTTGGTCCCCTACTCAGGCGGAGCTGATTGAGATTTGCAGGTTGGTGGCTCAGAGCAAGCTTTCTGAGGGGAAACACCAGGAGGCTCTGCCTGCCGCCCAGTTCTGCCTGCGTTGTTGTTTAGACGTCCATGGCCCCAGTACTGTTCAAATGGTCCCTGCCTACCTGCTGCTGGCTGAGGCCAACATGGGTGAGGAAGGAGCACAAAATGGTTTCTCAGCTCAAATTGTCTCCTTCCTCCTTCCCATATACAGTGTTTAATGCATGTCTCTGTGTGTGTGTGTGTGTGTGTGTGTGTGTGTGTGTGTGTGTGTATTTGTACTTGCATTTCCAGGTTTGGGTAATCTAGCCCTGGTGGCGGAGCTCCTGTCCCAGGCAGAGTGGGCGGTGTTGAAGAACCCAGAATGTGGTCATGCAGTCCACCACCGGCTGCACAGAAGCCTGGGCCGCCTCCACACAGCAACTGGAAACCTGGAAACAGCTCTACTTAACTTTGCAAATGATGTCTGTGTCATAATTAGCACACTCACCAGAAATGGCTTCAGTGCATTAAGTATTTTCAACTGTTTAATAACCTGAGTGAGAATAACACTATGTGGTGTACATTGTTTATCTCTCAGTATGTACAATATTGTGTTCCTTTCATGTCATGTGCACCCACCCAACACTGTAAATCCCCAGTATATATGAACATACCTTGTAAAAAAGCTAATTTCTCTGATGTTTTTTTAGATATACTTTGCCAGTGAGGAGTATGGTCTGGATAGCACAGTCACCTGTGGTGGCTACTTTCTCATGGCTGATGTGTTTGCCAAACAGGGGAAGATGCCTATTGCTCGTTCCTTGTACTCTGAGGTAAAATAAAATAGATGATGATGTGGCAATTTGACCAAATACATTTTTTTTTTGTGTTTCATTGTTTATCTTCTCTTGCTCATATTGTAGGTGGCACACACTTGGCACTGTCATCTCACCAAACTCCTCAAGACCCACGTCCAAAATGTCCAAAATCCTGACATGTTGTTGGAGCCCTCTTATGGTACATCTTGTCATATCAAATATGCGCAATATAAATGTAATATAGAACCATATAAAACCATACATTTAGATTTTGTCACTCTATCCAATTCTACAGTACTATTCAAACACGGTGCAGAATCAGAAAATTACATCACCAATCCATCATTTGCTCCACCCACTAAACAGCAGAGAGCTCCATTGGTGTATCACTGAAAAAATAAGGTCAACAGTACTATATTTAGCTGAGCTGTCTTGCTGTGCAATCTGAAAGCTAAACCCCAGATTTACACTAGTATGCTTAGGGCTGACTAGAGACCAGTGCTGACACATATCTGGCTGTGCAGCATCCGCACCACTACCCTCTATTGTAGCTGCCGCCCTACATATGATGCTAAGCCTGGGATGTTTACTGATGAAAAGTGAGTGTGGAAGGGAAGGATGCTTACACAAACTATACAGAAGATACAGACAGACCTGAATTCTATGTTGACCTCTATTAAAGGCATAAATACTAGTTTTTCTAATTTTCAAGTGTGTGTGCATTTATGCCCATGGTAATATGCTGTAAAAGCTAAAGCATTTTTGTCTCTGTCCATAACTTCCATTTAGACAAAGCTCAGCAAGTTGAAGTGGACGAGATGTTAAGAACCATGTTGGAATTTGAGCAGAATGACTCCAGAAAAGACTCAGCTCAGATTGCACTGGTGGCCCACTGCCTGGCCATACTGTGGTTCCTGGAAGGAGACTCCCTAAAGGTGAGACACCTGACGAGGTGACCAGACATTAAAGATTCAGTTTGACACAGTGACACAGTTCCCCATTACCCCCTTGTGCGCCTCCATCTCAAGATGGGATTATCTCTAATTGGTAAAGCCGTAAAGATGAGGCGGGAATTAGAGGGAGTTGACGGGACTGTTTTGACACTCTGACTTCCGCCTTGGTTTCCAGTCTCTCTGTTATTCCACTGGAGGCTATTTGTGTGTGTGTAAACTGCACCTCTTTAGATGTGGGATGAATGAGCAGATCTCTAGTGTGTCATGCCATCTGAGAGAATGAGGCAGCAATGGTGTAGTGAATGTGTCCATACCACTGACTGTACAGGAAGTTCTGTACCAGAGAGGTGACTGCCACAGACTTAAAACCTAGCCTCACTCTAGCAAACAGTAAAGTCATGTTTTTATCTGGTGGTTTGGTGGGTTGTTAGGGTTAGATGAAATACATTTTTTTTAACTTCACCAACAGCTAGACCAGAGTTCCAAAACTACTGGAAGGAAATGCTGAACGCATCAAGGCTTTTTTTTTTTAATGGTGCCTTTTGGTAAAAATGTTCAGCCATTTAAGCCCTGGTGCCAAGCAGAACCAAAATAACATGAGTTAGCACAGTTATCCCCTGCTGTTAAATACTTTCAGGGGCAAATAGCAGCTGTAGGAATAAGGGCCAGGGCTCACCATGCCAGGATGATGCCTAAGTTAACTAGCCTGAAGGTCGTTCCAACTGATTGAAGAATATCTTCAGTTTTCCATAGGGAGGTCAGAGTGTACTGTCAGCTATAACAAAGTGTCCTCAGAGTTAGAGGGACTCTGTCTTCTCAAAGACACTTCTGCTGGGTGGATGCTTCCTGACATGGGTGTGTGTGTGTGTGTGTGTGTGTGTGTCAGGGTACCCTGGCTGAAGGATGATTTACTCACACTCTGTGGCACCCATCCACAAGTCTACTATTCAGTTCAACTGTCTCCTTTTCCTTATGTTGTTTCTTCGTGTAGTCGTGCACAATGGTAATTTTGGTTGTAGTTCGACTTCTGCCCATGTTCTTGTCCACGTCATAGTTCCATTGTGGGTTGCAGTGCTAGTGCTGTATTTTGAAAAAAACATACAGTTGTTATCATTAGGATGTCTAGTTATTGTGAGGGAATTGTGGTTAAATTCTTTCACTTTTATCTGTGATTAAAGGTGTTGTTGCAAGGATGGAAGAAACGTTGGATAAGAGAGCCTATGGCTTAGTGTATCAGCCTTGTATTCACTGCAGAGAAAGCTGTGGGTGGATATAACACTTAACACACAAACACTTGAGTAACGCATATAAAATACATATTCCCAGCTGTTTACAAATCCTAAGAAATGGCAGGAATTCCATGGATGCCACTGCAAACCTCAACGAATTCCACATTGATCTTGGCATGTTTCCATCAGCATGCATGGTTTTGTCAACATTATCAAACAATGCTTTTATATCCTCATTTTCTCTCAATTACAAAATATAAAGGACAGGTTAACAGCGTAGCAAATCTGGATGTCGGAAGGATAAAGTGGGATAAGTTGACAGGGTTGCAGTCCAAGTTTTAGTGATATTATTATATAAGTCAGCTTTGCTCTCCCAAGAGAGTGTAACAGCTGCAGCTGCTGTGTTTGTATCCGTTTGTATTTGTGTGCCAGGCACTGGGATTTGGCAACAAGGCCCTGCAGGCCAGCCAGCTGATACCAAACCATGACCTGACAGAGCCCATCCAGGGCCTGCTGCAGCTGGTGCAGAGTCTGCAGACAGAACCACATCCTGGTTCTGTCTAGTCACCATACCTACCCTGCCCATCCCTCTGCTTGGAGATCTGCTCCATCAGGACATCTGTTTAGCCCCACACTGATTCACCCATGTAAATATTGAAACCACTGAAAAGGTAATAAATAAAAAATGTATGAGTAAAGAGCTTATGATGTCATTTAGGGTTTATCCAGATGTTGTGAATTGGTATTGTAAGCAGATAATGAAAAAAATATATGGGGAAGGAAAATGACATGTGCACTCACCCTACATATCTCTAAGCAAATAAGGAAGTGGAGACACATTTGCATTGGTTTTGAATGACTCATCTTTATTTTAATCTAAAAAAAAGAGGGATATATATTTACATAATTTTGAACATTTGTGAATTACATGATTTTGGGATCCAGTTTTAACACTGTCAGAATGATACAGAACAGAATAATGATGAGGGCATTTGCTAAAATCTTTTTTTATGCAATGTTTTTGCTTATCTTGTACCTTGCAGTCCAGAATCTTTTCATCAATTCACCATATGCAGATAGAATTAAAGATAAGATTTCTAATGTCTACATATCATCAACAGACAGCTGAATTTTTCCCCTAAAGCATAACCATGTTCCTCCTGCAAACCAAAGTATATTGTAAACCTTTAAGCAAACCTCAGGTTCGTTTTAACACATTGACATAAAATGAACCTGATGATTGCTGTGAAATCCTACACATATTATACAATTCTGAAACATTTATTCATTATATCAAAACAAAGAATCACTTTTAAAATCATCTCACCACTAGTGTTATTTGTACTGAATTATACAACAAAATGTTTGTTTTTTGGCATTCAATTTCATTTTTGTGTTGAGAGGCAGCAAAACATGGAAACACTTGTATTTCCACATATTCCCTTTTTAATTTTTGAGCCAAATATACATTAGCAGCAGTTTGGAATTAAAGAGTAACCTTGTGCTCTGTTTTGTTGTACACAGTGACTAGTCCAGAGGTCCCTACATGTTTGTTCCAGGCTGGCTAAGCACCACACAGGCCAATACAGTTTCGATCATTTCATGATTTACACACATTTTTTTCTTCCTTCCTGTCACTAGCATGAGGTACCCATTTCTTTCAGTAGCTTCCATGCCTTGTATCCACTGTATCATGGCCACTGATATATAAAGACCAAGCAGAAAGAAACCCAACTGAACTTGGACCTTAATGTTTCCAATGGAAACCAGACAATGAAAAGGCATTTTGAAAGTTGTTAGGGCACAGTTAAATGAACCTTCAATGGCTAGATGTGCTGTCTGCATATGGATGATGTATAAACTACAGATTTAAAGAACAGGGGCTGTAAGAGAGAAATGAACATTTCACTCTTTTCTATGGCTGTCTTTTTAATGTCTTGAAAGGATATGTGATTTACACTTATGTATACAATGTAGAATGACACAGGCTTCAATACAATGACGAAGACTTAAAAAAATAGGGGACAACAACAACTGGAGATAGTTCACCCACATAAGCTTTTATGTTGGGATGTGACTCGTTGATGATTAAGCCCACCGGCCCTTGCATGTCAGGAGAGTGGACATCAGCGGATTTCACAGTTTGTTTGTCAGATACTTTCATTATATAGATACCAGACAACATCACAGTAGTGTAAATGGTGTTATTCTCTCAGTGGAGCCACTGTGATCACTTGATAGCAGACTTAAAATAAAAGCTGCCTTTCCTGTTGTCTGGCGGGTTTAGATTTGGCACCCTCAAGCAGGTCCATTAAATTCCAGTCAGTTAGTAAATTCGGCCCACAAAAAAGGAAAATAAAATCAAGCCTCACAGCGGTTTCACTTTATTGAGACAATATTAGTGCACACAAACCACTTTTTCTTTAAAAATACCATAAATTAGGAAGAAAACAAGGAACAAGCAAGGAAAAAAAGTGCATGTTAACCATGGTATACACCACATTGTCTTATACTGTAGTTTACAACCTTTTTTTCATTGTTGTTTGTATTGTATCTTTTTGTCTGCCTATAGGTATGTGTTGTGTTTTTGACATGTCTCTATCTCGGATGGATATGTCGTGCCTTTGGGGGTCAGGGGTGAGATCCAGGCTGCTTCCCTGAGTTGTGTTCAACAGAAAGGGTTATGAGCCTAAAAATATCGACGTCACTACGTGGAACAACTTAGGGTTTACATTTGTGCTTTTGATCAGAGCTGTAAATTATTCTTAATGAATGGCGTTTACCCCAGCGTACCCTACCTCTATGTTGATGGTTATTTCAGAAAGCGTACAGGAGGTAAATCAACAGGAACAAAAACCGTAAGCAATGAGCTCTTAGCCACTGAAATCCCTTGATTTTTTCCCTCTTTTCTAAGGAAAGAAAAAGTAACATTCTAATTAAAGAGACTGCAAAAATATAGTTTCCATTTTTTATTTGTACATCATGCCAACATATTTTGTGGGTTAGGATACTTCATTTTTATTAAAAAACAAGGCGAAAACAATAAAAGTAAAATCTACAAATCATATGACTGAGAAATCACATCTAACCAAATCCAGAAATATTAGCACCAAATTTCAGTTTCAGCGTTTCGATATTGCAGGTCTGTACAAACAGGTTTGTCCACAATAGCTTATGAAGGTTTCAATGTTGGCAGTTATTTCAGCCGTTCCAGTTTCATCAGCTGGACACTAGTATGCACTGAAGCTAATTCACTACCTAAATATTTACAAAAAAGCTAAGAAGAAATTAAAAATATTACACAACTACCTTTTTAGCTCTTAGACATAAAGGGAAGGAACACCTGGTATATCAGGGGCCATTTGAAAACCACAAGGATCCTGGCTGATATGTACTGTATGTTTGAATATCTGTCATCCTATGGCAGTGAGAAGTCACTGTTTTGAGGTATATTTTGTTCACAGGTGAAGATGCAGCTTTCAAACTCTGTCTCATGTTTCTTATATATGACATCTGAGCGAGAAAACAAATGCATCTGTTTATCATAAAGTGCTAGACATTGAATGAATTTTAAAAAGCAGCAGACTGCTGCTGCTGGCAAGGCGAATCAAACAAGTTATCTAGGAATGTAAAATTAAAAATCGAGTAATGGCACTCAATTCATTTTTATATTCCAGATTGTGACTCTTATTATGTTATTTCTACTACCTTGCACAGGTTAGGGCAGTTTTGCTTACATTTCCATTAGCCTGCTTCATTCACAGTGAACAGAGAATTAATTTATGGACACCGTGTTAGCACCCTGAATGATTTTTCTGGTGCTATAGGTTTGTAATCTGGCTTAATAATATTCTTATTTATTCATGAAAGGTGAATCATTCTGACACCACAACATCAGCCTCTTATTCACTGTGAATGTAGCAGCTCCAGCTAAATTTCAATATCAGCGATTCAAAATTGGGATTTTATGGATTTTAATTAGAGTGTTTACAATCTGTTTTAGTTGGATTTACAACATATGACATATTGTCATGTAATGAATTCATCTCTCATGAATTATGAATAGCAGTACATTTGACATGAAATCCCTCCATCTCCAGTTGCTGCAGGATGGTCCATATCCTGTTCTGTGTCCTTGACAGGTGCCCTACATTGCTACATTGGAACTGACAGTATAATGTGCCTAGCATGAGGATGTATTCCTCTCCCAAGGAGCTCATCACTTGAAAGAAACACTTCATTTCGCCTACAACCCACCAAACCTGACTACAGTCTCAGCAGGAAACCCCCTTTTTTTGACAACATACTGTAGATTCTCCTTTAAATAATGTTATCGTGTTCTAAGGATAAAAATATGGCCATCGTATGCCTTCATGGGAATCCCAAACCCACCCAAAAAACATAGTCACCCTCACTATTTTGCAAAAAAGAAACTAGGAGAGGTCATTTTTGGCAGTTATCTTATGTATTATATCCCACTCTATCCCACCATGCTGCAGTGTAAGCTAGGTTTGGATAGTGGGGTTTGCAGTTTGGGAGTAGAGGGGCAAAGCGAGGAGAGTCAGGGGAGCAGCCTCAGATCTTTGTTTTTTTAAGGGAGTTAGTAGGAGAAGGCTCCTGTTTTGGTGTTTGTATTTCTTTTTTTTTTGTTTGTGTCTGTATGTGTGTTCGTTTTTTCTCTGCTCTTGATTTTGCATTTAACATCCTATGTTTTAATAGTTTTTGGACTGATATGTGTTTTTAAAAGGAATGTATGTTGCCATGCGTACAGGTGTGCGTATGCGTGTTATGTATTTGTGTGTGCATGAAGCTGCTTGGATCTCACTCAGTCAATAACTTGATCTCATTGGCAAGGAGGGTGTTGAAATTGTAGGCTGGATCAGGGAGGTCAGGGAGATCGGGCAGGGTCGGGGCTGTGGACTGGCGGGGTGAGGACTGGGAGGGCTCGGCCAGCTCTGGGTCACTCTCGCTGGAAGTAGAACCCACGCTCATGTTGCAGACGGCCTCGGGTAGCGAGCCGCCACCAGCGGGCACAGGGCACACCTCAGGCTCACTGCTGGTCTCACTGGTACTCGACACAACGGACAGTAGGGACATCTTACGGGTGAGGCGGCTGGGGAGCATCGACAAGGCGTAGTCTGCGACAATCCCTGCCACATCCATGCCACAGGCCTGGTCGAATGCGATGAAGCCCACATTGGCATTGGCCTCGCAGACCACAAATGAGCCATCATTGAGCTGCAGGAGATCAATGCCACACACATCCATGCCGAGGATGTTAGACACCTCTATGGCCAGCTGCTTGCCCTGCTCACTCAGTGGGCACATCATACCTACACCACCTAACAGTCCAGAGAGAGACATCAAGCTGGTTAATACCAACCACAATCATTCATTCACTTCACCATCCAGATTGTCAAAAATACTTGATTTAAGAAGAAGAATTTTGCTATTTAAAATATTCAGTATCATAGAATCAAATACCACATCAGATCCACCTAGAGTCAGTGCATCATGATCGGTTACATAAGTGCAGAATAATCTGATGACTGATGTCCTAAATATGTCACAGCGCATTACAGCCTCAACTAGACCAAAACTGCTCATGCTCTGACATTGAAAATCAGCTTCAGCAGCTGGAATGCTGCGTCACTTGATGTCTCTAGGGTAGATTCAGCACATGCTTGTTGATTTGGCACAGTTTCCCAAAAGTGGTTTATGGATCAGATGCAGCGTTATACTTGATCAAAAATGTAGCAATCCAGTGACCCCTTAAATGTGGCACATAGAGCAGTAGCTGAACAAAATACGACACAGTTCATGTTTTTTCTAAAGGCCTTTGTTAATAATTAATGCCTGTCATCTATTACTTTTATATATCTAAAAAAACTTGGTCCCTGAAAACTGCCCTGTCTCTAAATCTTAATAATAACCAGAACAGCTTTGGTTCTCCAAGAACAGTGGGGCCATTTAACCACACGACTAGAAATAAAACATTACAAGACTCAAGGACACTCAAAACAAATCTCATATAATCCAAATAATCAGTACATTAAACGTAACCCCATTAAAAACAGACTAGTCTTGCAAACTTAAGAAATGTTCTAGTGTAGCAGTGCTGGCATTGTTGGTAACTGTAATAAGGAGAAGGGAGAGCAAGTTCAGTCATGTAATATGTGTGTGATAGTGTTCAGTAGTTTAGTAATTCAGTGTGTCATCAATGACTCTTTGGCGTCTGCCTACCCAGGGAGCAGTTGCTCTGCATGCGACCATCAGTGGAGCAGCGTAGCATTGAGCCGATGACACGGCCGCCCACCAGGACCACCCGCACATCACGGCCATGCGACTCCTTGACATACTCTTGAAACAGGTAGGGGGTATCGTGGCGGATCAAGTGGCACAGATCTGTCAGGTGGTGTTTGTCCCGTGCCAGGAACACAGCCTTGCCTGGGAGAGGGAAGGAGATATAAAATAAACAAAGGAAGGAAAGATGAGCTAGTTTTCAAGTTGCCAGGACAACTAGACCTGTTTACAGTATATTAACATGAAAGTAAGATGGTTGCAGGGTCTGACATTTGTGGAATATTAGTTGATGTTGCATAAGTTTTGCTGATAAGACGCTGCTTTTTCTGACTTATGCCAGTCCCTGTTTCTCATATAATGGATAGGACACTCCTCTTAGCAGCCACAGAACTGCTTCTCACAGAGGATAGAAGACGTCGATTTTAATTAGCACCTCATGGCTCCGTCTCCTGGTTGTCAAGCCCTCTGACCCCTGTTTCAGCACCAGGGAAAATCATGTGATTGCTGTGTTTATATGTGCACATTGTGTGTAAGTGACAATCCGAACAAGATGACAGGCAGATCCCTTGGTAACATCATGGAGATGGACAGTGGCAGACATGATGTAACACAAGTCAAAAACAAGACACGCAAGGAATCATGGTCCTGTGACACACATGAACATGACTTTGACTTTGTACTGATGATACTAAAACATTGCCTTGACAATGTGCACCCAAAGGCATACACTATGTTGTGAATTACAATATTTCACATCCCAACAACTGGCCAGTAAGAGCACATGACATGTAAATGTGGAATCTAGTATTGACCTATTAATACCAATGATTTTGAAAGAACCCTTTATATTTGCTCATAAGAAGGAAGGCATCAGTCAATGGCCAACCGCAGAGAGGAGGAAAGCAACCCTTGAGACGCCAAACTCCATAAAAAGGGCCAAGATAGTGGTTGACCAACGGCTGCTTTCCCTAACAATGCACTGTGATGGCAGCCTGGGCTAGCTGAGGTCCATTGTTATTCCTTCACACAATGGCAGAGCCAGTCAAGTGTCGATAACTATGAATAGGAAAGGGCTAATGGGTCAGCAGACACTGGGGCTTATCTCCTGGAAGCACAACATTAATGGCAAGGCTAAAAAGTTTGTGAGTCCCACACAAACCCCCTGTGACTTCAGGCAAAATGAGGAAATTAAGGTAAATTTGTAAACTACAAACTAAAATGATTAACCTAGCAGCTATACTGCAAGCATTACAAGCTTCTGTTTTGTGTTTGTCGCAGCACCACAGTCCTAATCATATAACACTCTGTCAGTGAATTTCATATAAAGGGTGGACTGAGCTGCCTGCAGTGTACAGATTTCTGAGGTGTGGTGTAGTGAATAGAGCTGGTGACAGGAAGAAATACACTGATGGTCTTACCTCTGTGGCCACGTGCATTCTTCACCACCACAGGATAGCCCAGTGGCTCTGCCTCGTCAATCATCTTACGGAAGTTGTCATGCCCTCCTGGGAAATGCCCATGCACACAAACACAAAGCAGGCACACACACAAACATGCAGCCACACAGAGGTGTAAAATATATTTTAAAAAATGTATTTGTTTTGATAGCATAGCTCACACATAACTGCCTTACTGAGCAGGGTGGGGGAAGGGACTGTTGCCCGTTGCTATGGCAACAGAGGTGACTCAAAACAGCAAGGCTGTAGAAATGTTGTCCTAAGCTTATACTTATTTTGCTGCTTGATTCATGAGATTGGAACAGAGCAGTCACTGAAGGATGCATTAATGTGAAGCAGCTGACCATATCTGACACGGATTCAGAATGGCAGCTTGTAGCAACAGATGTGCTTTCTCTGCTTTGGCTTGAGAAAAATGTGTAAAAATAATGAAAAATGGAGGTGTTAATAACTTCTTTCCCCTTGCTCTCTCCGTCTCCACTTCCCTGTCTCTACCATCTTTGTTTGCCTGTCTGGTCTTATCTGGCATTCAGTCAAAGGACCAGATGTGAACTACCCTGTCACACGGCTTTTTCCAGATGCACTCATTCACATGTGTTTTCAGTGAGAGGGAGAAAGAACAGAGGGAGGAGAGGAGGAGAGAGAGTGGACAGCAAATGTGGGTCCAACCATGTCATAAGCTGCTGAGGTAGAGAGAAGGAGGGAGGCAATGGCATCTTTTATTTTGAAAAATCATGAGGGGGCATGGGGTGGGGCATTGGGGTGGTGTTACATAAGCTCTCCAGCCGCTCTGCATGCATTGCCTAGCTACTGTGCAGAGAGACGAATGGAATGTAGGCCAAACACTCCTCCTCTTTCTTTCTCTCTCTCTGTCTGTATCCGTCTTTTTCTGATCTCACAAACACCACAGCGCTGTGGATTTTTGGAAAACAGAAAGAAATGTGTGGTGTTGGTTGTCAGCCTTTGTTTTGTCTTATAAAATCAACAAACTGCAACTAATAAAAACAGCAGTCTGGTTTGTGCTGTGAGGGCTGCATCCCCACGTACCCTGCCTTTATCGACAGTAGGTTAAAAACCACTGCTGTTAGAGACATTGTGAAAATTATAAATATACTGTATGTGGTTTAGTGGACAGCTATGACGATTTGACCAGGAATGTAAATGAGATTTTCTCTCTGTTGTTTCTGTTGAGTAATTCCAGTGAAATGGTGATTGTCTGACTGATGGCTTATTAATCTTTTATATAGACACATGTGGACTAAAGCCTGTTATGCAACTAATATGATTGAAATGTCAAACAAACCCCAACATATTTGACACAAAGCAGTGCTGGTGTTTATGCTAATATCCATTTTACTATAAATGATGCAGTTATATTCTCTTATAGTTTGTTTATACATACTTACAGACAGACAATCGTTACATCTGTTTTGTTTCCCATAATCTGTAGCTTGTGTTTACTCACTTTCACTTAATTTGACTAAAATGCTAAAAGTCATGTCACTGACCTAAGCAGCAAGAGCGGTCCACAAAAGTTTTAGTAAACACAAATCATAATGGAAACAAAGAAACTGATGTATGAAACGATTTACCCTTTGAAGCTGGGTTTACTGGGTCTGTGGGACTTTTTATAAGAAGTTGTCCAGCAGGTGCTGTGATAGACACCTCTATTAGAGCCAGGGTGTCTTTCTTTATTCTCTTGTGCATTTGTGTGTAACACTTATTTTATGTACTCTGCTCAGGGAATTACAGTCTGCATTCTGTTGTCTGCACAGAGCCCCAAGAGCTCTACATAAGGGACAATGAAGCATGGACTCAGCATCATCCAACTCAAGGCCTGTAGTTGTTGACCACACACTGCGAAGTAGATGTATTAATAAAGCCAGCTGCATCACACACATTCATCAACTGACTTCCTGATTATAGTCATGGAGAACCACACTGCTTCAGATGTCTTAGTAACAACAACGCAGTGCTACCACAACACATCAACACTGTGAAAAAGATAAATGTCAAGTATTGATTTACCGTAGGAGAAGGTGTCAGGAAGAGGCACCCCATGGCCAGCCAGCTCCTGAAAGGTCCAGAACTTGTTGACACAGTTAAGTATGGCCTGGGGCCGGTTGATCAGCCGGCAGCCCATCTTCTCCAGGTGGCGCAGCACAGTGATGTCACTATCTGACTGCACCCAGGGCGTGGGCACCCGTACCACCACCACCTGCGGATAAGATGTCACCAATTCCTGCTCCACTCGCAGACCTGGAGGGTGATGTGGTGGTGGGGGAGTGGACAGAGGAGTGATTGGAGGGTGGAAACAAGATGACCATCATTAGACAAAAATCCCTTTTTTGTTTAATTTGGTTGTCAGCCTGTGGGTATACAAATTAGAAAAAAAACTTTGGACCTGAACCTCATACATGCAATAAATTCTTCAGAGCACTCAATACAATTCTGAGCCACTTATACAGAGAACTTACTCATATCCAGTCTGTTTCTAGCACTCATGGAACCAGAGCCATCAGCCAACTGGCTTGTAAGGTGTCATTGTTTATAGCTACCATTACATTCTAAAAATCATATTTACCATAGCTGGAAATATTGTGAACGTGGTTGGTGAGATTTGGAATCCATCATCTACTGGTAGAAAAGTTTACTCTTCTTATAGAGACTGCTGGACACTGCTCCGATCGTCACCCCACAGCTCTGACTGAGAGTTGGCCGGGTTACAGGACCAGGCAGAGGCAGCCAGCTCCACGGCTGGTGGTGTTAAGCCATGAATTTGGAACCTGCCTTGCCAGCTGATACAATTATTTACATGCTGCCCATGTCCATATACAGCACTCCCCTGCAGTGCTGCCAGCTCCTCTGCCTTTTGGGCCAATACTGTCTTCCCCTTCGACTGAGAAAGCGATAGATATCCTTGCTGATGTGCTGACACTATGTAGGGCAGTGGGGTAGGGAGAGATGTCTGAAACCCCAAGGGTGCATATATTGAATTTAATCACACATGAACACACATCAGGAGGAAAAGCATGATTAGAAACACTATATTGTATGTAATAAAATATTTGTTTAGTTTAGGTCTTTCAAAATTTCAGGATATTTTTGACTACACAGGATCGGCAGAACAGAACATTTTGAAATAACAGAATATTGCCTTGATATTTGCCAAACACAGATGGCAAATTCACCAGCCATAGCCAAAGATTTGGCAGCATTTTACTGGTGACTGGTGTTACTTTGTCACCCTGGATGAGAAGAGGAAACAGAGACAGACTGTGAGATTTTTGAGCAGGTGATGCGACCCAGCAGCTCATCAGGAAGAACAGACTGGGTGACAACAAAACCTGTGTGTACATGCAGGTATGCACATACTGTATATATGTACGGGAAAGAGGGGAGGAGACACATTTGTCACTAGTACAGCACTTCACCTCTACCGTGACCTGATTTTCAGCCATCTTAGAATCTGCAGGCTCACAATAGTGACAGCGCCACTGGCTGAGCTCATCAGAGGCCATATTAACCATATTAAGCTTGATGGACCAACACTTGTTTTTAAGGTCATTCTGTGCACAGACAGGTAGAGGAGAGAACAAGAGAAAGGCAGCAGGCAGAAAAGGTCAGAGATGTCTTGTAGCCTTAACACGGGGGAAGGGAGGGAAGGGAGGAGGAAATAGAGGCGCATGAAAAAGCCATGAAAAGACTGCCACCCCTCCCCTTTTCTCTTCCTCCTCACAATCTCAGTATAGAAGCAGGAGGATTCACTGTCTCTCCAGCCCTATTCAACACTCTCACACACTGCTCCGATTGTGCAGCCATTGAGAGCACTATGAGTGGTGTTACAGTGGGAAGTGTCAGGGGATGTGGTCTCATGGTTTTTGACAGACAGTATTCACTGTTCATGGTGCTCGTCTCCATCTCCAGGGGAACCAAACAGAGACCAATGAGGCAGCAAGATGAATCAGTCCTATTCATTTGTGCAAGTGTTCGTGTGCACTGCACTATCTGTCATGTGACCATGCAAAAACATTCAGAAGCCCTCCTGACCATTTCGGTGTGTAACAAGGGCAACATAGGTTTTTGTGTGACAATGTCTACATTTATTGTGGGTGGGGCCTGAATATAGTTATAACTGTTGGGATTTTTTCTTACTTCTATGACAAACCGTCATGTTTAATCCTTCAAAAGGACTGTATACTGTGTGCGCGTCCCATTTTCAATCTGCCTGACAAAGATAACAAGCATTCTATGCATTCCGCTGCAACGTCACAAAGCAGGCGATGTGCACTGTACCAATGTTTGACTGGTGGGTCCTGCCAGCCGTAAATGCAGTCTCAGTCTGGGTCTGGGTATCCTGTCTAAATTAGCCTGATGGGGCAGCAGGTTCTGCCACGGTTTCTTCTGGCTCGGTTTGGGCTAACAATACCTTCAATGGTCTATATGCATATCTGTCATCAGACACAAACATATACTGTAGGCCTACTGTGAGGCCAAGCAAAAAACCCTTTTGTTCATTGAGCACAGAGGCCACGTAAACCTGCATATCCTCTGTGAGTTAGCATGCGTACTGTATATCTGACAGCTACTTTGCCATTTACAGTACTTGAACTAACTGAGGCAGGCAAGCCATATCATGAGACAACAAAATGATTTGGCCAAGGCTGAATTGCATGAAAACACACAAACTCATTAAACTGTCACTGAATATTTCAATATTAGTGTGTACTATATTTCAGATGAGATTTAGCGTGGTCATGACACCCAATTCTGTAATCTAAACTGATAATGCCCTAGAAAGTATAAGACATGTTTATGAAGATTTTTTTGAAGACATCAGTTTTCTTCACACTTCACAGCAACATGCAGTCAAATGTGGTTAACATCTGTTTGTTTATTTAACCTGTGATGTGGCATGTACAGTACTATAGTGATGAATATCACAAAATACTAAATTACTCCAGAATACATTGTTACTTTCTAACTTGGCAATGAATTACTACAGTAAATTACTATTAATACTTACGAGTAATACAACTTGTTATTATCAATTTTGTTGTAGGGAATGGAGGAGTAAGTACTTGGGTATAGTGGCAGAGTGAGTCTATTCACTCTCTCAATATTTTGTATCCACAAGCCACAGTGCACAAACAAAAAAATAAACCTGTTATTTTAACTGATGTTTCTTTGACATCTCCAAATGATTTTTCATTAGCTACTGGTAATACTGGTAAGTCAAGAAGTATTGGGTGGCGGCTGATTTCTGACCTGACCTCTTGTGGGGTGTGCCATTCATGTGGTATGACAGGAAAGTCAGAGAACAAAAAGACAGTGATGCGATATCACTCAGCATCAGAAAGTATGAAGTTAGAAGGTTTAGAGTCCAGTAATCATAGAGCAGACACTGTTCTCTTTGGCTACTGCAACTATGCAAATTGCAAACTTAAGTGCTTATTTGCGGTATGACCATATATAAAAAGAAAGGCTGAACATTCACAACAACATAGTTAGATTTGATGGAAAGATGTATCAGCCACTCATGCCCTAATGAGGATCTGCTTTTCTAGGAATAGTGTTTTCAGGTACAACAGTAACAGTAAAAATATTTTCCAGGGTGTGTCAGTTAATGTTGCTGTCAGATGAAGTATTAGCTCCCTGCCCGTTGACACAACTAGTAATGACTTAGAGCCACTCTTTGGCAACACCAATAAAATGCAAATATACTTATTCAGGCTGCATTTGAGAACCTGATCATGAGATACTGCTGGCTGTTTTCCTTTAGGGCTGTGACATGTAATCAAGCCACAGCCCCAGAAAGACTGTGCATTCTCTTTATTATCTTAAAACTAAGCATGTATAAAATGCAAGTGTTATTTTTCAACCAAAAACCTAAAGTGTGGGGTAAACAACAGTGGGATAATACTGCGATCAAGACCCATCAAATCTCCCTAATTTATGGCATGAACTAGCTCCTTTCCCACCTGTAAAATAACAGAAAATTGATTAATTTACATCTACAGCTTAATGATTTACATCTACAGCTTGTTGATTTACATCTACACCTTGTAGATGTAAATCAAGTTAAAAACTATAACACGGATGGATTGGCATCTACATTATCTCAACCCCATGTATGTCGATGCTGATCCACACTCACAACTGGTGGTAAATTAAGATACTGAGCCCGTTCACTGACATAGGAGTGTTGCATTTATCATCTTTGGGGTAAAAGTGTGCCCACTGGCATGTGCAAGGATCACAAAGGATTGTAACATCAATTCATATCCGGTCTCTGTTTAAACATCTCGCAGTGCAAATCATGGGATGTGAAATGCCTCTAGCAAGCTGAATGCTGGATTTGACTGTCTTATGTGAGGGGCCGTCATTGTGGTGTGTGTGTGTGTGTGTGTGTGTGCGCGTACTCATTTCTCCTCCTGGGGACACACTGAACTCATTAACTTCAGTGGGAAATGTGGATCTCAACGTGACTTGAGAACACACAAATGAGTCAAGAGAATGAGAAACCTTTGAAATACCAAGCTGTAAAATGTGTTATCAGTTTAAGATTGCGATTATATTCTGACCTCCCTTAAAAACAATTACTATGTGTGCAAGAACTTTTTTTGGTTTAGGTTGTTAATGTAGTATCTACTACTAGTGGACTACTTATCTTTGAACCAGTTCTGGTATCAGAGTCCCCTTTTTTATATCTGTTTCCCATATGATTTTTACTTTGAAATGCCATGTATTCATTTTGGGACAAAATGTTTCTTTTTCCTCTTTCCGCATCCTCTAAACATTGTTGTTTTGTAAATAAATTTAAGAAGTAGCTTGTTTAATATCAAATGACGTGTAAATGTTAAATCTATACACATTTTATTCAAATGTAAATTTCCCAAGACAATACGACAGTAGTGGTGAATACCTTTAACCACTTAAAGAGGTGGTCAGTGACCACAAGGGCATTATTGATCACATTACGGTGAAATACTACTTGTGTTTCGAATGCAGAAACAATGAAGATCTTGATCTCGTCTCAGTCACTGCACATATAGTTGTCTTTCCTAATATTTATCTTCAATTCCAGAACTGCCTTAACACGTTTATTGCCTCTGGTGCTGTACGCTTATGCTTACTCACATGCAGTCAAGCTGCCAATTCCTGTTTGGACCCAGACTAGGTGTAAAAGAAGTGTAGGTAATGCATATGTAGATAAAAGCTGCTAATGCTAGCTGTACAAGACCAGTATGCACCTCAAGACCCCCAGCCACAGAGTATGTACTCTATGGCTTCCTGTGTAGCAAACATAGCATGGCCAATCTGTCCACTGGCTGTTAATCTGTGATGTCAAGCCAAGGCTCAGAAGACATTTACTGTAGGCAGACCTGGGGCATGCATGGATTACAGGTCATGCTAATTGCCCTGCTCCAGTTGCGTGTATCTTGGTAAGCTACAGGTCTAAATAGCCACCTACCTACCTACCTACCTGCGTTGGCTAATATGCTCTTATTTTCAGGGTGTCTCCTAGATGTATTTAGCATTTTATGATACTACAGATTAGCCTATTTTTTTTAGATCGGATTATCTAGCCATAGTAGCAAAAACTGCATTTTAATGCAATTTTCATGTAGGTATTCTGTATGAATGCAACAAATAGCCAACTCTAGGATTTGTTTGTGTTCAGAAATATTCCTTTGGTTGTACTATGGTATGTGAATGCATTCCACTTTAATACTCCATTGTTAGCATTTAAAACCCCATGTTGAGTATAAAGCTTTGCCATGCTGTACAGTAGACCTGATGTAATACTAGGTAGTCTGTGAGGGACGTGCTGCCCAATCACACCCCTATTCATCACACATCCTCTCCCAACTATTCAGCCTCTGCCAAACCCAGCCTACACGTTTGTGTGTTAATTGAGACCTACAGGCCTCTTATCTGGTGACACGGCCCCACTTCACACTGCCTTGACGAATTCCATGTGTGTCTGTTTGTTGAGAGTTCCTACTGTTACCATCACTTTAACAAGGCCCCCTGAGTCAGTACTGTAAAATGTTGTCATGTCATAACAAGCAGAACACAAACAATGTGTTCTGGACAAAGCAGTACCAAAATTACAGCAAGAGATTGATTGAAGATCTGTCACCATGACATAATGTAGGCAGCATAGATAAAGAAAGATATACAGAGACCCAGACCGATTAGTAGATTAACCTGATACATGGTTAACTGATTTCAGTTTTGATAGTCAATATACCATTTTAGGAATTTATCAAGTAATAACAATAAACAGGTCCTGGTTATGGATGCACTGATGCAATATTTGCTTAATGACTTCCTTCTTTTAATCTGAAAAGTTTGGCTTCTGGTTAGACAATGATATCACTTTGATTGCTGTTATATCTAATGTGCATTCCATTACTACCTTTACGTTTTTAAACATTTTATATTTAATTGATCACTCAAATTCGACTAGTCTAGTGCTTGCGACCATTTCTGTATGCGATAACATGTTTACATGCGTGTGTGTATTTTCTTTCTCTCGACTAACGTTATTTCGAGAGGAACTATGCCTGGTGCCAGGTTTCCACATGAAAAACCTAGGTGAACATGTGAGAGAATATCATAAAACCTACAACTTCAACCTTAGAGCGACGCAGTGTGCAGTAAAATTACACCAGTTCAATTTGTTTTTTTTTTTTTAAAAACGACTATCCCTGTTGCTTAAGTAAATATTATCATCCACGAAATTGTTGGGATTGCAACGTATTCAGCGAAATTAAATCAAGCATAATCGCTCCCCTCAGTCTGGAGGCGGTCTAGCTGGAAAGTGGGTTAGGCGGTCACGGCTGTGGTTACACTTCGCTTCCTTGCTAGCAGGCAGACCGGGCTAGCCCTCTCCTTGCTTTACGGCAGTGTAACGATAGTCCCCAAACAATAACGTTAACCGTCTGCCATTAACTTTTTGGGACGCGTACAGCACTGTTGATCTAAAATAATCCCAGTTATACTGCATTTACACTACATCATTTACACAGTTTACGACCAGACATTGGCAACTTTGATTAATCGTGTGATACTTGCCTAATTGTCCCTCGCTGATCGTAAGCACAATTTGGTCCATGAGAAGAGAGCGGAATTCAACATCCTCGTCGGCGCAGCGCTCCTTCAGTGCCCGGAGGATCTGAACTTGAGGATACTCCTGACTGATACGCCGGTCGGTCACGAACCAAACCCGAGAACACATTTTAGATGCGTGGATTCAAAAAATCCGGCTTAAAACACACAGTTGTAGCTGTGGAGGCAGGTGTGTGTGGTGGCAGCGAGTGAACCGAAGATTGGGCGGCAGTAGAATAGCACAGGGACGCTCACACAATGGAGACCTCGGCGGTTAGCGGTGCGAGCAGACTGTGATGTGGCTAAAACAGGACCACGGGTCAACCGTTGTCTGGACCGAACCGGCTAGGATGAATACTCTTCTTTATCACCTTTGTTTCCCTTCGTTTGCAGCCATTTAGTCTTCCCGGGGCGCAGTTAGTTGAATCCAGACCGCGCAGCGAGCCGAAAAAACGGTATGTTTACCTGCAGAAACGTGTCTCTTTCAACCGAGATGCAGCTCTTGGCACTATTTGCCCGCCGGGGCAAACAAAGCTCAAGCTGTGCCGCTTTATATCTTCCACTTGCCGATTCAAAACTACCAATGAAGTTTTCCCGCGATCGCAGCGGTTGTATGGTGTTGCAAACCGATAAGTCGCCGGTTTGTTACAAAAAACTAAGCTAACCCGCATCGACTACCCTCTCGGCTCCGTTTGGCTGCTATCCACGAGGTGCTGGTGCTGAAAGGTGCACGCGCTTCGTTTACAACTCAACTTCTGCGCGAATCCGTGCACATATTACAGGGGGCATGTGTTGTACGGAGTTCTGCTTGCCCGCCAAGAACTGCATCCCCGCTCGCGGGAGCGCGCACAGCTAAAGCGAAAACTACCAAACATTGTAATGATTTATATGGCTAAGTAATGTTTAAAATGGTATAATCTTATTTGTGGGGTTCTTCAATGCTGATAAATCTGAAGTCTATAGTTTATGAACGTTTAGAGTCATCAATGTTTTCAAATTATTATATCTGCAGTTTTCGCTTTAGCTGTGCGCGCTCCCGCGATGGCATGCAATTCTCGACGGGCAAGCAGAACTCGGCGCAACACCTGCCCATTTTTGGAGGGACATTAACCAATCCCAACTCGTAAACTTTCTCATTGTCCAAACAGCACGCGGAAGGTGTGGGCGAGCCGCGACCGTCCTAACCAATGAGGGAGGCATAAACGTAATAGGGGGCCGAGTCTGGTGAGGGCGCGCGGAGTGCTGTATGAATCAGTGCTTGGAGTCTGCAGTGCGCAGCGCGCGAGACCGCGCACTTTCAGAACCGGTTCAGACCAGACGGTGCGAGGAGGTTTGGCGAATACCGACAGCGCTGTCTCCATGCCGAAGTGGCAGGAGATGAAACAAGGTCACCACAAACCAAAGACACTACCCATCTTCCTTTTCTTATCTTCCGTTTTGTACAAACACGTTGTATTTAGACAGGGGCGACTCTTTAGTACAATCCAGTGACAACTGTGTGCGCTGAGTAGAAGGATGAGATAATGGTGCGAAATTATGCGAGTGACCCACTTCTCTTGTTTTCTTCCTCTCTCTGCCATGACGAATATCACTGGGGGTGGGGTTAACACAGTCAAACCAGATTACACAGACATGATACACATGTTTTCAGATTCGGTGGGATTTATAATTTCCGAGGATATCATTATCTCCGATGCCCATGGAGAATAACGTCCATAAACCCGCTTAGAAAAAAAGATGCTCCTTATAACTCCTGAACCTGCCTGAGAATCATCACGTTTTTAAGTTTTCCATGGGTACACTGCAAACAGGAACTACTAATAACTAGTTCGGCACACCTTTGCCAAAATTTTTAATAAATACAATCTAAAGCCCACAGCTTACTCACTAACTCCATAGCAACATTATATTTCCGTTTCCAAAACTTGATTAGCATGATTATCCCCTGGATAGAATTAAGACTAAGAATAATAATAGGAGTGACAAAATCCATTAATACTGATTTTGGCAACATGAAATTGACATATTTTCTTTTTACATTATTTAGGCTCAGAATGTCCGATCAACATGGTTCTTATATTCCTGGAACACTAGCCTACTCATAGCAAACACAGAAAAGTCTGTTTCACTAAATTAGGATTACAGGACATGTAATCATTTTTACACTACACATTGAGTCGATACTCACATGCAACTAATATTTTATTAGAATAAACAAAACAGAAAAGTCATCAAATCATCAATGCGTATTGATAATCTAACACTTTGAAACCGTAGCCCTTTACAATTAATTCCATCTGATGCACTCAAGTTTCCATTGGGATGCTTCAATGGGCTCCTTGATGTTAACATCAGCTGATGACCGTCGTTGTAACACTGTTGAGAAAACAGAGGATCGAAATCACTGAGCACTTTTCATCAACAGGAATGTTGCTGAACATGCACGTTAAGATAAAAGCAAATTATTAAAGCAAACTTACCAGTGTTATTTCTGTATCGTTGCGTTTCACCCATCAGGTGCAACTCTGCGCATGCGCCACTCATCTCGCCTGTGAGCAAGGGGTATTCTCGCGAGGCTGGATCACGCTCTGCTCATATCAAACATCAATAAGACAAATTATGTGACTCAACAATTCTTCGTATCTCTTATAACCCAGATAAAGATTATATAATTGTAAAACAGTTAAAAAAAACCAAACGCCATGAAATAGCCTCATAATTAACCAAATAATTTACATAAAAATGTTACCATATGGAGGAGTAGCTGCTTACTCCTCTGGCGATTTTTTTTTTTTTGTTTCTGAAAACGAGAGTCTGTATTTTCACCATTTTGTTACGTTTGTCATAAATATATTACCTCGATATATTACTCATACTGTCCTTAACGTTATACAAGAGATGGTAGCCTCAACCCTAGAGACTAAAATGGAAAACCGCAATATTTGCCTTAAGAAGTAGCATAGACGGCGGTCGTGTTTTTTGTCCGCCTCCCTTAGCATCCCCTGAGCTCAACGCACTGCAACGTCGGAGCCAACAGGATCAAACCGGGCAGAGCCAGTCGTGCTGTCCAATCATCAGAAAGTAGGGGGAAGGCGCCGACGTAGACACATTCCTCTTGATAAACGTTGCGCCGTCAACAACTGACGTTTTCTTCTGCAAGACCTACCTCCCATCTTATTTGTCATGTTTACAGCATAAATGCAAGCCACCGACGTTTTACTGTGAAATTGCTGTAGCCTGTGTTTTACAAGCATCATAGCAAAACTGTATACTTGACACAGACATGGTTCAACGTTTGGAAAGAGAATCAGCACAGAAGATTCAGCTAGTAGCTGTAACAATGTTGTCATCACGAGGTGAACAAACATTTCATTGGTGGCTAAGAAGTCAACCCTGTTTATCAGGTTTGCATTTCGCAAGGATGGGACATAAGAGAAGTCAGTAAATGACGTAAAAGACCAACGACGTGTTTTCACGTGTCTATCCACAGTTTCCACTGTTTAAGTAGGCTACATTTGATTAATGAATCCAAAACACAGAGTGCACATTCAAAAAGCCTTCAATAGTTTTTTTCAAACTATGGCAACACATTGTCTTAGGCTAGAGAGTCCTCTGGTGGCGAACTCACAGATTACAACACTTAGCCAAGAAGAAATTCCAAGGTTAATTATCTTCTCCTTAATCTTAATGTTTGCAACTTTAAAAGAAAATGCATGGCATATACATATAATTGTTATTTAATTTTTTTATTTAATTTTTTTTTTAGAAATGTTCAACATAATCCTGTGTTGTTGTTTAGAGCATTTTTTCAGCATTACAGTCATACAATCTCTTTCAGCCAAAGTAGGCTGTGTAATTCATGAATAAATAGAAATTCCAGCACCATATATTGTTGCTTTGAAAATCCTCAAATTCTATGTCAAGTATTCCATGAACCATTGCATGCACCTCCGCCATCCAGACGAGTGCAGCACTGAGTTGTTTTTAAGCCTAACACTGATAAAGTGGGAATGGATCCATGTGACCAAGCTCACAGACAAAAACACATCATTTGTTCCGTGTCTGATTTAATGTCGAAATTATATTACAAGAATACTTGTATAGTTGTTTTGACAGCTGAACAATGGTGTTTGCAGACATTAAGGCATTTAAAAAATACTCTGCTTGGAATAATAATAAATGTGTAATATGATTTTCCACAAAAAAGTTGTTATAAATTCTTAAAATTGTATTTACTCCTTCCCTCAATGAAAAATGCACAATATATAAATATGCTATTTGTTTCCCCATTTAAAAGGTTTAACTGTTGGACACAAGATGTCTCCTGCTTCAGTGAAAACTCCATTCTCTGCATGTGCGCTGGAAGTTTCAAGTTTCCACATCACACTTGTGTAAATTGCATATTGGACCACGATGGGTGGTTTCCAAACTAGGTCCAAAATCATGCTTGTTATAAAATCAGATTTAAGGTGAGCACAGAGAAATGTTCCCCTTTCCGCAGATGAATGTGAAAACAGCCATAGTGTCAAACTCTGCACATACATCATTCCGCCCACTGAAGGTCAAACAACCATAACAACAAGCAAGGCAAGTTTATCTGTATATCAAAAAATAAGGCAATTCAAAGTGCTTTACATGAAACATAAAGAGGAATTTCAAACAACTATGTCTCTACAGTCTCTACTTATTTTATTGTGTGAATAGTTTCACTCATCTTCTCTGTACCTTTAATTCCCAGAATTGGGTTTTACATATAGGCTTCTCATATTTGATGGTTGATATCCCAGTCAGACTTTTAGAGACAAATGTCAAAATTTGTACTTAGAACCAATATTAGCATGCAAAACATACAACCAATTTACATAACGTTACATTGGATGCATGTTTGTATCTCCGGGGAATGTTGTTTGTGTGTGTTGTGGTTTCATGATTAGCAAAACGCAACTCACACTAATCTTTTAGAATTATATGTCTTAAAGGGTTAAAATCCATATATTTGGCATGTCATTTGCAAAGTGAAGAGGAAAAACTAATTGAAAGCACCAGCAAAGTCAGAACTGCAGCAACAGTAGTCTAACGTGAGACTATACATTGACATCCTTGAGACTGTGTGCATTTAAGAGTTAAAAACGGCAAACAAATGACTGAACACTGGCTGGAAATCTTCAGTTTCAACAAGCTGCTCTGACTGGTGCCCTGACCAGGTGGGTGCGCTGTTCTTCACGCTAAGCTTCTCCTCGCGTCTGATCAACATATTACAGGCGTGCAGCCTAACTGAAGATCAACTGTGACATACTCCACCGATAAGACATATTCCACCAAGCCCCCAATTTGTTGGTGTGACAGAACAGTAGCCCATAATACTAGGTGCCACTAAATGCCACTATTTTGCAGCAAATGCAGCACTTTGAGCAGTGTGTAAATATTACTCCTTGCCTCCCATAAATCAATAATTCTCCCTTCAGCAAAACAGTCAAAATATCTACTGTGTTTTAATAATTTGTCATAATAATAATAACAATGATAAAAATGATTAGTCCATCAGATGATGGTGATTAGATATCATCACTTAACAAATACATAAACATAACATAATAGTAATGAGAACGATGTCATATTAGGATTATTATTATTATTATATACATCATTTTGGTAGGCATATGTGATGTCCTAGTAGAATCTCATTAATATTGAAATTGGGAACTAGTTAAATGGATGTGATTTCATTTTTCCTATTGTGGTGCATGAATTTATCTTCAACGTGCTCCGGCTGGCGTTGGAAGTAGTTCCGGTGGTTTAGCAGCCGAGCGGAGCACGGAGACCCGGGATCTTCGTGTTGTTGAGCGCAAATGCGAATGTCGAGTCCGCCTGTCATGACTGTCGAGTGACCACAGCAGCGGTCAGTTTGACGCCTGCAGAGCACCGTGCATGCAGCCAAAGTGACAGCGTAAAGGCACCGCTGGAGCTTTTGTCTTCGAGGGGAATTTTCAAGTGCAGAACAGGCGTCTGGAGCTTCTGAACACACTGAGTACAAAAAACTGAGCCGGTTCATATTAACCTACGACGGTGAGTGGTCTGTGCAAGAGAATTTTTGAATGTCAGTCAAGAAGGTTTGTGAAAAATAATGATTTACCGGGAAAGAAGTGTCACTGAAAAGCCAGTGGTTTTACTTAATGGCAGGCTGTAAGTTCGCTGCCTGTCACAATATGCATGCATGCAGTCACTGTAGCGTTTGTCTTTATCGTCAGATAAAGTCAACTTATTTTAAGTTTACAATAATAGTCTCATGGTACCATTCAGACAGTGGGGCTGTCAGGTAACAGGCTGTGAAGAAAGAGGTGTTTTAGAAAACAATTATCCAAATGGTGTATTGTATTGGACGCGCAAATATGCATGGAGAGAAGACAGTGCCTTGCACAGCTGACAACACTTTTTTGAAGTGATAACAGTGGAAGCTTATAGCCTGACCGAGCAACAATCCAAGCTCAGAGGAGACTGAGCGCCACAGTGATGTCTCCCTGTTGGTAGCAACGTAATTGTACGGAGAGGCAAAATATTCTCTAAAGTGGTACCAAGTTTAAAATACATTTTTGTTATAGGCTACTTAACTCGATTGTTGTAAGGAAAAGTAGTAACAAGGGAAAATAACTCGGTCACTTAAAATAATTTGCTTCAGGGGATTCAGAAGATTTAACTAACTTTGTTTCACAGCCCAAAATATTTTTTATAGGTTTATTAGAGGTGTATGAATACAGGCCAAGGTGTCATTAACACTAGGCATGTATTCATAGGTGTTAATGCCTGATTTGTTTACTTATGTATGTGTGCATGTATGTATAGATTTTTACAGTGTTCCTATATATGTATTGATTATGCCTGTATGCATCATGTCATGGTTATCAGTCAGCACAGAGGATGTGTCATTTTCAGTGGCTCCCCATGTCTAGTTTAGGAAAATTTATAAAGTATTTCTATAGTATTAGGACTTTATGAAATTATCAAGTCAGATTTACACTGGTGTTAACATCTTGTTGAAAGTTAACATAATCTACAGAATTTCCATTAACATGTGCTTGATATTAAATGCAGATAGCACTACAATGACACATCTTTTTTTTAAGTAAGTTGGGGGACGTTTTTTAACATCTTAACAGGCAGAAGATACTGTAACTTGCCATAACTGCACTTGAGTGCCTCTTTTTCAACAGTGCATACAGGTCACTTTTATTTTCAGTTTTCCAATAAGCTGAGTTTGTTGATGGGGCTGTTATGCTCACCCATTATGGAATTTGGTTTCCATAGTCTGCCTCATATGGAGCAGTGTAGTCTCTCTCCATAAAGACACCATAACCTTACCATGAACAGTGACCATCTTATACTAAAGGCGTCATTATCTTTCATCCTGCTGCAGTGTTGAGAACCATCCAATACTATACAATTTCATCTCCAAAAAAACACAGATAAGGGGAGGTGTGTGTATGTGTTTGTGGGCGACAGACTGAGGAAGGGTTTGAGAGAGTACCCAGCTCCTGATTTGGATGCGCCTCTAATTCCTATCAAGATGAGAGCTGTCTGAACAGATTTCTCTCATCATTATTTGCTCTGAGATTTACTTGCGCTTGTAAATGGTGTTGATTGAGGGTAATTTGGCTTTTTAATTGCTGAACAGCTGCCACACTTATTGCTGATTGCCATTGTAGACTTTCTCAGTAGATCACTCATAGACCCCTAAATGCCTCATTAAAACGTTATGCAGAATCGCATGAAACGTGAAGAGTAGGAACCCTCATAATGTTTTACTGATTTGTGTTTTATCATCGGAAAGGTCGTCATAATTATCGTCAATGTCAGCAAATGCAATATGAAGAAACGTGTGTAGTACTCACTTTTTTAAAAGTTGAATTAAGGGCTATTTGTGGATACACTACATGCATTTCAGTTTCTTTGATAGATAGAAGATGAACTCCATATGCCAGTGTAACGGATGTTAGTTGGGCATAAATGAGAAAGACTCAGAGGACTGATTTCCACCATTTATTCCAATCTCTGCAGGAAGACAATATAACACACACATACAGCATATTGTCTCCAGGTTGGTCAGTACACATCTGGACTCAATGCACAGTGCTGCTTTGAGCGCTTTTCTTTATAATGTCTGAAGCAACACAACAACACTACATAACTGTGACATTACAATGCATATATTGCTTAGCCAGTTATTTTACAGTATGTTCCCTGTGTTAGAAAATTATTAGCCGAGAGCTTTTAAACTTTACTGGAAAACCTTTTTTTTCTTGTTCTTAAGTCAGTATAACAAAACATTAACTCTCTCAAAAAGAGTAAAATTAAACCATGAAAAACATAATAAATATAAATCAGCGCAATCTGGTGGACGAGGCATATAGGAAGTTAAGCCACTAAACATAGGCAACAACATAATTACAATTACCACAGAGCACATACCTGCAGGAAGACAATATAACACACACATACTGTATTGTCTCCAGGTTGGTCACTGCACATCTGTACCTGTATGTACAAAATAACAGAATTTACACAAGGAAATGGCTGCAAAAATCTCCACAGGGCTATGTGAGTCACGTGATACAAGGCAGCCTGACATGCTAGGAATGGCGCTTAGTGAACTTGAAAGGTGAATAAGGAGCATCTATAAAATTAATATTAGTGGTCGAAATAACACAAATACAGCAGAGTAACATAATAATGTTAGTAAACAATATGCGTTAAAGGTTACAACTTAAATGATTACTTTATCAAAGAAAACAGTAAAGTAGCAGCAGCAGTGTTTCCCCACACAACTTACCCTCATCAGTGCAAAGTAATGATGTGTGAGTCGAAACGGACAACTCTTTTTACTGACTCAGGAGCCACAAGTCCTCATCTCCACTAACTCGTTCACTGACTCACCCCTCCTACCTGCTACTAGCTAGTGCGAACCACGAAGGTGAGGCAAGACCATGTGTCACTCACACTATTCTCTTATATTAACTGTATTTGTGGAAATGTATCAAATTAATTACTGCATTAACCTAGCCCTGTAAGAAAACCGACCGCTTTGACACTTAAAGTTGCAACTGATGTTTTGAAAAGTTAGGGTAACACTTTATTTGAAGGGATGTGCATAAGACTTACATGACAACGTACCACTGTAGTTGAGGTCAAGGGAACTATTCATGACACTGTTAGAAAAGCATTTGTCAGTGTAATAACACATAATGAAATTTTAATGTCTAGTCGAAACTGTACCACTGTAGTTGAGGTCAAGGAAAATATTCATGACACAATTATAATGGTCTCATGACAGCCAATGTCAAAACTAACCACATATGACATCCTAATGTTACAACACATAACACATAAAGCTAAATAGTTTCTTTAAGTATGATAATTAGGCCTGCTATGGCATGTTTATGACAGTTTATGTTGTCTCGGTTAATGTCAAGCTGTCATAACAAAGACATAACATTAAACATGACATAATTGAACGAATGACAAAAGTCATAAACATTCATAAAGACTCCTTCATGTTCATGACAGGTGCCATGTCAGTATTTTGCACACCCCTTCAAATAAAGTGTTACACTCACAACATCAGTTGCAAGTTTATAACAGTCACTCAAATAATATATATGCTTTACAAAGCATTTATTATCCATTTGCAAAGTATTATAAACATCCGTTGCAACTTTATAATAGCCATTCAGATAATGTTTATATATGCTTTATAAACCATCCATTAAGAAACTGTAAAATTTTTTAAACATCAGTTGCAACTTTATAATAGCCATCCAAATAATGTTTGTAGATGATTTACAAACTGATTATTAACCATTAACAAAGTGTTACAAATATCTGGTCCATCTATCTATGTAATGTTTATAGATGTTTTCCAAACAATTTCTTAAAGGTTTACAAATCATTTGGTTATCATTAACAAATACTTAACATAGTATATAAAATGTTATGATGTGTGCAACAATAAACTGTTAAATAGTTTACTATTGTAATCAGAATATAATTGTTATTGTCTCCTATCAGCTATGATACAATACATAATTTATAAACTAATTATCTTATATTAAACAAACTAATGATAAAATAACAATTAGTAAACATTAATTATCATTTTGTTGTTTGTTAACAGTGAAATAACTGTTAACTAAAGTTTAATTAACTATCAATTTACCATTTATTAATGATGGTTATTATAAAGTGTTACCAGTATATTTTGATCTGTTACACCCACCCCCACTGAATTTTATCGAATTTGAACTCCAACTTCACAGTATGCACCTGAGGAAACACTGCAAACTAACAAATTACGAAGGGTCAGCAAAAAAAACAACCTCAAGAGTATCCCATAAAGAAGAAACTGGCAATAGGGTGTCTTGTACACTCCACAAGACCCTAACACATAGTGTAGCACAGGCCCACGAAAGAGAAGACAATTAAAAATATTTCACCTTTACATAATGCTACTGGACCCATAAAGGAGTAGGTTATCAGCAAAAGCCTGGGACATTGACTTGAACAACCTCCTGCCTGAACATGGTTTGTATCAGCCAATTTACTAGTTTAACTAGGCGGCCCAATCTCGACCTGACCTATTTTTTTTGCATTGGGCATAGTGTGTGGGTGTGGTCTGATCAACAGTGTGCTGATTGTGTTGTGTATTGTCTATCTGTGTCATGGTGTCAAGGGCAGGGTCTGACTGTCACATGTACAGGAACAGCTCTGGAGTCACAGGTCACAGACTGATCAGTCATCTGGTCTTCAGGTACGACTGAGCTGTCCTGAGGTGTAGAGGTTACACTTGTTATGTCAGTAACATCCGCTTGTGACAGACTTACAGGCACAGACAACTGCGTAATCTATTCTATGGTTCTCCTTTTTGAGTCCACAGGCTCCGGATCAGTCAAGGGACCCTGTCCCTCTCTCACAGTTACAGGTGAATTTTCCCTGACACTTTCAGTGTCAGGGGTTTCCTCACTCTCTCTCAAACAGGGTCTCTGTTGTCTCTCCCACATCATTGTCACCTGGCAAGGTCAGACATTTCACAAGGAAAGAACTTGGCTAGCATTAGCAGGTTTCTGTGGATCACCTTCTCCCGTCCGGTGACACGGATCTTGTGTGTCTCTGCGTTCATGTCCACCACAGTGTAGATGGTCGATTCCCACCTATCAGCAAGTGTCTTTTTACCCCTCTCTTTCCTGTTAGCCACGACCACTCACTCTCCTGTTGTGAAGCTGAGCATGTCTGTTCTGCTCTTTTTTAGCATGGTCCTGGGCAATGACCATGTCTTCTTTCAGGTCATTGGTAAGGGATGCCACATCATTGTAATAGCTTTTCAAAGCAGAGTCATGAAGGACATTATGGAAGAGTACATTTACAGGCAGACAGGGGATCCAGCTAAACATGGGGGGATAGCTCATTGTCTCATGGGCTGTGCAGTTGTACATGAATGCCAGAGTCTGCAAACAGTTTGATCGAATTGTTCCACACTCCCGTTTCCCATTGGATGGTAGGTGATTTCTTGATGCCTGAGATCCTGAGCTCACCTATTAGTTGACTCTGAAAGTTAGCTCCTTGGTCACTGTGGATCCTCTCTTGGAATCCAAAGACACAGATGTACCGGTCCCAGAGAACCTTTGCCACCTGTGTAGATGTCTGGTCTTTTCATGGAAATGCCTGAGCCATCATCATAAAATGGTGTGCTATCACCAAGACGTTGATAGACTTGTTCTGTGAGTCTTTGACTAACCAAAAGTCAATACAGACCAGCTCTAGTAGCTTCGTTGTTATTATACTCTCCTTCAGGTTCAACTGTCTTATCAATGCATGGCTGACAATGATGTACATAGTCCTTACATCTCAGGGTTCCATACTAACGTTTTCCACTAGTAACACTAGTGCGCCCAACTTTAACTTTTAGGAGCACCAGCACAAAATTTAGGAGCACCACTTAAAATTATATGGAATGCAACACTTTCACATTTTCTTAACTGTATTACTGATAAATGCTTTGGTAATAAATATAACCCGGCGATACACCACACAACCCACGCCACACTTCATGTAGCCTAAACAAGATTATCGATCAATATTTATAACAATAACTTAAAACGTAAAAAAAAACATCCAGGCTGTGATTGGTCAGTTCACGAAAAGTAACATTGACGAGCCCGTGGACTTTATGAAAAGTTGAACATGTTTCAACAAAAGGCACCTGATATAGCTAAATAGCCAACTAACCAAACCCAAACCGTGTTTATCTTATCCCTGTTGTCTTCTGTCTTACGTCTTCAGCTGCAAAACCTTGACTAACAGTTGAACTAGTATTGGTGGAGGATGTGGGCTGGTGCATAATCAAAGTTGGCAGACGATGCGTCTCTCTTGCTCTTGTTTTTGTATAATGAGCTGCTCAAGCGGCCTACAGAGCGACTGGCCCACCAGGATTTCTCCCAGTGCTTGTGATGGCCAGTCTGACCATGCAAGGGTCTGAATGATCTTTTCCTTTGAAAAATGAATCGATAGTTTGTTTCATTGTCACCAAAGGGCCAAATGAGAGCACTTATGGACTGAGCTGAGGCTCCTGAACTGAGCCTAATGTACGGCATCACTGTGAACTCCATTCAGGACTTGACATATCTTTGACTCCAGTCCCACACTGTCCTTGACAAATGGCATCAGAGCATCAGCCACAGTATTCTGCTGACCTAGGACATACTTGATATCAAAGTCATAGCAAACTTGGCTACCCAGCATTGCTCACAGCAGTCCAGCCTCCGCTTTGTCAAAATGGGAGTCAATGGATTGTCATCAGTCCAGACTGTGAATTTGTGGCCTTTCAGCCAATGACTGAACTTTTAAAGCCATTTTAAAGCCAACTCGAAACGGGAAGCTGGGTTGTTTTTTTGGGACTGAGAAAATGACTTGCTGGCAAAGAAATGGGTCTGGCTCGGGCTTCACCCTCCTGGATTTGAGACAGAACAGCACCTATGCCAAGGATGCATCTGTTGACAGCATAAAGGGATGGATGTCAGGATGAGCAAGGATGAGCAAGGACAGTGTGAACTAGTGAAGCGTTCAGGTTTTCAAAGGCCTGTTCCTGCTCTGGTGTCCAGTCAGACGCAGACAACTTCCTGCCCGAAAGTTTGTTCTTATGTTGTTTCCCTTTTCTTTTCTCACCTTTCTTCAGCTTCTTGGCAATTGCAGATTATCAGGCCACAAAAGTGCTAATAATAATTTAGCATCCAGAAAAAGGGGTCTGTTGAAAAAGCAATTCTCAATGATTATGTGACTAAGAAACTATATAGACCTCCTGAGGAAGAAGCACTTTTTGGGGGCCAACTTTAACTTATGGCCATGCGGTCTATAAAACACCATCTTCAGGTACAGCAAGACATATTCCTCATGTGGCACAAACACCAACAAATCATCCAAGTAGCATAGCAGACTCAAATTGTTCTGGTGTCCGAAAATGCTGGTCCTCATCTACCAGGATTATTGCAGAGGCCCTGTGGCAGATGGTTGTACTCATACAGGCCCATGGGAGTGGTAAAGTGTGTTCTGGTGCTGGCTGGGGGGCACTCGCCTGTATGGGAGCCCGCATGGTCTGCTGTCTGAGATGCGTATGTTGTGTACAAAGCCCTTTGCTTCTCCACAGTCAAGATGGTGGCGTGAAAAGATGCCCTCATACTGCAAAACAAGGTCAGACATTCTCCTCTTACATTCCTCTGACACTTCACATGACTTGATGTCTATGTTACCCAGCCCAACTGACCTGAACTTGTGTTTGGCAGAATTTGCATCAGCAGAAGGCGGCATTGTTGATTGGGTGCAGCTGACCAGAGGGACCTCTGATTGCTCAGCAACGTCCGTGTCCTCAAACGTTATGAGGAGTAGCCATCAATCAGCTTTGCATTGCGCCTTGACACAAGCCTGTCAGATTTATTGATAAGCTTTAGTGTGACTCACCTGTGAGCTCTGTCATCACGGTGCTGTCTGGGGACACTGTTTTCCAGTAGGACTCAGGACACAGTTTAGAGTGATGCAGGATGTGTTTTTTAACATTTGTCCCTAGTATCAACTCATCATGCTGGCCCTGGACAACAAGTGTGTGAACCAACATCCTACAGCCATACACTTCCATCTCCACATTAAAAGCACACTTTGGCTTAACACAAAGTCCACTACATCCAAGAAGGACCACATTCACATCAATCTGCTTTTGATCACTTATCACTTCAGTCTCTCTCAATTTAATCTCCGCCATCTCACTGATACTGGCCATGGAACCACTGTCCAACATGCCCTCCATTTACACAGTTTCACCCATGGCCTCGTGTAGAAAAGTCACTACTGCCGACTGTGAATATTGTGATAAACAACAACTTCAGAGTCATTACATGAGTCTCCCACAGATATGTAAACTTTCTCAGCATCAGACTTGTCATCGGTTTGGGAATTTGTGTTGAAACCTATACTGCCTCCCTCCGAATACAGGTCAGTTTCCCTCAGACTGAGATTGGGGGAAGTTTTTGGCTGAGCAGTGGGCTTGCCGCGGTAGTCTGTGTTACTGGTGTTACACTGTGTTACACGGTGTTAGGGCATACACCCATTACATTACTTGCCAACCGCCCCCACCATCAATTTGCTTCTTTTTTTTATAGAAATAAAACCCATTTAGTTTATTTTCGCTTATGTGTGCCCATGTTCATCAAATAAAAAAACTATAATTTGTCAAATACTAAGCGTGTTATCAATACTTAGTCTGACTATGGAGCTACAATTTTAAACTAAGAGTGTCTGCTCCAAACAGCAGCAGCAGTTTAGCGCATGTCATGCAAGCGAGCCAATAAAAACAAATGGAATGGTCATTGGTCAAAGTTGTCATAATGACATTTAAGGTGTGTTGATTGATTCATGATGTAAACTCATGCATTGAATAACATACAAAAAAACATTCCACCTTAAATGTTGCCGTTAGCTGCCAGTAGCCTTTTAGCGGCAATCTATAGCTAGGTAACGTTAACTACTATAGATGAAAAGGTAGCAAATCATCCTTTAATTCATCATTCGCTCTTCTGATGGTTTCCTTATTTGTGATACATTTGCAAAGAAACATTACAAAGCCAGCATGTTAAAACTTGGCCAGCTTGTGCTGCATCCACAATGCCTGCAGGAAATGAAAGCTTGCTCAGCTACATTTTCATAGCCTAGCCTATTAGATGAGTTTGACCTCTGCATGCACAGTAGCTTTTCCTCAGAATGGATGTTTTGAATGCGGCTTCATTTGCTCGGCACAAGTAAATACATAAAATCATTCAAAACACAAACTACATCTCGAGGTAACGCCTCTAATCTACACACACACCTTCAAGCGCACCACAAGAGTGAGGCTGCCGAATATCTTTTCTTGTAAAAAGTCCAGTGTAATCAATAGCACTGGGGATTTCACAAGTTTATTAATCGGTGGGAAAATTTTCTCACTGTGGCATCATCCTACTGGGCAGTTCAGTCTGGTGTGGCCAGGGGCAAGGCAGGCAAAACACAGTCTCACAGACATGCAGTATGAAATAATGTTGTGGCTTGAGTCATTACAGACATTACAAATGGTCTCTTTCGGGTGTCTCTCACAAGGGGCATGCTGTAACCTTCCACCCTGAATCGGATGAGAAGTATTGCGTTGCTGCAATTTATAATTATTATTATTATTGCTATCCCATCTTACTTATCTGTATATATTTTAATATCACAATTCTTCTGTTTATGTATGTTTTTATTTTACACATAGTTTGGCAAATTAACATCTGTTTCCCATGCCAATAAAGCCAAACTGAACTTTCATTGTTTTTCTTCAATATCGCTAAGTAATTGCTGCGTCATGATGACAGAGCGGCGGTATTCATTAGTAAGGTGAGCTTTTTAATATCTTTTGTCCTTGTAGCTGTTTAATATAAAGCCATAAAGTCGCCTGCTACCTTAGAAATTCCATTGAATAAGTGTTTGAGAAAATGTTTAATCAAATGGTCCATTAGATTTTTTGGAGGAAAATGAATCGTTTACATTAATCAATTAATCAGTAAAATAGTCGTTAGTGGCAGCCCTAGTTTCCTGATGGTCAGATAGCTTTACATGTTGCTAAAGTAACTTCTGACTGCTGCTAACTTTAGCTAGTTAGCTCAGTTAGCCATGCTGCTGACCCTTTCCCCGGGCCTGAAAACCTCCTCCTCCTGGTGATCCAAAACTCCTGTGCTAGAGGTGTAAATGCCAACACTCCCTCTGTGCTCCAAGCTCCCAGTCAGAGCAGAGTCAGCTAGTAGGACAGCTAACTGCACGACTAACTGAGCTAACTAACTACTGGCTGCTACAGTAAGTGGTTACTTTAGCAACATGTAAAGCTATCTGTCCATTCGGAAACTCTGTAAATCATTGAGTCAAACCCGGCAAGAAAACCACTTCAGTACTGTATTCCCAGTATTCTCTGTCGTCAAATTGGCCTCTTGGTCTTGGGGGCTGTGTTGTGAGGTAATAATGCGCCATTCATTTGAATTTAACAGATGGAAATAGAAAACGCTGAGAAATAAATGTGGCATTAGGAAATAAAAGCAAATAAATAACTGTCCTTTTTTAAATAAAAACCTACTAACTGTATTGACTCATTTATATATTTATATTTACATTTCTTTATATATTTATTGCCTCATTTATTTATTTCAGGATTTATTTCATAGGCATATTTATTTATTTAATATTGACTTAAATGGCATTCCATAGATTACCCCACCTGTAAGGAAAAACTTACTAAGAAAGACCAACTCCCACTCTCTTCAGTTGTACGGATTTATGCCTGCCTGCCTTTATAATGTAAACTTCCGCTAGAGCGTGTGGGTAAACAGCCATGCTCGAAGATAGCTTGGCAGTAGCTTTTAAAAGAAGTGAGGAAGAGGTCTCATTTGCTTCAGCTAGAAGCCCTCTAATCTGCCTCTGTAATTATCAGGCCACTACAACGTTACTAGGTCAACAGGTCATTTTAATTACCTCAGGTCATATCAGTAATCAGCTGCTTAAATCATCATTTAGAAGTGATTATTGAAATGACCTGATATTTGAAGTAAACACACACACACACACAATAGGAAATCAGCTGTTCCTTAGATGTTTATTTACCTATACACTGCAACCATAAATAAAACCTCTCTATCATCAGGCTAGGAAGGCGAAAAATTTGAAGCATTAGAGCAGACTTACTTTCTTTTTAAGTACCTTTTAGTTCTCTGAGTGCTCCCAGTCATTGTGATTTTTGTCTTGTCCTCAGGAAAGTACACATAATTTGAATTCAAATGCAGCAAATCCTTTTATCTAGTCAAAATCCTCTTTGATTCTGTTAGGAAAGCATTGCTATGATTTGAAAGATAAAGATGTAAAAGATAAGAAATGGGATGATCACTTTTAAAGGGCTGTCATTTGGATTGAACTTAGCAGCGGTGCTGCCAGCGACAAGAGTTCAGTGCAAAGCTTCTATTGTGAACCTGATATAAAGCATGTGTCTTACACAGGCTGAGAGTGTTGTTGCACTCTACTGGTTATGTTTTAATGAGTAACAATTGTTAGCCAATTTGCATGTAAAACAATGTAATTATAAACAAGCATCAAAAAGCTGTAATACTTCTAAAAAATGTAAATTACTCTCCATTATAAAGCGCAACAAAACCTAAGCCATGCCTCCAAGCTTGGGCCTCTAGGTTTTGGATGCTCGCTTCCATTATTAATGCTATTCATAAGCCAAACTTTTTAGGTTGGTGCAGTTGGGCGCTTTAATCTATTTTTGCTGTAAATGAATGAATTTTTAAAGAGGACTAGTCCTTGTTGAATAGGGCTGGATGTGGGAATGTAGTTTGAGTCGTGGTGACGCAGTGCTATAGCCCCCTTTACTGTGCAAAGCATGAGTTCACAAACAGCATCCCATCTCTCTCTTGGGACCGTTCGTTGGGGGAGTTTGCCGAAATGCAGCACTCCTATGTTTTATTTATGACAAAATATGCCTTTTTAACTTCGCCGTTGTCAGAATGTGGAATTGTGATAGCTTTTTCCTAGTCGGCAGTGGTAAGTCTTCTGGGTTGCTAACTGCCTCTACCTTGGCAGATGTTTTCAGGTGTTATGTTCTGTGTGGGCTTAGTGAGTTAAATATTTTATTTTAGGCCTTCAGGGATTCAGTGGAACCTACTGATTTTCTTGCCTTCTTTCAATCAGATTTTCTTTCAGACCTGAAAAAAATTGTGTGAATCAGTACTTTCTGTTTCATTTGAGATGCCACTTGATTGACTTGGTTGACATGGGACTGCCATCAGTTTTTAGAAACCGCTGATGAATGTGTTGTTCTGTCATTGATAAATTATCTTCCTCTCTCTGCATTACTCTTTTTTCCCTTATTTTTCCTTTCAAGCATTAGTTTTTTTGACCACTTGCTTTAAGGACTAAGGCCACAAAATCTATCTCAGTTTGAAATGGTGCATTACATCGATGCCTCTCCAGGTCTCCTTTGAGAATAAGTAGACAGTATCAAACGATAATTGCTTAACCCAGCTCCATTGAGAGATGAGCAAGCAACCACCATAAGGGCAGCTGATTTGCCTTGATATCTTATAATTGAACCTTTTCAGGGGTATGTTTTCTGGCGCTGAAGCAGAAAGTAATTAAGACGTTCAATACTGCTTTTTGGACCTTTTCCTCCTTCCTTTGAATGGCCCACACTCCTAGACATGACAGCGCTCAGTATGCCTACAAACTTTCTTTTGACACATTAGCCTTTTCCTTGCCAAGGCAGGCCTTCCCAGAAACCCCCGTCTGCTCTGCACACTCCGGGTGGGTATTTTGTCATTACTTCATTTTCCTCAGAAAATATTTTGATGCCTCTTTCTTTTGGCTCCCTCCCCCCTTCTCTCACCCATCCCCCATCACTCCATTCAAAGTTCTCTATTGAAATGCAGAACTGTTAAGCCTCTCGCAGTCTAAAAGCCTGCTAGCAGCGGGGGACTGTTAGCTGTTAGTGATGCATACAGCTGAGTGAGTGCATCACAGCTACAAAGTCTAATGGGTGAATACATTCAATCACACACAGACCCTCAACTCTTTTAACAGGACAATGTTCCCAGTCATGAAAGCTCCATCCACAGTGCAGAGTGATGTATTTAAATTCTTTGGAGGAGAAAGATTTCGTCCAAATTCTTGCTCTTCTTTTTATATTAGTGCTTGTAATCTGTTCTGGAAGTGCCAGCTAATATCTCCTAACTTTCAAGTTACCAAAGTTAACTTTTTACATGCTTTTTTCGTAAATCTGAGATGCCACATGTTCTCCCTTTTGCTAGATTTTGAACCTTTTTTGATACCTGCTAATGTTAGCCAAATGTCTATCTCTGAAAATGTATGTTCCCATGCACATTCATACTACAAGCATTCAAACTATTTAATCAAACACTGCTTTTCTGTATGATCAGCTGCCAGAATATCCCCTCTCTGCTACCTTTATTTTCTATTCAACTAAAGCTCTTTGAAATCTGCCTGGTTGGTAAAGTTTTTGATGTTTCCTGATCAGTGATACAGAGTTGAATCTTGTGGGTTTTTGACTAGTATGTGCAGAAATTGTGTTAGTTGGGTTACTGCATGAGCCCCCAACCATTGCATTACAATTAGTTCTCTCCTGCCCTGCAACAAGGAGATTCTCTTTCTGAGACAATTTTCTGAACCGTCATGAAATGTACTGTTTCTGTTCATTTCTAAACATGCAGCTAATCATATCTTTATAAATGAAAACCAGTACATTTTGAGTTATTGTTAGATAAAACATGGACTTTACAATGTGGTAATTTGTTTTCTTAATGAGGTTCTGCTTTAGATTTTCCTATTTATTGTTTTAATTGTGGTCATAATAACATGGTATCTGTAATTAAAAAAATAGTATATAGTAAATAGTGTTTAAAATGACAACTGCATTTAAAAAATAAAAGATTAAAAATGACATCATAGGCAGACACTTCTGATATGGATCTGAATCTGAGTAATGATGTGGTCAACTCAGGGCTAACCAACAAGTGGAGTATACCGATATGTGAACGTATGGATGTTTCCACTCAAAGTGTTTGTCCCTGAAATTTTACCTGAAGGAACATCAACAAAGACCAAAATAGACGGATGGGTTAATTTTCTCTCTCAAAGTAGGTTATATTGTCCATATTGTTGTTTCAGACCACTCAGATAACTGTGAACAATTACCTGAGATTAATAAACTACCTTTTAACTACCTAAGTATGAAGCACTAGGTTCAGAGAGTTTAGCACTCTGCATTTATTCATACAATACAATACAATGTATATCTAAAGAAAACTGATACCCCTAAGATAAGCAGAGATATACTGTAAGCTGTCTTCTCTGTAGCGATCATTTTTTTCCCCTGATACCATGCGGCCCTTTGAGGCTGATGTGAAACACAGTAGATATCAGAAATAAAAGGAACAGTACTGAGGTTAGCCCAGTCACTGTGGGACCAGTTGACTGAGTCGACTAGGTAATTGGTTGCGTCTACCCGCCAAGCAGGGCCCCTCTCCAGAAACCAAGTCATGCCCCTTCTCTTCTCTCGCCGCTCTCTTCTGTTACTCATCATCCCAACGCATCACCAGGCTAGCAGTGCGAAGCTAAACCGTGCCAGCCCACGCTCCCAAACTTCTCAACAACAGCCACGGCAGCACAGCAGGTCAGGGCTTGTGGCAGGCTGATTTGCAGCTTGAGCCTCCTTTTAATGAGGGGAAAATAAGTACTTGTTGTTCTGTGTCTTGTGTGTCACCACCCCCATCCCCACCTACCCACCATTACAACTAGCAATGCTACCTTCCCTTCAGCAAAAAAAAAAAAAAAAAAAGGTGCACTAATTAAGATGGCTTCCTGGGATTTGGAAGAAGGGGGGTTGGCTATGGTTTCTCCCACAGTGGCAGAGCCTTGAGGAGGAGATGGGGGTGGTGTTGTGCAAGAGGCCTCATTGGGCATATCTCTTCTCTCGGTTCCTCTTTCCTTCCCCTAGTCCCATTGCCTGGCTTGTTTGGCTTGATGAGTCTGCTGCTAAACATTTGTTTTTTCTACTTGCAATTAAGCAAGGTTTTTGCTGGAGCTGAGTATTTCCCTTTTTCTTCTTCATCCTGGCTCTCCAGGGGGATTGGTGGAAAGAGAGACAGAGGGTTTGTGTTCCTCTTGGTAGGAAGGCTCATTGAAGTTCTCCCACCTTGATTATATACAGTGAGCATGAATGTAAAATGCGTGGGCCAATACGCTCTTTGTCGTTCAAGGACATATGAAGGTTACTGCATAGGCTGGTAGTTGAAGGTTTAGATGTAGATTTCTGTATCCTTAGGAGGCTGAATCCATCCACTATTCACTGGCATTAGCCCACTCTGTATCCGTCTCTTTAGTAAAACTCGTAGGTTTACCTGCGTTTCCCAGAATATAGACGTTTATCTTTCAAAAGCACCCAGCACTAAACAAGGCAATTTTCTTTGTTGAATCAGAGTGTGGTCTGAATGCAACATCTTCACTCCAGTGATGAGTAACAGTTACATGACATTCTCAGCCCAGTAGTGACAAACCTACGAATGTTCTGTGACTGACTAAAGTACAGAACAATTGGTGAGTAAGTTCTCTCTTGCGTACCACATGATTGTCTTTGACTGTTTTTTTCTGAATCATGCTAAAACTATTCGCAAAAGCCCCCACCACCAAAAAAAAAAAGTTCCTACTCTACTTACACAGGATACATTTTTAGGTTCAGTGCTGCTCTAAAAATAGCTTCCAAATTAAAATGTCGAGGCTTCTTGAGTTTTTTTATTGTTTGTGTCTGTCTGAGCAGGATCTGAGACGCTGGGGGGTTGGGGTGGGGGGGCGGGCATGGACTTGACAGGAGAGTGAGGCACGTCGAGAATCAGAGAATGGGAACACAGTGTGGGGGGGTTACACAGAGAGGGAAAGGGGACGAGCCTTTCGGCTCCTCTAGAGGGTTGGAATTCCTCCCGAGCTGTTCCCCCCATTTGGCAGGCACTTGTGAAAACAATTCCCCAGCTTTTAGTCACTCTGCAGATCCAATTGCCATTTCCACTTTGGAGGGAACGAGAGTGAGAGGCAATCCAGATAGACAGAACACTGAGAGAGAAAGAGAGAAGAGTTTTAATCGGGTTGGACAGATGCCGAGGCCAGTTGAGCGGTGGTGCGATATTAATATCTTATGAAGGCTGTCTGGCAGTGCAAGCTCACCGTCTTGTGTGGTTTTGTGTTTGTGCGTTGCAGCAGCGGCCATTGCAGTGGCTAAATGAAGAACTTGTGAACATGCACGAGGGAAGGACTCTACCTTTCACTTTGGTGACTTCCCCGGATGCTTTGTCCCAAAGAAAGATGGAGAGGAATGGGAAGAGTAAGACACTTAACTCATACCTTGTCGCCCATACTACTTTGCTTTTCACTGTGAAATTAATGGAATACAACTGTTTGATACAAGTTTTTTGTTATCCATAGCTCACATAGCAGATCATATTTATGTCCAGTGTTGAAGACCAAGTGATGAACATGCCAAAATATTTAGTTTTCCATTATACAAAGCTACACTGTATGTGGAAAATAATGTGCAAGTTAACATCTGTGTGACTCTGCCAAGTGTGCTTTCTGCTCCAGCTAAAGGAGATGAATAGGCGTAGTAAACAAACCTCCTGCTCTTCCAGACTTGAGCCAAGGCTGCTGCACAGCACCCATTCAGTGAGCCAACAGGAGATCCTCTATACGCCACGTCGCTGAGCCTCTCACCTTTCCCTTTTGACCCCTCGACCTACAAGCACCATGACCTCTGAGCTGGAGAGTAGCCTGACCTCAATGGACTGGCTCCCCCAGCTCAGCATGAGGGCAGCCATCCAGAAGGCAGATGCGGGACACCACCACGGCCACCACCATGGACAGCACCACCACGGTCACCATCATGGGCACGGGCCGGGCAAAAAAATCGCCCATCTGGACCCAGGAACAACGCTGGACCAGGAGGAAGCGGCACAGCACAGAGATGGTAAACCGCCCTACAGCTACGCCAGCCTAATCACCTTTGCCATCAACGGCTCGCCACGCAAACGGATGACCCTCAGTGAGATCTACCAGTGGATCTGTGACAACTTCCCCTACTACCGAGAGGCCGGCAGCGGCTGGAAGGTAAGACGAGACAAGAGAGATAAACTATGTGATATGGAGTCTTGCTCTTTTAGGGTTAAGCTCATATAGCTGGTTCCAATTGGTCTGGTTCTAGAATGGTAAAATACCCGTATTCGCTAAGTACTCAAGGCTGACAACTATTATCTTATTGACTATTTTTTAATCTTTCCTCACTCTTTTTTTTTAAGGAAAGGGCAAAGTGCAAATCATTCAGTTTGCAGGCGTCTCCTTTTTTTGGCTATTGTTGACCGTCACTCTTTCAAATAAAATGAGCGACTGCAAATTATATCAGCTGTAGCTAATTAATGTTAAAGAAACAACACTCTCCAACACAACGCCATGATCACCGTTGGACTGTGAACTGTTTTTGCAGTTAAACAAGACCAGCAGAGAGGTGAGTCATGTCATTTTCAGTAGTGGGAGTAGAGGTCTTCATGGGTCCACTCAGTGTAGAGAGAATATTTTAGGAAGAAAGTAGCTTATGTAAAAGGTTTATGCTTTTAAATGACAATTACTTTTTGAAATGTGATTTAAAGATATTAAATTAGTCTTTGAAGCCTATAAATGACTTATAATTCGTTCTTAGGACTTATTATTATATTGCTGCTCTTTTTGACCGTGGCTGCTTGGTAATTGATAGTGTATCATGTTGCTGCTGGGGTTTTTGTCGGGTCTCTTTTTAAAATATGTATTTATGAATGTTGGGTTTAGGTAGGTTTTCCACGGGGCTGTTTCGGATCGCGTCCAACAAGCCAGTTATACTTTCACATATAAAAAATATCAATAATTGAAACTTATCAGCTTAGTTCTGAATGAGGACCTTCCATTTTGCAGCAAGTAGCTCATGAAATATAAGGTGTGCCAAAGTAAGTAGGCGGCAACTATTATTTTAATGTTTCATTGTGCTCATCTTATTTTCAGGTCATAGCTACTCGTAGTGCTTCTACCTTCCCACCTAACAAAAGGTGGTTACAGATTGGAAATTGAATCGTTGAGTTTAGTTAAGTTATTTATAACTTACAAATTTTGAAAGCTAAGCCTAGATTTGATAAGGGATTTCAAATAAATCTGATTCAAAAAGTTGATTTGATACTGGATTCAAATTTGATCAATCTCTATCGAACCTCAACCCTATTGCTAGTGCTCAAAATGCAAAAATCTGATCCAGTGGTTGCCTCGAAGAGCACAGAAACCTTTTAGTGAACCAGGAATGATTGACAGATGCATTTCGTCTCATTCAGACGACATTATTAAATCCTTATGTAAATGTAGCTATGCAAATCCTGGCTAATATGAGCAGAAAGGTGGCTGTGTTATTAGAGACAAATGAATAGATCTCTATGGTTGTGTCTTGGGGATTCTCTACCTTATTAGTGAAGAAGGGGATGGATATAGTCCTTCCACTGACACATCGAAAAGGCTGTCTGCAAACTATCAACCACTTCATCTCTCTGAGAGCGGGAACATTTTTCTTCTTCTCTCATTATTTCACTCTCTTTCACTTTCTATCTTCATCTCCCAAGCACTTGCACTCCCCCCCTTCTCTCTCTTAGTCACTCACTCCTCTCCTCTCTTCTTCCACGAACCTTTGTTTGTTCCCTGTCTATAATCTTCAACACACCATTCCCTGAGCAGAGATGCATGCCAGAAACGGATACAAAAAGGTTATGATACAAGCCAGGTTGTGTTGGCAGAGCTTCTTACCTGCATGTAGGATTCAATCAATTTGTTTTTTGTTCGGAGAGAGAGGATAGGGGTTATTATGACCATTCAGGCTTTCTTTCTTGACTGCCTTCTCCTGCTGGTTGTATTTGGGTGCCAGGGTGTTTTAGTATCCTATAATTACACCTCTAGATTCATTGATTTGTGTGTGTGGCTGCATTCTAGTAGCATCATTAAAGCGCTGTACTGATGGTATTGTGGTTATATTTTCACATGTTCTGGCATTTGTCCATGATATCAGTGCAGAGAGTTTGTTGTGAGATACATAACCCAAAGTTGTGTTGCTTTCCACGTAAGCCAAGGCCATATAAACAAATGCACAATTTTGTTCTTATTTGTCAGTATAAGAGTATTTGACAAAATATGTTTTTCACATCACAGCACTTTAAAAAACTCACTGTCATATGTCCCTTCTGTTTTTGGCTTCTATGGAGAGTGTTACCAAAAAAGAGTAATACAGTGTTACACAGATCTGTGGAGAAAAAAATGTTTCACAACCACAGACCTGTCATGAACTGACATTTAAATAGCATGTAAAGTAGCAAATTAAACACTCAAGTAGTTCAAGGTAAAGCACAAGTCACTTTTTTGTGTTAGTCTTCGAGAAAAGGCTGTAAACTTTTGCTTCCTGGATGATCCGACTCAACACAGTGGGGCTTGTTTTATACCAGCCATGGCCATCACAGGGAAAGTTACATAAGTCCAGTTCATTCCAGTTCAGGTGATTGCTGTCAGCTGTACGCAGTGGGATGCAGACACAGAGATTGTCTGGCTGCCGCGTTCCGCAGACATTGTCTGCTCACACATACACACGTTGCAAGTACACAGTTTGAAATGCATGTTTTCTGAATGTACCGACTCAGGGCGAACACTTGAGCTTTCAAAAAACGCCTCACACGTGGTCTGTTGTGTTTGCCGTCTCCTTCACCCTCTGCCACACATGCATGCACATACACACAAGCTCATACACCCACAGAGATACTCCCACTCAGGTAGGCAGTGTACGTGTGCAGTCTACAGATTACACATGGGGAGCTCAGCAGGAGAGGAGATAGGGGTGGGGGTGGGGGTGGGGTGGGGGTGTTTGTTGGAAAAGAGAGAGGAGACTGTCAGAGAGCAGAGGAGAGTTTTACTACCCAGCACACGCACTCCGTCTGCTCTGTATGATAATGTGAGAGTGCAGGAACAGCGGAGTTGAAACCAGGACAACACACAGTCATACACACTCACCACGCACACACATACATACATCGGCTTACTGCATGTGTTGCATCTACACACATACACACAGGCACACGCACATGCACACACACTTTGAAGTGCATTAAATCTAGTTAGCCGTTATAATCATGTAGCTTCCCAAGGTCGTGAGTTTTTTGTGTCTTAGCTGGAAATGAATATGGAGAGCTCTTTTCATCTGAGAAGTAATGAGGAGAACCTTCCTCTGGAGCTGTGGAGGAGGTTTAGAATCTGTAACAACAAAAAAAAAAAAAAATCAAGGAATTAGATAGCACACGAATGCATGAGCCATTTGTTTATGGAGCTTGTTGACGCTCCTAAATTCATCTTGTGTAACATGCATGCATAGCATTTCCGTTTTTAAAATAAAGGAATAGTGTGTTAATAGAGTGGAGATTCAGTACACTGGAGTGGAATGCAAACAGAGTTGCATCAGGCTGCATCATTCTAGCATTATTTTGTATCACTGCAACAGCATTATCTCCCTTATGTTATCTTTACCAACCTCTCCCTCTCTCTGTCTGCGTCCTACACTGTGCACCATTCTACTTTCCCATGCCCTCTGCAGCCCCCTCGCATCCCTTTCACACCCACGTGTCCCTCCACTCTAGGGTCCACCATTACCACAACTCATAGTGAGCATGCAGCGGGAGACCAAAGGGTTTCTCTTTTTTGCTTTCTATCTTTGTCTCTTCTCTGTAATGAAATCTTTTTTTGGTGTTTTGAGAATGTCTTTTTTTATTCTAAAAGTGTAATCAGAATTTTAAACTCTAAAAACTGACCTTCACCACCTGCCCTACAGTATTTTTTGTTTAGCATTTTATGTTCTGTCTTAATTAGCTTTCCTTTCATAATGTTTTAGTATTTCATAATGCACTGTCTTTATTTGTTCTCCTATAGGTTGTTTTTGTGCTGATTTTATGTGAAATATTGTTTTTCACCTTAGTGAATGATACAATTATTTTCTATTTGATTTAGTTTTATATTAAGTTTGTTGCGATTACTTGATTGACAGAACCATTTTGATGATGGATTAATTATAAGTCATTTATCAAGCAAAAAGTGACAAACATTCACTGGTTTCAGATTCTCAAATGTGACTATTTGTTTCACATCATTGTACACATATTTGGGTTTTGGGCTGCTGTTCAGACAAAACAAGGAATTTAAAGACGTCACATTTGGCTCTGGGAACTGTTGATGGGTATTTTTCACAATTTTTTGACATTTTAAAGACTAAATGATGAATCGATTAAATGAAAAAATCATGTATAGATTAATCTTCTAAATTCTATGCTGCCCATTCTGTTCTATTCAGGCTGAATATAATGATGGGAAATGTTGGTTATTCAAAGCTCACGTCACCATTATATTATTATTGAAATGCGCAGGCCTTCCCATTATTTACCACTTGAGAAATGCAGTCTAGACCTGTACCTTCACCAAATGGCTTGTTGCAATCTGTGCTGACTAACCTGCTCTCTTGCGACCCCCGTCGCCTCAGGCTAGCTCCCATGCAGCCAGGCTAATTGCCTGTGAATTAGCAAGGCCTAATGTGATGCTGTAAAGGGCAGCGCTACCGCGATGGCCTTTGGCCTTTGGCTGAACACCACATGTCACAGACAATCACCTGATATGAATCAGCGCTGGGTTATAATTCTGGCTTCAATCCTCTCCTGCCTGCTCTGTGGGAGATCTGCAACGGAGCGCAGTGGATGTTGGTGCACAGTGTCAAGTGTACTTACGTATGTGGAGGAAGGCTGTTGTCGTTGGCTGCTGGGAGTCATTATGTGGCTGTAGCTGCACTGAGATTCCTCAACTTGTGTCATATGAGTACAACTGAACTTTCACCACTGTACTGTGCTTGTTGTGATTCAGATTTGAGACAATCTGTGGAAGATCTGTGAAAAACCATTTTGTCTGTCCATGTACAGTATGTAGTGCTTGTGTACGTGTGTGGCTCTGTATACAAGGTGATGTGTTACAGGGACGTGTGTGTACACCTGCTTACTTGTGTCTGTTTGTGTGTGTGTCTCCTCTGACTCTGTGTTGATCCCCTTGTCACTAAGTAACACATACAGAACTGTTACATGTACCCCGACATTTCCCATTTTACATGTCACGTTACACTAGTCTGCTGTCCAGATGTATGTGTGTGTGTGTGTGTGTGTGTGTGTGTGTGTGTGTGTGTGTGTGTGTGTGTGTCAAAGTCTCCCTCTTGAAATTTTGATATACAATATAGTAGATTCCTTTTAATTCAAAATAAAGATTTTAATGATACATTTTTGTGTAGACGTAGATTTAAAAAAATAATACATCCACAGAGCTTTTACGAAGGTGCGGAATAAAAGTATCACTTTTCCTAAAAAATGTAATTAATCATTTCAAAAATTCCAAAATTAATGTTTTGTTTATCTCTGTGTGAGATATCTGATGTTTGGTTCCTCCTTCTAACAAGGCTTGTAGTATAACAACGTTGGTATAACGTGGTCGTCAGTTGCCAGTTAGTGTGGAAAAACGGACACTGACGTTAGCAAATATTAGCTATCATAGCTTAATCATCTGAACAATAATAACTAAAATTACAATTCTGCATATTTAAACAAAATCAACAACTACTGACAGCCATAGTTCATACAACCTTAACTAATGTGTTGTCACCGGTTATATTGTCAAAATGTGAAAAATAACGGTTGCGTCCAGTTATGTAACGTTATAGTTCCCTCAAACAATGTATCGTTATAACGAAGATGAGTATCAGAGGGGATTTAGAAGTGAGCCAGAGTTCGACATAACCAATGGCCCGGGGCCAGCACAAGTTTATGCAGGGAAAGTTGATTGACCAGTCACTGGTATGTCCAGGCCAGTGGCAGACTACTTGTGGCTAGCTAGCCATATAGCCAGCTGTGTTGAGCTCAACAGCTACGGTACTCACGTTAAATACTGACATGATCATACATGATCGTCCTTTCCGCCTGCCATTGTGTGGCACAATGTGTGGCACTCAGCTGTTTTTTATAACCCACTATGAGAATGTTTTCAGCAAGAAAACACTTAGCTAACATCAACTTGTAGCTGTCTGTCTAATGTGGAGCGCTGTGGGTTTTAATAGCATCCCTACACTGTACTGTAAAATGTAAATATTTACCTAATGTCTTAAAGTGTAAGATGAATTTCTTTTTACTGTAAGTGTTGCAATATAGGGCCCCTATAATTATTAAATGATTGAAAAAAGGGTTATTTTCATTTTTTAACTATCCATATCCTAAGATTTCCATAGATGATGTTACATGAAACACCACCGCACAAAGTAACCTAAATCTATAGCTAATGTATAGCTATATGTTGCAAAATAAATTCATTACTCTATCACGAAAGATTCATCACTTGACATTACTGATTCTGTCTGAGTCTCAGTCCAACTCGACCATGAAATATGCAGGTTGGGCAACGAACTGGCAACCACTGGAATGGAGTGGAAGGGGAGTGTGTCATCTAGTGGCTGAATGTTCTCAATGTTATCAATAGCACCTTTAAATATGGACTGTAAAATAAAAAACATATATATTTTGCTTTCAAAGATTATCTGATAGCACATTTAATTAACTTTTAGAAAACAAAATCCCAATTTCACTAACAAAAACAGCAAAAATTGGCAGAACCAAGCTTTACCATTTCTCAGTACATTTGTAAAGTGTTTTGGTGTCTTAAAAACAACCATAATAAAAGGAAATCTAGCATTTTAGAAAATGTTAAACCTAAAAACACTAATGTCACACTGCCACAATCTCATTGGAAAGCTAAGTAATAAAGTTTATAGATAGAACCTTATTACAGAAGGCAGAAAATACACTGATTGTTTCCCACAATTTACCATTTCACAGTTAAGCATACTCTTGGTAAAAATTTTGTGATTTTGTTGCGTAGAGATTAATGAGAAACAAGTAGTCAGAAGTTATACTTTCATGTCTATAACATGAAAACACCACATTTGTATTTTTAATATAAACTGTAGCTATTGTTTGAAGAACAAATTATCAGCAGTGTCATTTTTAGGCTCCCTCCATACACATATTCACATATACAGTACATGCAGCTATTAATTATACTTGTATGTGTAACACTGCTGGAGCTTTTAATTACATACTAATCACTAATAGCAGTTTCAATATTAAATTCTTAATTAAAAGCGAGGAATTTCTCTTGCTATCTCCTCGAGGATTTGGCACCCATCCAGCACCGCGTTTCCCTCTCTAACCAGCCAGGCCTGTAGCACTCTCCATATGGCTAATAATAGGCTTAAGGCTGGTTTCCGTAGCATTCGGGAATGCAACAATTATACCACAGAATGAGCTTATTTGCTAGTCCCTGGGTTTGTATCCCGCAAAGAGACATGGGCCTGTCTTTTGTCAGACCCTAAATAACATCAGAGTATTTCATAGAACAAAAGAGGAAACTGTAGAATATTTTTTTCTAGTTTCTAGTCTGAACCAAAGCAGAGTCACTGATTGTCCATTGTGAGCAGTTGATTTAATTTTTAGGTTTTTCAAAAATCTATGGAAAGCTAACTTTGATACAGTGCAAACAACTGGCATAAAGTAACAAAAAGTGCCTCTTCAGCTGTTGCCAATTTGACTTGTTTGTGCTCTGAACACTGTTACTGCAATGAAACATGCACATTATTATTGGGTGTACACTTTTACATGAAACCACCTAGCTATTTCAGATAATCTGACTATTTCGCTGTGACTGCAGTGCATCCACACTAAAATGGCATAATCTAAAAACACAGTGCGCATGTGAAAACGACACGCCGCCACACTAGCACTTTCAGGTAATTTTGGTAGAGATCACTATCCACACTAAAACACCAAAACAAGACAGAAATGGCTCAGTCTTTATCCTCTTTGGTTGCCAAACAACAACATTTCTGCAGACATAAAAGAGATATGATCATGGCTCGTAAATGCTAATTGTTAAACCAAGGCAAACAGCAACTCCAGGCTGCTACACTGAGCTGTTGACCAAATCACCATTTTATGATCGCAAGGTCATCTGACATAATACAGATTGACAGCACTTCTATAACTCGATCGGCTATATTGACATTTTAATCACAGAGAGGGTTAGCGGTGACAAAAATTGGTCTTCTTAAATTTATCTTTGCATAGTCCCAGATTGGGTCGAGCAGGCTTATGTTATAGTTTTTAAAAAAAGATCCGTTTTAGGGCTGAAAAGCTCTGGCCAAGATGGCGAGAAAAAGATGTCTTCAGATTTAGACAGCTTAGTGTGGATTTTGTCTATAACTACTGGCTCAACAGTGCAGTTTCAGTAGTCTTGAATCGAGCAAACTCCTTGCATCATACTCATACTGGTATAATTTCATAGATCCAAACTTACCTCCTATTGCTATTTGACAGGTGGCAAACATCCTTTGCTGTGTTGGTCAATTGCCTGTGCAGAGATGACTAGTTTATTGAAAACTACTGTTTTCAATAAACCAATTCACCACCTGCCATATCGCATTATTAGCATGGCAAGGAGGATTTTAAGAAAATCCAACATATCCTGAGACAAAAATGAGAGAAAACTATCTGTAAATCCTTGGTTAACACTTGGTGAGCGGAATGAGGTATATAAAGTAGCCTAATTGCCTTTACTACAGAAACCGTGAGTATGAGTTGTTCATTCATATAGATGGAAACATTTCTCTGCTTCATTTGTTTGCATTATCAGCATGCAGTGCTATCTAATTAGAGTAGCAATGGATTCTTTATTTTGTATGAATTTGAATGTATTTTATGTTTGTTTTTTGTTCGGGGAAAGTCATTTAGTAAAGTGTAATGTATGTATGTTCCAACTTGTAATGATGTTTATAATTTTGTCTGAATTTCTTCGATTCTTGTGGCAGGAATCTGAATTCGAATGGTGGTGCAGTTTAGTTAGCTTTGTGGACAGTTCATTGAATTTAGCATGGATCAGCATGTACTCTCATTGATGGGTGCTTTGCCCACTGGACGTTTGCACTACAGGGACTAGGTTATCATTCAAGAATGTCCTTACTTGGTCACTAATTATTTTCTAATAGTTATATTTAACTCACTTTCTTTATCAATCATCCTATGTACTGTGTTTAATCCTATTGTGAGAAGCTATAGAAAAGTATTGATGTTGTTTTTGTACATCTCTATAGTTTTCAAGGTGCTTTCTACAGTGCCTGAGATGATGATCAACCGTGAAGCATCAGTTTGAGACTCTCTGTGTCTTGCTTATCCAAGCCAAGGGCTGTTACACTCCTGAACAGCTCAACACAGCTTACCTCTTTTCAATTAATAAGCTCATAACTCACTGTAGAATGGCCTTCAGTTCATCAAGAACGAGAATAGAAAAGGGAGGCTGTCAAACATTATTGGGAGTACAACCAGGGTACTCCTTCCTGCTTGCCCTCCTTCCCTGCTCACTCGCTTCCTCTCCAGGAAAGCCGCTGACAGAAGCTGTCACTTCGCCACAGCATTCTGCTTGACACAACTAGCAACAGGAAGTGTGCCACCATGACCTCTTGCTGCTCTCCAACCTAGTTTGGTCACTGTGTTATTTTTGAAACACTATATTAAAATAACAGCTGAAGGGACTTGTCTTTCTAAATCATTTGTGAGATGAGAAATCCTACTGATGTGACAGGGAGGATGGTAGCTAGGAGAGTATGTCTAATGTTTGGCAGTTCAGTACAGTGGTTACCGACCTGGAGGTCAGGACACCCCAAAGGGTCACAAGATAAATCAGAGGGGTCACGAGATAGTAAAAAACATAGGTACTTTTCTCTAATCTTTGCTTTTTTGTTGTGATAGACTGGATAGTCAGGCCTCTGAGAACAATTTAAATAAAACAGTCTGAGATGGGACCAACACTCTTTGGTTGAACTGCTTGCAACTCATGTGTCATTTTTTGATAGTGGTGGGAATAGTCTTGCTGTGCTGAGGGGTGAGCAACTGAGACCGCTCAAGCCATGCTGGCACGGTGTGAGTGTTTTTCCACTGCACAGCATGGCGAGGTCAAAGAAGTGGTGTACCTTGATATTGTGTTGGAGGTGTTCCGGTTTTCAGAAAACGCAGGAAAAGCCTTTCATGTGATTTAACCGCTCACTGTGTCTGTTTCTGCTTGTACTTTTTATTGGATCTTCGTGATAAACACATTACATTTCCTAAAGCTGCTTCACAATAAAAGCCTCCCTCTGGGTAGTCAGAGGAAAGTTTTAAAATGTGAAGCAGCAGGAAATGTTCAGTTTGCATCAGCAGTAACTTAACACAGCTCCGATACAGATGTAAAGTGATCAGTAAACAGTAAAATAAGGCCGATAGCTGAAAGTACAAATAGGAACACATGAGTGAGACTAAACTCCAAACCACAGAGATTCAGTTGGAAGCTACAAAAGAACTGAGAGCTGAACACAGAGAAACTTTTAAAAACAGACCCTTTTTTCTAGTCACCAGCACAGACACGTGTTGATCTGCACAAAACACAGCTTGTTTGAGGGGAGGAGACCATCATGGGTTTGCCGCGGTCAGCCCTGCTACCAGGCAGGACAACAACAGTGCAGCTCGGCGCAGATATCCCCCTGCTCTGAGAACGCAGTAGAAACGTATGTGTTCATGGCTTGCCGTGGCCCGGTGCAATAATTAAAGCAGACCGACCCGGGCCCGTGGAAACACTAGGGCTTGTGAGTAGACATTGCTCTGTAATGATTTAGCTGATTTAGGACACATTTTGCTGTCACAGGGCCTGCTGGTTGGAATGATACACTGATTTTTAGTATACTCTTATTGTTTTGGAGCTTCTTACTAGATCCCCAGAGACAGCAGCAACTCAACTTCCACCACATCTGAGATGTCTTTGTGCCAGTCACATACACATATATACACACCAACTCGTGCCCTTTCTCTCCTTCTTTTTACATTGCACACACACACACACACACACACACATATATCTGTAAGTAGGAACTGGTGCACTATTGCTGTAAAACATGCATGCACATAGACACACATTCATACGGATGAACAGGTGTGTACATAACTGCTCACAGTCACAGGCGCGTGGACAGGTGCACACACACCTGCCTACATACACACTTATGTGCAGGTGCACACTGAAATACACACCGCTGCATTCACACACACATTCAGGCACATACAACAGTGTATAAACACACAGCACACAGTTACACACACATATCTCATCTTATAGATGATCTTATGACTTGTGTGAAGTACTTCAGTGAGGGAGCGAAGAGGGCGGGGGAAGGGTCCATGAAATCAAATGAATATGTATTAGATGGGGTTTGAAGTAGTAACTTGTATTCAACCTTGCATTCTCATGGAGCGTCTGTCACTCCGTCACCATCAGGATATAATAAGGTATCTCAATGATGCTCAGAACCCAGGAGACTATCACATCTAAGACACCTGTCCGTATGTGCGCGTACCCCCACATTTCCTCTTCCAGCCGACTCTAGCTCTTTATTTCTTTGTGCCTCTTGCACCCTCCCTCCTCCCAGCTCCTTCTCCTCAGCCTTACCTTCAAACTTTACCACATTTTTTCCTTCTCTTTATGCACTGTATAGGTTCAGTTGAAAGTTAATAAAATATCTTCCATCTCTCTCAAAATATCCCCTTATATTTTATATATATTTGTTTCTTGCATTTTTGCATTTGTTTTCAGCAATCAGGTTATTTATTCATTTCATGTGTTCACCTAAAATTGTACTTTATCTTTTTAAGTGCCATCTTAAGCTTTACACAATTTATCTTTATACTGTCAACAGACCTGAAGTTGATACCTTAGGTCGTGTGTTTTACTTGTCTTTCTTGTGTGTTCACAAGACAGACAATGTCCTGTGTTCAATGTCCTGTTAAATCTCAAATAAAATAAAATCCAAAATTTATGACTGGCTGAGGGTTAAAACTTGGTTTATCGATAAAAACAAAATGCGACAAAGTGCAACGGAAACAGACATAGCAAATAAATGTGTAACCGATAATGGAAATGTTAAATTTACATTACAGGAGATGAACAGAAGACAGGGAGTCATCTTTATAAAATATACAGTTGTATGCAAAAGTTTAGGAACCCCTGACAATTTCCATGATTTTCATTTATAAATATTTGGGTGTTTGGATCAGCAATTTCATTTTGATCTATCAAATAACTGAAGGACACAGTAATATTTCAGTAGTGAAATGAGATTTATTGGATTAACAGAAAATGTGCAATATGCACCAAAACGAAATTAGACAGGTGCATAAATTTGGGCACCCCAACAGAAAAATCACATCAATATTTAGTAGAGCCTCCTTTAGCAGAAATAACAGCCTGTAGACGCTTCCTATAGCCTGTAATGAGTGTCTGGATTCTGGATGAATGTATTTTGGACCATTCCTCCTTACAAAACATCTCCAGTTCAGTTAGGTTTGATGGTTGCCGAGCATGGACAGCCCGCTTCAAATCACCCCACAGATGTTCAATGATATTCAGGTCTGGGGACTGGGATGGCCATTCCAGAACATTGTACTTGTTCCTCTGCATAAAGGCCAGAGTAGATTTTGAGCAGTGTTTTGGGTCGTTGTCTTGTTGAAATATCCAGCCCCGGCGTAACTTCAACTTTGTGACTGATTCCTCAACATTATTCTCAAGAATCTGCTGATATTGAGTGGAATCCATGCGACCCACAACTTTAACCAGATTCCCAGTACTGGCACTGGCCACACAACCCCACAGCATGATGGAACCTCCACCAAATTTTACTGTGGGTAGCAAGTGTTTTTCTTGGAACGTTGTGTTCTTTTGCCGCCATGCATAACGCCCCTTGTTATAACCAAATAACTCAATCTTTGTTTCATCAGTCCACAGCACCTTATACCAAAATTAAGCTGGCTTGTCCAAATGTGTGTTTGCATACCTCAAGCGACTCCGTTTGTGGCGTGTGTGCAGAAAAGGCTTCTTTCGCATCACTCTCCCATACAGCTTCTCCTTGTGCAAAGTGCGCTGAATTGTTGAACGATGCACAGTGACACCATCTGCAGCAAGTTGATGTTGTAGGTCTTTGGAGGTGGTCTGTGGGCTGTTTTTGACCGTTCTCACCATCCTTCGCCTTTGCCTCTCCAATATTTTATGTGGCCTGCCACTTCTGGCCTTAGCAAGAACTGTGCCTGTGGTCCTCCATTTCCTCACTATGTTCCTCACAGTGGACACTGACAGCTTATATTTCTGCGATAACTTTTGTAGCCTCCCTAAACCATAATGTAGAACAATCTTTTTTTCAGGTCATTTGAGAGTTGTTTTGAGGCCCCCATGTTGCCACTCTTCAGAGGAGAGTCAAAGAGAACAACAACTTTCAATTGGCCACCTTAAATACCTTTTCTCATGATTGGATGCACCTGTCTATGAAGTTCAAGGCTTAATGAGCTCACCAAACCAATTGTGTGTTCCAATTAATCAGTGCTAAGTAGTTACAGGTATTCAAATCAACAAAATGACAAGGGTGCCCAAATTTATGCACCTGTCTAATTTCGTTTTGATGCATATTGCACATTTTCTGTTAATCCAATAAACCTCATTTCACTACTGAAATATTACTGTGTCCTTCAGTTATTTGATAGATCAAAATGAAATTGCTGATCCAAACACCCAAATATTTATAAATGAAAATCATGGAAATTGTCAGGGGTTCCTAAACTTTTGCATACAACTGTACTTCATGTAATGCCTGCCTCTAATTATACACTGTCTCAAACAAGCAGGTGATGGTTCAACTCTGTCTTAAAACAATACTAACATGCCCATATGAACAATTTTTGGTGGCTGCAATCATTCTTCCTGTTCATACTAGCTGCAAAGAGAAAAATGCACAGTCTTTCTAAATATTACTTCCAAATGTAAGCTGAAGCTAATATGAGGCTTAAATTTACACACCTGACATGTCCTAACTGACAAGTTAGGTGTGTAAATATCTCCCACAGTTAGTCTTTTTAGTTTGAAATTTTCTGTTTGTGTAGGTACAAAGAAGACTAGCTTTGGAAGATGCCCACTTGATTTGCCTTGAACTCAGACTGCTGAAGACTCATGCAATATTACACAGAAGAAGAACTATAGATTTTGTCTCTCATCACTCACATTTAAATTTCTCTGTTAAGGGATCTCTTTGCAGCCAGTATGGACAGCAGGATATAGTGACCAATAATGCTTTCAGTGTACATCATTGGCACGAGTATTGTATCTACCCTCATGCCACTAGGATCCTAAATGAGGTCACTGCCTAAGACTGCCCCCCCCCTGCCTCATACACCATTATCATACACATATATTTATTACTAATCCTATTCACTGTGATACCTTATATGATTACATATGACAAATAAACTTGATTGACTGATTGTGAGGGACCGAGCTGGTAGGCATGAGGAGTCACAGGTGAATTTTATTTACCCAAAAATAGAAGAAACAATTTACAAAATATACAACAAAGTTCTGGGCCCATAAAAGAGGTCAACTAAACAGAACTTAACTCAGGCCATGCTAACCTAACATAAACTAAACAGAGTTACATGTAGGTCTAAATAGACCTACATGTAACAAAGACTAAACTGAACACAAAGGGGAACATATATAATGGCTGAGCAGACCATTTTTTAAATGAAGGGGTAACCAAAAGACAAACGCTACGAACTAAACTATGAATAACACAATGCAGGACAATTAATCTAACAGTATAAATTATTTAGCAATTAACCAAAACAAAAGGCTCTTCATTTAGTACCACTTCTGTTGGTCACTGCCTAAGTTACATTTTTATATGTTGCAAGAAATAAATATGCAAGATACTTCATCTGCAATACATTGAAATATTCTGTCATACTGATGGTTAAAAAGTGGGACTATCGTAGTTGTATAACAAAAATAACACCCCACTAATAAAATAGTATGGTTAATAAATAATTACACAAAAGTGTCATTTGTTTGTTGAAATGCATTTCTTTTTCCGTGGGGGTGGGGTGTTAGAGTTTAACACTAATAAACTCAACTAGCCTGCTTCATCAGGACTATGTGGGTGTGGTTTGATCAGATCACAGTGGCCTGGCAACAACCCCACAACTATCATCACATTTTGAGTCAAATGTTGCTAAATCCTGATTGGTGCGAGCGATGTGGCATCACCTTTTCCTAACTGAGCCTGCCCACCTCAAACCAGTGAGAAGAGCACGGAGGCAAAAAAAGAAATATAGAAATCTCTCATGTGGAATAGCCAACACTGTTCTAACTTTGGCAGAAAGTAGTGTGTTCATGTACGATCTAATCACTCATAGTAAGAAGCCGATTGAGAAAACAAGTTTTCAGGACCTTTAAGCTAATGTTTATCACAGAAATATTCTTTGGGAGTCCTAGTTGACTTCTCTCCTTAAGTTTTTATGCACACAGGCAGAAAATGAATGAGACTGTTACTTCTTGAAACCTAGACACCCGGAAACCTAGACAACCTTCCTCCCACTTTGCAACTCTATGCCAGTTGGGCTGTACTGTATGTTTCCAGTGCACCGAATTTCACCAACCATTTCAGTGTAATCAGCATTGTTTTGTTAAAATGGGAAGTGTTGTTGCCTCACTTGCGAAACATCAGTTTTCAAGACAAGTTAATGTCTTTAATTCAGTTTAGAGGAAATGCCATCTCATGTTGCCCCTTTGTATTTAACTCAACTGCCATGACCCAAATCTTCCAAACCTACCCACTTACGTAACTTCAGTCTTCTCTGTGTGACCTGTTTCCTTGGCGCATCTACACACACATACACACGCACACACACACAGCAAGCTTCCTGCCTATGGGCCTATATCCTTCTGGCTCCTTTAACCTGCACCCTACCTCATCAGCACACACATGCACATACTTAAACCTCTTCAGCCATTTCTGTCAACCTTCAAACTTGTCATTCTTTCTTTGATCACTTTCTCTGACTGATCCACGCATACATAAACACACACACACCCACACACACATACGCACACAGTCTTACACTTTCCTCTGTCTTTCCTCTCCTCCCAAAAGCATGTTTCCAAAACCTGACTTTTTGTCACACATCACATTATATCACATTGCATTTTGTCAAAAAGTCATCCATGCTTATCAAGCCCTCCTTATATAACTAACCTCTTCAAGTCCAGGATGCTGCACCCTACGTTAAGCAGGAGCAGAAGCAGCACCCGCTACCACATACACGCATAAACAGTACATACTGTACATACCACGCATGCATGCACAAAGCCTCATATCATAATAACTGTGTAAAGACGGTTGTTTGACCTTATTTATCCTCCACATAGCTCTTAATCTCTAAAAATTCCCTGTAAAGTCAGGATTCATTATGGGAACTGTACATGTACAGTAGATTGTAAAATGAATGGATGCAGGTGCACTCTAGTCTGCACTCAAAATGATATACACGGTGTATTCATGCATATGTAAGCACATACACACTCTTAGTCAAACAAAACAAATAATCAAGATAATCACAAAATAATCCACAGATTTGTTGTAAGAAGTTTCATGTAGGAACTATTTTCTTTCTACCGATAGTTCCTACTTGAAACTGCTCACAACAAGGTCTGTATATTATCTTGAGTAACCGGGTCATGATTTCTGGAAAGAGACATTGCTGTTGAGTTTTTCAAATGTATTTTTTTGGCGATTTGAGCACCACAAGCCAAGTGCCATATAGCTCCATTATATTAAAAGAATGCATACATCTCTACAGCCGATATCTCCAAAACTCGGTAACTCACACCAAAACAATCTAGATGGATAAATAGCACTACAGGTGAGATTTTTGATTTGGGGGTGAATTGTCCCTTGTAAGAAACTTTTGGATCTCCACTACAGTTTAAAAATGTTAATTATTTAAGTTCAACTAAAGTAATTTTTTTATTTTTTGAGCCCACTGTAAAATAAAGTTATTTGGATTTGGACAAGCTATGCACCAGGAGTTCGTATATAGGGTACTTTCAACCCGTTCTCATTGTCACGCCTCTCAGCGTCGTATACAGATGCACATGGTATCCTTTAGCGTCTGTAGGAGACGCCCTCAGAAACTACTTAGGTAGTGGGAAGTCACTTGACATAAGTCACGTAACTTGTAAGGTACGTGTTGATTAGGTTTAGGCAACAAAACTACTTGCATAGGTAGTAGGAAGTCAAGTGACTTAAGCCGGCCCGACATAGAGAGAAGGGAGTTGCGATATCTTTTAAATATGGGCGCACATTTTCAGACAGTTGCTTCTGGAAGACATTCATAGTGTTGCACTCGGAACTTGTTCACATGAAAAGTGACAGAAATAGTTGTGTCAATAATGAAAAAAGGGAGCAAGAGAGAGAAGTTCAAAGCCTGGCTCACACTGATTTACTGAATTTAGAGACTGTTGAGACATTTTCCTGCTGTGGAAACAACGGGTGTATATGTTGTGTATGTCATTTTTCTCATGCCAAAGTTATTACGCTGAACCAGTAGTCTTCTTCAATGTCCTTCCTACGTTTCACACAAACACACCCAGACACACTCACACGATGCCTGTGACTGTGTGATCCATCAGCTACTGGGCAGGAATGGCATGGCCCAGCTCGGCACAATAAGCTCATTAATCAGGCAGGGTGAGAAGTGGGTGGAAGGAGGATACAGCAGTGAATCTCATTATCTTACTTCACAGCACTGCTAATCATTACATTTATTGATGATGATTGATGAATGATGACTATCATTCAGTGAGAGGAGATTACTGTTTCCGTAACATGTAGGAAAGAAGGCAATCGTACTTATGTATCCACATGTATGATGTGCACACAAGCAGGCTTAGACTGATGCTTTCCGAGCGAAAGGAATGTCTCCCTTTTCACTACACAATTATACACACAAAGACATACACACACACACACACACACACACACACACACACAAACACAGTTTCCTTCTTGAACACGTACGGCCTTGCGGCTAAGTCGTGAAACTGTGGTAGGTTTATTTATTTTATATTCTTTATGTTCACTTTTTCTGTCATTGACAAGAAAAAAGAAGCTGTTTTATGTGTCATTGACCTTTTTCTTTGTGTGTGTGTGTGTACTGTATTAAATGATCATACTGTAAATTAAATTGAACAGATTGTAATTGTTGAGGATAATATGTAGGCTGGGTGATACTGACAAAATCAAATTTCACCATATATTTGACCAAAAAAAAAACAAAAATCAACATGTATTGATGACATGTAAAGCTGATAGTATTTTGTGGGTGACAGCTGTACTGTGTTTTGTGCTACTTAGCAGATGTTAGCATGCTAATACGCTAATCTAAGATGGTGAACATTGTATGAACATTATACCTGCTGAACATCATGTCAGCATTCTCATTCTCACAGCCTCACAGAGCCACTAGCATGGTTATAGACTCTTGACTCTGTGGAGTCTTGTTTTAATATCTTGGCTACATTTTGATTATATTACATTGATATTTTGCACACCTCTAATTGCCAAGTACATTACAGTAATGAAAATAAACAATGCATAAACACACATGGGACAGCAAGACTTCAATTAATTCAGCAATGTACAGCGGCAGTAATGTTGCAAGCTGCATACACATTGTACATGTCACTCTACAAATATCCTGTACATGTAGCAGTTCAGTGAGTATAATTTAGTACAGTTTTTTTTTAGTAAAAACAATTCAGAGCAAGTGGATTTGTACAGCAAGTTTAATGACATTAAACACTGGAACATGGTGAGAAGATGTATGATTCCTCCAAAGCAGACTTGTAGTGTTTAAGATATCACATGGATTTTTAGAGCTGAGCAATATGACACCAAATAAATACTACAACAATCGTTATTTAACTCTGGTCTGCCTTTTTTCCTACCATCATGGTTCATTGACAACTAAAATTCAGTATTAAATGATCTGCTGAAATATGTTTTAAATATGCCAGACTATTAACACTGACTATTAACAACATAAGGAAGTTAGTGTGATAAACATGCATTGCTTGGTATCCTGACGTTCCCAGTTTAGGTTACAGGGTGTTTTTGTAGACATGTGGATCACCAATTGTAAGGGACACACTCATGAGGAAAACACCCAGCCCCCGTGCCCCAAATCATCCTAGAAATAATACTTAAAACTCTTTATTTACTAAAAGGGGACAGCGTATGACTCCACACAGCGGGGAAAAGCATCTGTAACTTTTTGGTACAACACCCGTCCCCAACAGAACACACAGAAAGTGAAAAGTACCAGAGTGTGCAAAGTCTGAAATACACACGGTTGTGCAGACACTGCAAGTAGTGCACAAGTGTGCAAAAACTGCTTGGGTAATAAAAAATAGTGTGTAAATAAACAAAGAGTAGGTAGAGGTTAGCAAAGTTAGACGGGCTGGCTGCTGAAGTGACGGGCGGACTTGGTGTTAATGATCCAGCGTCTCCTCCCACAGGAACGTTTTTGGAACAGATGGTTGCCTTTGTGTGCCGAGCTAGTGGCAGTCCTCCTTGCCATTTTCATCACCCGACTGTCACGCATTTTCTTGATGGACGGCCGCAAAGAGCCAGTGACCCGCTAAGTAGAGCAGCTTGATACTGCCGGAGCTTCTCTCGAGGAGGAGCCAGGCGAGGCAGAGGTGGACCAGGCTGTTATGGTATGCTAGAGACAGCGAGAGAAGGTGGTTTTTGTAGGAGAAACAAAGCCGGTGTTGAGCAGTGAGAGCTCAGGAGAAAGAGTAGAGAAATACTTCCCATCCCTCTGTCTTCTCCCCTCCTCCTCCCCAGTGGTATTAATTAGCAGAAGCAGATGAGTGGAGAACGGGAGCCTGAAGGGAGAACAGGTTCATGTCAGGTTAGCCTACACTGTTGTGTCTCTCTCTCTCTCTCTCCTTTCCTTTCCCTTTTCTCACATATACAAAACACACACACACAAACAATAGGAGGTGTTACAAATTGTAGAAATGTCAGTTTCCCCCCAGTATAGCCAAAACTATGAATTTGTTATATGCTTTAAAATTTGTGGAGTCTTCATGAAGCCCAATTTAACTTGAATCTCTACAGCTGTCTACATCTGCGGCAGAACGGCTCACATTTCACTCGTGACTGTGACCTGAAGAAGAAGAAAAGTAAACGTAAATTTTGTGTAGAAGAAATATTTTTTGATTTTCTCCTATCCCATTAATAATAATAATAATAATAATAATAACTATTATTATTATTATTATTATTATTATTATTATTATTATTATTAATTATGTTGTGACCCCTCAGATTTATCTTGTGACCCGTCTCAGGGCTCCCGACCCCCAGGTTGTGAACCACTGGTCTAGAGGAGCAAAAGAACTACTGTTGCAATGAACACTATAAACTGGGACCAGAATCACTTGATAGTACAATAAAGTGACTGTAAATGTAATTTACTTATTCAAAAAAGTGGATTTAGTGTTAAATTACTCTGTAACTTTTTTTGTCATGCCTTTCGTCCCCTTCCTTTCTCTCTTTCTCTGTTTCTCTGTCTGTCTCTCCCTGCAGAATTCTATACGACACAACCTGTCCTTGAACAAGTGTTTTCTCAAAGTGCCTCGCTCCAAAGACGACCCTGGAAAAGTAAGTATTTCCTGAACAATGTAATGTGATTGAAAAGCTCAGCTTGAATTACGGAGCGACACACAATGAAAATGCAAGCCTATTTCTGCAAGCTTACAAATAAGGCAGAGGCGATGGTGATTACTTTTCACGTGTTTAGTCGACCTCGAATCACACGTGTGTGCACACTTGTGCATAAGTGCACCGAAAGACACCCATACTTACTTGTTCTCTTTCTTTGTCTCACACACACACACACAGCGTCTGCACTTAAAAGCAATTTGTAGCTCCATAACCGGCTGAATGCCTAATGCCGCTTTCTCTGTTTTCTGCGGCTCTCTGATATTGATTCCGCCAAGTAATAATGTGGTACAGGGAGTAATGAATAATAAGTATATGTAGGTACACTCCTTCAGATGCGAGGCCGTTCACGCATCTGTTATGCTTTATTAGGCCCTGTTTCACACTCTCTCTCTCTCTCACATACACACACACACACACACAATCAGTGGAAGCTTTAGATACGTTTCATCACTGCTACTACTGTGGTTAGGAAGCAGAGTTGCCACGGCCACTTCAGCAGCGCCAGTTTGATAACAACAATCTGTCAATTCCTTGTTTGTGCTGAATTGAAGGAATTGCTCAGATGGGGAAAGTATATAATTACAGTTGATCACTGAAGCTTGCCCATTTTTTAATAAAACTCAAATGTCTGCATTTCAACTCATCATAGGGTCAATGTGAGAAGCAATCCACTATTTTTACAAAAACTGACAAGCCAAAACTTTTCATTGAGCACTGAAAACTCTGTACGTTTTGTTTGGGGGGAGTGCAGGAGGGAGTTTCTCCAGGCTGCAGGGATTTTGGAGCCATTGAAAAATGAATTAGGGGGAAGAAGGTTTAAATAATTCAAACAAAATCCTTGGGCTTTAGTGGAGGCCTATAGTCTGCAAAGACACAAAGAGAGCGGCTCCCCCCTGATTAGCCTGACTTGGACCTGACCAGAACCTTAATTCACATTGTCGATCGAAGTGGTCGATACCTCGGCATGGGGGGGGAGGTCGTGTGTGTAGTGAAGTTGAATGTACAAGCTCTGTTTGAAGCCATAGAGAGAGGGGAGAAGCTAAATCATGCATGTGCTAACGTTAATTGGCTGTGTACTGTTCAGTGATGTGGGACTGAGAGACGGGGAGGAGAAAAGGCAAGGATGGAGGGGGGGGCTAGATGTTGAGAGACAAGCCGTGTTTGTGTGTGTGTGTGTGTGTGTGGCCTAGATGAACCTCCTGAATTCAGTCTGCAGCTTTGGACCTCCTTGGGAGGGAAGAGGAAAAATGAAAGGAGTATAAAAAAAAAACAGACTGGGAGGAAATCAAGGACCTAAAATCACCTCCTCTCTCATTTTATGTGTTTATTTTGGAGGCTGCTGTGTTTTAACATTGTGTATCTAAAGGATTGCAGTGGATTTTCTGGGGAAGGGAAGCAGGAGTATGCACCACAGCAAAACTAAATCTAGAGAAAATTGATTGGATACAGAACTGGAATAACAACAGATACATTGGTTTTATTGGTTGCAAGGGAGATCCATCTACTGCACTTTTTGTCTGTTTAGTGACACTTGTTTCCCCTCCATTAGAGGGACTGAAGCAGCCTCACTGAGAAGAAGTGAGAGAAAAAAGACTTAATAGTATCCACAGTGGTGGGAGATACATCAGAAACAAATAAAGTACGGGATGGATATTACTCCACCACACACAATAATTGACAAGTAATGAAAGATAATAGATATAAGGTATAGTGAACAATATAATATATGTGTTCAAATCCACCACCCTAAAACAGGGGGGCAATTATGTGCAAATGAATAAAGTAGTAAAATCAAACGTGGAATAATGACAGCACAGCTAACAACAATTTAAAGGAGCAGTGTGTAAGATTTAGGGGGCTCTATTTGCAGAATGTGGCATAAATGGAATTTAATATTCATTATGTTTTCATTAGTGTATAATCAGCTGAAAATAAGAATTGTGTTTTCATTACCTTAGAATAAGCCCTTTATGTCTACAGAGGGAGCGGATCCTCTTCCACTTAGGCCGCCATGTTGAACCGCCGTGTTTCTACAGTAGCCCAGAACAGACAAATCAAATACTGGCTCTAGATAGGGCCTTTTGCAGCTACCATAGTTTCACCTACACTCTTGGAAGGGGAGGGTGAGCCGAGTGGTATTCAAATGGTTGCAAACTGCAATTTCACCGCTAGATGCCACTAAATCTTACATACTGCTCTTTTAAGGGTTAAAATTGTTATTCATAAGAATATATGGGGGTTCATAATAATACTGGTCCGGGTTGTTTTTCTGTAGGAAATTTAAGTCTTTCTAAATGTTTAAATGTTTTGTGTCCAGTGCCTTGTTTTATGCTGTTGTATGTTGATATGAACAGAATTAACAAGTTTATTAAAATGGCTGGATCTATAATTGGTTTGACCACCAGTGTTGGGCAGTAACGTGTTACAGTAATGTTATTACAGTTTTCAGAGCAGTGTAAGGGATTACAATTTGAAATTTAGTAATTACATTACAGTTACTCATAGCAGTAATACTCCATTACTTTGGCATCATGGGGTTTAGCTTGTTTGCTGTCTTACGAGGCGTTAGATGCAGTTTCATCTCTGGCTGGTCTGTGACATGCTAACGCAGGGACTGGAGGTGTGGGCAGGTGGTTAGCCTCTACCCAAAGACGAGAAAAGGGTCTCCTGGTTAAATCCAAAGTTGTCTTATTCACACATTGTGTGTTCTTAGCTGGCTTGCTAACGTTAACTGCTGGTGAACCTACTAGAGTGCTACTACTGTACGTGCAGTCACCAGAGCTAACATTAAGCTAACTGTTGATGGTCAGTAAACACAACATAGGCTGGCTGATTAAACCATGATGTCTTTTTTATTCCTACACGTGTTAATAAAAATAAAAAAAGGGTCTAAAAAGTCTGAAAGTCTAAAAAGTGTGTTGAGTGACCGGTTAAGGATGCTGAGATGATCCAAAGATTTAGAGGGTCTTTTGTGAAACTTTTGAATGATGTGATTTATGTTCTTGACATACATTGTTTGGTTTTGTTTTATATGTATTGTTTACATAGTTATAGCCTGTTTTATTGGTCAACCTATGTTCTTGATCGACTAAATACATAGTTTTTTAATTAGTGGTTTGGCGAGCTCCTGAGCTACCCTAATGTCCTCTTGGAACATGTGTTAGTTGTGGCAGCATGTCTTTTGCATGTTGCCTGCTGTGATCTGCCTATGTGATGTTGTTGCTATTTTTGTTTTGAAGTGATTATTTGAGGACCTCTTCCACCACTTACTCCTTATTAATGAAAGATTAAAAAAAAACGAATAATATGAAAGTGTACCTAAACCTACAGAGCAATCAAAAGCACTGAAGAAATACACAATCAGCTTCTATCAAACACAAAGCTTAATGTTGTTTTATTGGGGTCACTCTCCAGGGTTCCTACTGGGCCATAGACACCAATCCTAAAGAAGACACAGTACCCAGCAGGCCTAAGAAGAGACCACGCTCTGGAGAAAGGGTAAGTACCTCAACCATGCCTTATAAAACCCTCCTTTTAACACTAGAGCTCATTGTTTTGAAAACCTCAAAACAATAATGTGGTGGTATTCAACATCTTCAAAGTAAGTAGAGACTTAAACTCTTGTTATGTGTGGTTTTTGCTATCACAAAACAATAATCTCACCTTCCTTTTTTAGTTTTTTAGTATTTCTTTATACCAGTGACATGACCGAGATTGAAAAAAACTGCTCCGTACACCTGAGATTTTACAGAAATGTTTGTGTGTGAACAGACTTCCAATCTTTTTTTCTTTTTCCACATTATAATGATGCCAGGATAGACCAGCAGGCAAACAAGGTGCCTGTAAAGAAAACAAACAAAACTAAGAGTTTACAGGCACGCTAGCGGCTCTGTGAGGCTGTACTTAAGCACAGTGGTGCTTTTAGCTAAATGCTAACATAAGCATGCTAACATGTTGATGTTAAGGTATCATTTCTACCATGTTCACCCTCTTAGTTTAGCTTGTTAGCATGCAAACATTTGCTAATTAGCAGTAAACATGAAGAACGGCTGAAACTTATGGGAATGTCATTAGTTTTACAGGGATTTAGTCATAAACCAATATATTGTACTAATTGAAATTTTGACCTGGTACATTAAAAGTCAGGAGATCACCAAAGTGATTTTCATCCTGAGGGGGACATGAATGTCTGGACCAAATTTCAAGACAATCCATCCACTAGTTGAGACACAAATGTGAACCTCATGGTGGCTTTGGAGGAAAAGTCACAGGATCACAGAAGTCAGAGGGATTCATCCTCTGGTTTATACAAAATATGGCAATCCATCCAAGAGTGGTTGAGATATTTCAGTCTGGACCAAAGTGGTGTGCGTAATACAGACATATTATATATTGATATTGCCATCCAAAGAGACATTCTACTAGCATGGCTAAAGACTGGATTCAACGCTGACTAATGCAAATACAATGTCTAAAACACATCAGCAAATTAACAAATTCTCTATTTATTCTGGTATGTGTATTTTTGTGATTCCATGGTATAAATTGTAATCAGTGGCACACCATGCCACGGTTTTGCAAATTTTTTGACTAGATACACATGTTGCACCTGCATCACAGTTGAAAAGGGTCTGGGATTATGGGCTAGATCAGTGATTCCAAGAAGATCCGGTGACAGGGAAAAATATGGTTTAGGGGATGTATCATCTTTACACGAGATGTAACCATTCCCGACACCACGCTTCATATACTGATACTGTGCAGCTTCAATCAATTTAACATTGATTCCACAGCTACATGGTACAAATAAATCTCTCTAAGAAGAGAATAAACATGCAGGTTATTCTTTTTATTGCTTACCTTGTACTTTTTTCTTGCTGCAATGCTTGTTTGAAGGGTCTCTATCAGTCTAATTGTCAATCATACCATCTGGCTGGACTTTGAAGAGGATCTGTTCTTGTAATTATTACTTTGCTATTTTTCTGGCTTTACAAAGATCATAACTACGTCATGCACCTTTTTCCTTGGCTGGGTTGAACAGGCAGGGTTATCCTTGTTACCAGGTTTGCTTTGTGCCACTTGATTGATATTGATCTCCTTATTACTGGACCTATCTTACTGGAGAATGCTAAAAAACATGCCTGTGTCTGATAAATACCCCATCTCCAGCACCTGTGCCATTTTCTATGTACCCTGTGCCATTAGAGAACCAGAGCCTATAGTCTCCATTAAATAATGTCACGATCATAGGTTGCAGTAGATCAAGTAGGGTTGCCTTACATGTTAATACATGTTAACCACACCTCCTGGATTTGCACTTTTCAAGATGCCACAGAAATACAGAAAAAACAAGCTACAGAATCGATGTGATAACACAGAAGTAGGAATGAAAATTGGTTTTGGGAAACTGATTGACAGCGGCCGAGGTTGTAAATGTATGGAACCCTGCGTCAACCCGGCACAATGCGGCTGCTGTTCAGTCATCAACCTGAGGATATGACAAGAGCAAACATACTATATGTCTTGATTGGAACAAACAAAAAAATAATTAAAGATGCAGCCATAGCATTTAGCAGGACACCAAGACTTAAATGGAATCAAGTTCCTCTTAAAAAGGTTAAAGAAGCTTGCAGAGTTGACATGACCACATGCCCTGTAGAAAATACCACAGAGATAATATAAATAAAATATAAACCAAACTTGATAGGTATTGATACATTATCAATGCTAGGCTTCAGGAAGCATGACAACCCTTCCTCCAGCCAGGGTTGAGCAACCAATTAGGGAAATGCACTGGCGTGTTGTGGACCAAGCAAAAGACCTGCTGGGTCGAAACGTCATCAGTAAAGCCTATTTCACAAGGGAGCTTTAATTCCAGTATGCAGGTACCATTCTGTCTTTTATTGCATGCTGTGGACCTTTGTATCCAGCAGCTGACCCACTGAGGTTTTTCTGAATGTATGCCTGACTGTGTGTACATTGTTGTTGCATTAAAGAAAACATGCATCTGATGCGTCTTTCATCATGTTACAGCACAACTGGTCATCTCCCTTTTTCTCATCCTATGTCTCTGTCACTGTTTGTGTATCTTGATCAATATCTTTCTGTGCATCTGTTTGTCTGCCACTCTTTCCTCTGTCTCTCCCTCTCTGCCTGTGTTGCTGCTTTAGCCTTCTCCTCTCCAGGGAACTCAGGCAGGCGTGGAGCGGCAAAGTGCACAATCACAGTTGCTCATTGGAGGAAGAATTGAGGTAAAAGAGGGGGGAGGGTGGTGTAGGAGGGAAAATAGAAAGAAGTGTAAAAGAAAGAAAGACATCAAGGAGAGCAAAGGGGGAAAAGTCAAGCTGCAAGGGGAAGAAGGGAAAAACGTAAGAGGGGGAGGAGGGAGAGTATTCTAGGCTTGTGTTCCAGTTAATTACCACAGAAGGCCCCAGGGCTGCCGTTAGACATATTTTCTTCACCATTTTTATTTTTTTTATTACAAACATTAATTAATTCAGAGCCTTGTCATCTCATCTTACATGGATGGGCCCTTCGACCCCTTTTCTTACGCCTCACTTGCACTGCTGGCAGACACACTGTGGGCTGTCACATGGGCTACGGAGAAACAGGGAGGTTTTAAGTGCTAAGATTTATAGCAGTGTTACCGTCTGGAAAAAAGGGTGGCTAAATATGTCGTACTGTTTTCATTGGGGTTTTGTTGCACCTAGGCCACACAGTCAAAGTCTTTAAAGTCTCCTGATGACAGAGTCTCTGCAAATGAAAAGATTTGAAGTTGGCAGCGAGGCTAAACGTCAGCTGCATAAATGCATTGTATAAATGTGTAGACAGGCAGTGTACACTTAGTTTAGTACCTGCATCTCCGGTGCCCTAAGCATAATCACTCTCTTTCATTTCCTGTATGCCTCTCTGTCTGCCTGTCTATCTGTCCGTCACCACTCAATTATCTCTCTACCTATTCTTCCTTTTTTCTCCCCTTCTTCCACAAGCCTTCATCACTCCTCTCTTCACCTTTCCGTTGTCTTCTTTTTAAGTGCCTCCTCCAGGGAACCGACAACCCGTTTCACTGGGAGTTTATCATAAATTAAAGATTGCATTGTTACCAACCAATCCTCTTACTGTAAGCAGTTTGAGAAGGCAGGCAAGCTGTCTTGAACCCTGAAAGGAGTCAGACAAGGAAAAAAATATTGTCCTCATTTTTTTATTTTTTTTTTATTACTTTTCGGGCGTCAGTTTAGCCCCTCATCGATCTTTGAATAGTTCCACTCAGTTAACCCTACTTTAGCTCTTTGTGAGGATAGCAGAAAATGAACTGCTGCTGAATATATTTTAGATACTTGAATAATGCATGAGGATGGCTTGATTTATCTTATTAAGTGCAAGTGATGTGTCCACTTTTCAGGCTGTTTAAGTGTCCGGCAATTTAAATGAAGTGCGCCTCGACTAGTTCACATTGTTGGAGCCTGGGGCACGGTGGTGATTCAGGAGGCCCAGCACAGAATCATGCACTTGCAGATTTCAGAAATTTCTCATACCCTTTGTCACATTTCATTTCCTTCCTTTTTACTGTCACTCTACATATTTCCAATCAAAGAAGAGCATATTTGACATACTTCTGCATATTAATTAGACTTTATTAGAAAGTATTTGAACACTTATTTAAATTTGACCAGACTTGACTCCATATGAGTATAAAGAAAATACTACATACTATACTATACACAGCTTAACTTACCCATTAAATGCCACAACCAGTGACACAGGCTGACCTTTCGGTAATTGATATTATTGTCATCAGTTTTTATTGTATGGCCTGTGGATTCATGAATTAAATCTGAATTAGGTTTATAAAAGGTTTATACAGGTATATATCAGGAAAGCAATCATGTATTCATTTGCTACACAGTGATTTTTAATTGTCTTTTATTGTTCGCTATGTTCAGCTCCTAAGGAAACCGTCAAAGTGGTCTCTGCTACTTCATTATTTTTTATCAAGTTTTCAGTAAATTTCATCAATCTCTCTGGGATGTAACAATTCACAAATTTAAATAAATCTACTGCGCTTACTGTATTGCCTAAGATGCAGTAGTATCAGTAAACACAAACTTGTCTTTGTCAGAAAATACCCACAAATAGGGGAGGGGAGGTTAAAAGCTGAAATAAAAATAATATATAAATGTTCTCTGTCTTGCCATGCAAAAGTTGAATGTTCACTGTTTTAGACTTGTTTTTACTTGAGTTGGACACCTTAACACAATGTTATCTCCACTGTAAACACGGAGCATTATAGGCGTTTTTCACAGCAGACATTTGGACTTATAGTAGGAAAAGCACAGATGTTACTAATAGTATTAACAATAGCTCTGTTCTATTCAAGTGTCCCAGAAGCCATGACAGTGAATCAGCATTCACAATACCAGGACCTTGAAAGTGAAGCAACTAAATGGAATTCAGCCATCTTTTATTTTAGTTTATTTTTTAAATTTATTTCATTATTTACGCCTGTGCTTTTCTCCTATGACACGTCAAAATGTCTATTGTGAAAAAGATCTATTCCTGGTGATCTACTGGAAGCATACATTATTTTGGTGTCTTCATTATTTATTTGGTAAGCTGATAAATAGAATACTGGATCCCTTACTCCTCTGTCCTCTACTTTCAGGCATCAACGCCTTACAGCCTGGAGTCAGAGTCTCTGAGAATGGACTGCATTATGTCAGGAGGGGCGTCTCCCACTCTGGCCATCAATGCTGTAACCAACAAGGTACGACACCAGCTACTCAGTTATGAAGTTTGGTTTTATCAGTGCAGGAGGGACCACAGTGCCCTAATTCACCAGTACAATACAAAATACAGCAATCAGGTATAAAATATTTATTCCACCAGATATGTATCTTGAATACAATGCATACCCGTTGTTTCCTCTTATCTAATACTCCATTCAGTTATGGTCAGAGGGGAGAACGTAATCCCCAACCTGCTTGCATTTGAGCTCCTAAGGTGGGAAAAACACAGATTGCTTTAAAGTGTTTGGCTGCTTAAAAGCACCAGAAACTTTTAGTTGTACTTTTTAAACCAAGTAAAAAGCATTGGTGTGCTGATTCAATAAGCATCTAATTTAAAAGTATTACAAAAGTAATATTTGTTTACTGTTGACTGTAGAGCTGCAACGATTTGTTGATGAATCAGCAACTTTTTTGATAATCGATTAATTGTTTTAGTCACTTTTCAAGCAACATTTGCTGGTTCCAGCTTCTCAAACGTGAAGATGTGATGCTTTTTTGTCATAGTCTTTTGGTTTTGAAATGTTGTTCAATAAAGAAAGCATTTGGAATACATCTCCTTTGGCTCCTGGAAGTTGCCATACAGAACTTCCAAATAGTTGAAAAAGCTCAGAAAGATGCTACTTAGTGGTCATTTAGGTCTAATGAATATTAATTTCTTAATGATGATAACTTTTACAAATGAATTAGTCAAGAAGATGTGGTCGTTTGTTCTTGCGTCTGAGAAGAATGTGTGAACTTTGTCAAGGCTATAATTAATACTAACTGGATAAGGAGTCTCTGTTTTTCTCTTTCACCATCAGTGGCCTGGGCTGTTTTATAGGTCTGCACTTTCACACACAACCTTATGCAATGACACATCCACACACACACACACAAACACACACACAGAGACAGATTAAAACGCTGAACTGGGTGTGACCGTCTGTATGAGGGTCAGAGATCAAGCGACAACTGGGACCTCTGACGCCTGTCTGATCTGGCACACACACACACACACACACAGACAGAGAGAATGATGATGTGTGGTACGTGACCCTTTCGTCTGACCCCGACCAAAGAGAAAATCTGGCCCGCAGCAGCAGCTCACATAACTCTGAGTGTTTGGTCTGGATGTGATGTGAAGGTCTGGACTTGACAGCTTATTCTAGTTTTCCATTCTGCTCTTGACTCAGACTTCCCAGAATTTGTCAAAATGAAACACTTTTATGACTTTATGATTTTTAACACTTTCAATTTTCATTTGAAAAATCTGGGGGTTTTTTAAACAATTTTCTCACCAGCATTATATAGTCATGTATTCACTTACTGTAATGTTTATAACCAATTCATTGTCATTTATCCACTAAAAATATTAAGCACTTGCTGGTTTCTGCCTCTTTAATGTGAAAATTTGTTGCTGTTCTCTGTTTCAGATCATTGGATTTTTAGTACTTCTAGGTTTTTGACTGTTTGTCAGACAAAATAGGCAAATATCTCTGGGTTTTCGGAACTTGTAATGGGTATTTGTCATTAATTTCGACATTTTATAGACTTAAACATTGATCTAAAAAGTCATACATAGAAAATAGAATGGAATAATAAGATGATAATCTAAATAGTTGCTATAGTTGCTATTTTAGCCCAACTAACCACTCTAAATTATAACAGTAATAGTTACCTACTCACTAAGCTATGGCTGTTGCCTGAAACAGTAGTTGGTACAGTTGGTACCATCACATTTTGCACCATTATAGTTTGAACAATGCTGTTAATGACATTATTGAGCACATCTGTAAAAGTTTCTTCATTTATTTTAGATACACAGACAAATTAGTCATAAAATCTGACAACAGAAACTAAGAGGTGAGCATCATTAACAGCCAAAGAAATCTGCAAACATTTCCCCGGACAGTTTGGTGCGTCACACAGGCAGCAGGCAACAGAAAGCAGTTAATTTACCTTATGCATGTTAGTTTGCACTAATTCTGTTTTACTCCAGGAAAGACTAAAACTTCACTTGATTTAGTCATCACTATATATTTTGGAAAAAAAGAAAAAAGAAATTCAGAGTAGGGAGAGGAAGACCTTGATGAGAGTGATGCCAACGTCAATGATATCCACCCACATCCAGACAGGTGGCGTCCTGCAGGCACAGCAGTGCGTCAGAGCCTCTTCAGTAACACATTTGCTTTATTCTGTTTGCATTGGAGAGTGCCTGTGCTTTTGAAAGACATTCCTATAATATGATACTAGGAAATTAGGGTAACAGAAAATATTTTCCTTGAGAAGGGTTGGTATAGTCATCATTACATTCAGATATTGTAATGTTTTTACTTGAATTCCAACATTCCCAGTAATTGAAGCTCTGCTAAGTCTAAAAAACAAAAATGTGAAACCTTTCTAGAAACATCCTGAGGTGTTTGGTCAGTAGGTGATTTGAGGGGGGATGCCATCCCCCTTGTTAGCAAATGACTGAAATTAATCCCCCTTGTTAACCTGCCATGACCCCACTTTATCCGCTAGTAGCAGAGAGAGTGCAGGTGCAGAGGGGTTGTTTAGTTGAATATGTTAGTGTAGTCTGCCTGACTCATTGATCCTTATATGACTGAGGTTTGTGCAAGTTAGAATCTATGGCCCTGACCGTGGCTCTGAAATATCTGTAGTCTAACTGTGCTGTGCATTGATAAATCCATGGCGCTGTGTGTGATGCTGAAGTAGCAGACTGATTTGTATTTGCACCTTTTTCTCCCGCCCTTCTGTCAGTTTCGTCTTGGCTATATAATATTCTCTAAACTATATACTATAAATACTCAATTCTATACTATATTGTAGCCTATATACGCTATAGTGTCACCTTGATGATCAAAGTGACAAGTAACAACACGTAGTCCCGGGGTGCTCCCATTGGCCAATCCCCCCTGTTAAAAATTAACAAATCACTGTGTTTGGTCATTATCATTTTTTCTTTTCTTTTCTATTGCATAGATGTAAACCTCAAATGTTCTCGTAAACCACATAATCATTTCCTTGTTACTGCAGTAACACAGAAAGGAAAATTACAGGTTCACTCAAATGTCACCAAATCCACCAAAACAGAAAATATTCAGGATTAACACTTAAAAAACTGTCTTATGAAAACACTTCTTTTTCTGCTTGTTCTACAGGGTAGAGCACTGCCCCAGAGAGCCTTTACTGTTGTCTCACCCGAAGGCTATAATTTCACATTTGTCTATACAATTAAATGTAGCCTGGAGGTAATGCTGGCACTCTGCTTCACAAGTACTGACAGTCAAACAAAACAAGAGAAACATGATTCAACAGAATCCTGAGGCATTTCTTTTAAAAGCTTTGTGATCTGTCACCACAAGACAACACAGTACACCTCCTCTGAATCGAAACTTGTGTCTTCATGGGTGCCAAACTCTCAGACAATACAGTAATTACTGAAGTTACCCAGTGGCCTCTGGGCCAATACATTTAATCAAAATCACCACGTTCAAGGGAAATGGACAAAATGAGGGAGAGTAAAAAATGGGCAATGAGGAACAATAAAATGAATCACTACCTTTGAAGGAGTTTATATCGTGAGAATTGAGGTCCCCGTGGGTAGAGACTGCTTTTTAAGGGTTAAGACTTGGTTTTAGGGTACAGTTTACAATTAGGTTAAGGTTAGGGTTAGAGTAAGGGTTAAGGTTAGGCATTTAGTTGTGATGGAAAGCATTATGTCAATGACTGTCCCCCACTGGGATAGTGAAACAAACGTGTGTGTGTGTGTGTGTGTGTGCGTGTAGGTAGCGTTGTACAACCCCGAGGCAGAAGGCAGTGAGAGTCCTGGGAGTCTGGGCAGCAGCCTGAGCAACAGTCTTTCAGAGCAGAATTTGGTGTCTGTCAACCTTAACAACCTGAACACCGCTGTCAGCAGCGGCAACAACGTACACAGCTACACACCAGTAAGACCTTTTCTTTATTTTGGGTGACAGTCTAATTATTGCTGCAGGAGAATTTCTCTTTTCTTATGTCTATCTGCACAAGGACAACAGCTGACCTGACGCTTGTTTAAGGACACTTCAGCAGGACCAGTGCTTTCTCCCACTTTTCTTCTACTTATTTTTTTATCTTGAACTGGCAAATTTTAAACTACCAGCATTCAAACTAAAAATCATTTTTATTGAATGTTCTGTGTTCAGTTGATTCTGACATAATCTGAATGATTCAGTCACCTGTCCAGACACTCTCAGTCAGTACAGAAGGTGTCCGTCTGCTGCACCCTTAGCAGACTCAGTAGGTGGTAACCAGCTAACGACATGTACACTAGATCTACAGTACACTGCTGAAACTCTCATTTTCTGTTTGATGTTCAGACTTTGCTTGGAAATATATTTTCAGTAGTCTTCTGCAGAGCACATTCAGTGTGCTTAGATGATATATGCATTATTCTGTACAATATCAGTAGAATTACGCAGATGGCACAAACAGACACATTCTTATGTCTTTTTAGCCTGCAAAAAAACATACATTTCAGTTGCGTTCACTTACTAAATAATTTAAAATTGCTAAATATCCCATTTTATTGGTGATGCTTTGACGAATTGCCCTCATTCATGTTTTTGTTATTTATCATTTCTTCTTTTCAGAGGTGTGGGAATGCAATTGTGTGCTGATTGATTGAAAACTCTGTTGCTTGTTGTTGAATGTTGACTTCATATGCACTGATTATTTAACTTGCGAATTGAATTTTGTTTTGCAGCCGACTATCAATACTGTTTGCAGCCCCTCACACTCCTCAGGGTCGACCAGCACAAATAAATTCTAAACCTGTCGGAAATGCTGGTATGCTTTGATAGAAGTGCCTCTATCGTGCAAATATAAAACAGCAGGAAACATCATCCCTTTGTGTTGACAGTTCACCTTTATCGTCTCTGATGCATATAAATGATGCCTGACCACTCCAGTATTAACAAATTTGAGACAAAAAGGGAAAATTGTATACAATTAAAAGCAGATTAACAATTAGAGACAATTAAACAAGACAATTAAACACTTTGATTGTGCTGTCTCTTTGCCATTTGCTGCGCTTGAGAGAGAGAGAGAGAGAGAGAGAGAGAGAGAGAGAGACAGACAGACAGAGGTTTATTTAAATCAAGGCCATCCCATGTCGTCTACTGTTATGGTGCCTACAGTCTTGGCCGGTGTAAAGTACACCCCAGACTTGGCAGGCCACAGATACACTAAGACATATTTGGCCAGATTTTACACTGGCTGTTTAAACATTTCCGCTTCCTTTACAAAACAAGATCCTTGGGCTATTTGAATTGATTAGTCTCAACCAGTGTGTGTGTGTGAGATGATAATAAATTGCCTTTTTATGAAGGAGGGACTATATTAGCCAACCCTGCTGTCAGGACTTAAACTGTCCAATCCTGAGCGTTTTAGATTTAGATCAAATATTTAATGGAAACAACAAACAGTTTATCACCGGCTGATCCGACGCAGAAAGGCTCAGGTGATCTGACCTCTGAATTTGAAATGGGAAGTTTCACAGGTTAAGATTCAAACGGATTTTACTTAAATTGGCAGCTGGACAAACAGAAATCAATATTTAGTGTCCCCATTTTTGAGTTTATTTGCCTAAAATGCTTAAATTACAGTGTGCATACAATTCATTGCACACTATGAATGAATGAATGAGTACAGTAGATACATACATACATGTATATATAAATGCAAATACACATATGTACATACACATTCATACCTAAGCAGATTAATAAAAAAAGCTTTTGCAAAACTAATCATGTTACACCAATAAATGTTAATCATTTACATTTAATGTGCGTTAAATATTTGAAATTTCTTAATGCCATTGTTGAACAAGCAGTATGACCACTTTAAAATTTTCCCTCCTAATTGGCTGAAAATAAAAGTGGCCTGAAGACCACAGTCGGTCTGTTCCAGAGCAAGCTCTCTCAACAACTACAGGCCAGATTCCCATAAAATTGGAAATGCATATTCATGGTTCCCAAACTGTGACTCATAATGATTTTGGTGACCCCCTGCTTATTCCTCTAATGCCATCAACATATCAAAATTTCCCCTTGATCAACACTTTGGCCCATGACAGGGTATCTCAAAAATGTATTGCATTGTAATATTTGCATTTTCATAGAATTTGTTTTGGATATTTATGGTCCCCAGAGGACACAGGCTCTCCAGAGGATGAACCTTTCCATTTTGGACGCTCTACAAGCTTTACTCTTGAGTCACCCTCACGTTTATAAGTTCAAGTATGTTCTTGCCCCCAGGGGATAAATCTTCAGGAGCAGGAAGGTGTTTGGAATGTTGCTCTAGTCCTTTGTATATCATTTTATTCAATCCATTTTATTCATTACATTCTATTACTCCGTGCTGCCGCAACAGCTTGATTATCCCACTGTGGTCATTAAAGTTCCATTCAGTCTAATCTAATAATAGGGACTTTTGATAAACTTGTACTGCGTTTGACATGTTTGTCAAAGTGTCTGTCCCTTTAAACCAACTATAATACAATTTTAAAGGCCAGTCTCGTTCGAAAAACAGTTGGTTCAAAATTACAGGAGCGCTGAAAAATCCCTACTCTTCATTATTTTTCCCTTGTAACAGCTGCTCACCTTTTTACCATCAATCACTTTTCCCCGCTCACCTCCCACCTGCATTAGCAAAGGTCAGTGCAATCTCATCTCGTTAACCTCTCATTTCTAGAGGCCATCTTTTGTTTTCCTCCTCCTTGCATCAGCTCCCCCACCCCTTGCCCTCCTTCTCAATGGCTTCAGACCTCATCTGTGGTCTAGTCCAGTGGGACCAGGGTTAGTTCTGCCTCATTACCTGCCGCAGGTGATACCCTCCTAACTGACGGTGATTACTGGTGGCATCACTGGCAGAGATCTCAAAGACACCAAGAAAGTTGATGGAAATGCTGCCATTATTGGGTGGAGGAAGATGTGTGGGGGATGTGTCACGCTAAGTTGGCTTATATTTGCGGAGGCACACTGGTCACAGCAAATTGCTTGTGTTTGCTGGGTGGATGGTGAGGAAGATGACAGCTGGGATGAGATGATTAAGGGTAGAGGAAGACAGGCTGCATTTACAATATGAGATAGAAAAATTGAAGCACTGTATTTTGTTTTTGTGTGTTCATATGAAAAGAAATGAGTGCCAGAAAAGATTTCCTTTTAATTGTGTGAAATTGAATTTGGTATGATCATCAAAGTGAATCACTGAATTTAAAAAAAATTATTTGTAGAAAGAGTGAATGTTAAAATTGAATTTGAATGGTGCAATTGGAAAATAAAATCAATTTCTTGAAATTGAATGTGATTATTATTGAATTTTACTTTTATCTATTTTACAATGCAGCTCTCCCAATTAAAATTCAGGGTTTCTAAATTTAGATTCAGCTTCACTTTGTTTCCCTGTGTGTTGAATGACAGGTAGCTGCCTACTCCAATGCTTGCATTAGTGGGCTCACACTCTTCAATTTGACCAACCAGCATAGGCAGTGCTAGGGCATCAGGTATGGGGAAGCTAATTTAGGTGGGGGGTGGGGGTGCTGGTGCACAATCAAAGTCCCGGCCCACCGGTGCTCCCGATGGTCAGTCCGTCTCTGGCTTAACCCAGCAGCTAGACTGGCACTTACACATAAGAAAGTCCTCATCTTGCTAAAATACGACTCAATTAACCTTATTCAACTGTGAGCATTTGACTCTGAAAATTACAATCAAATTTTCTATTATCATTCTTCACACAGATTAACATTCATTTATCTGAGGTCAATTTGCATTTACCAGTCAGAGATGTTTGTTTTGTTATTGTTTAGAAGGTTCACAGTCATACATCTCATATGAATGAAAATATTCAGAGCTAAAAGCTCGAGTCTGTTTACCGAAAGCAGTTTTAGGATACTCCGGCAAGAATGGTTGTGCAGGACCGCTATCCTTAGTCCCCAAGTCAGTCAGAAGGGCAGCAGGTGTTAGCATCTTCATCTGCTTGAGTGCTCACCTGTGTGGGAGGCTCAACCTCTGTGGCCTGGCCCTAGTTTGAAGCAGTTACATTTAGAGATTCTGTCTCGACATCATGTTCTCCATCATTGTTGACTTTGCCATGAAATTTTTTTCGAATGTCCATTTTCCTAACTGTCCTACCAAGGGTTTAATTTCTTTTCATTGTGCCTTATCGGTGACTGCAGTAGGCTTTTACATCTAGCTTCAGCTATTGCACGCTATGTAAAGGAAATGACGCAGGTAGTCTAGGTTACCATATATCATTATTAAATAATAATGTAAATAATATCTTAAAATTAGTAGTGAGTTTTAATGTTAGCAGTAGTATACTGCCCCCCAAAAAATCATTATTTTGCTAAAGGTTAATTTAAATTTTATTTTAAATTTCTTCAGTGATAATTTGGGGGAAGCTAAGCTTCCCCTAGACTCTCAATAGCACCGCCTGTGCTAACCAGGCTATGTGGTTTGTTCTCTCACAGAGAAGTTGGAGGTTTGCTTCCTGTCTTTTGCATTGTCTGGTCCTTCATGCTAACGCTAGCTCACAAAGCTGCTGTTGGCACCTACAGTGACTTAAGAAAGATGAATCAGGTGAATGACAGAGGGTTTATTTAGTGTCATTGCACACTGACAAATTCTGATATGATTTCAAATTCAAGTAGCATACATGCGATAATTAATTTGTCTCATGATTGACTGGTGTGACATTACAAGCAAAAATCTGAATTATAAGGCCACTGTCAGACTGAAAATAGTTCTGTTAAAAGATGCAATGGGCTGCGTTGCTGCTGTGTATTGTGTGTGTTGCTGCAGGTACTGATGAGAAGATGAAATACAATCTAGGAAGTCCAGTTTGAGTAAACCATGAGTCTTAAGACTTCAGATACCAAAACGCTGCACATTGGTTTATAATACTGTGAGACAACATTTTACAACTCAGCAAAAAAATTGTTCTTATGTCTTTACAATTGTGGTGTAATTAGAATTACACTATTTACCTTATAATTGAGCCTCAGTGTAGTTCAGGCAGGCACGGAAGTTGTCACATGTTCCATATACTATCCAGTCCTACTGTATATGTCCTTTTCCTGTCTCTAACACTAGGCAGTCCATTAACATTTGCCGCTCATTCTGTTGCCATACACAAATGCTGAAATCTGCATACCTAGCTGCTACACCACTACCTGCTTTCAGCAGTTTAACTCCTTCCACCTCCACAACCTCCTCCTGTATTAGCATTTAGGTGTTTCTTGTGTATTTTAAATACAGTATATGTTCATATCTCGGGGGTTGTGAGCTCAGGGACAGTTTGTGCCAAGCTTGCGGAGATTTGTTTCTAACCATCACTTGAGCAGAGCCACTCCGCCAAACTAAAATATGTATTATTGTTACAATATATGATGAAAACCTCGACTTGAGTGTCATGACTGAACAGTAACTTACCAGGAATGTGCACTTAGCCATATTTTATTTGCCAATGTGGTGCTTTAATGGATGATGTTGCATTTTGTTGTGGTAAAACGTGAACCAGGATCAACTTATTTGCTTGTCTCCCCTGTGTCAGGGCTCCCATTGTACCAGCGCAGTGGCCTTATTGGTCTCATTTAAAAGAGTGGGGGAGTGTTTTTTGATGCGTTGCTGATGACAGTCTGACAGCGGCCTTACACTTTCAGCTGCAGTGTGAATTCAGCTTTTGATATATTTTTCTGAAACCAATACCTTCATTGATTTCCCATTTGTCTTTTTGTACCTCTTACAGTCTGTCTGTCTGTCTGTCTGTCTGTTCTCTCTCCTCTCTGCCTGTCTTGTAGGTGAGTAGCCACTCAGAGCCTTCGTCCCAGTCTCTGAGCCTTCAGCAGCCCGCCCAGCCGCCGCCCCCGCCTCCACCTCCTCCCTCACAGCCCCAGTACGGTTTGCCCGTCCCAGAGTCGCGGGACAAGCAGCTCTGTTTCTCTGACTTTGAGGACCTCAGCGCTTCTTTCCGCAGTCTTTACAAGTGCGTCTTTGAGCAGTCCTTCCAGCAAGGTTGGTGTCGACCCTCATTTTTTATGTGGATTAGTGTGTATCTGTACATGTGTGCCTGTCTAACATCTTAACTGACACGTGTTCACAGAAAAATAAATTGTAAACCTTTATGTCAGGCTTCATGCACATAATTAAATGTCAAGCTTAAGCTCCTAATGAAATGGAAAGAATTTAACATGGCTTTCATAGCAGTAAAAGCATCCCAGTTATTCACCTCCACCACATTACTCCTACTCAATTGTATTTTAATAAACAAACAATATGTTGTTCCGCATATCTGCATTTTACGGCTCGCTCAGTCAAATGAGTAAAGGCAATTAAGAGGAAGAATTCAACAGAAGGAGAAAAAAACTCACAAACACATCTGCATTCGAGCAGAGCAAAGGGTTCTGCAGCTTTGATAGCAGCTAATTAGATTGGTTCTAAAGTTTGTGAAGCGTCTTGCTAATTGCTTCCTGAAGCTTTCAGGTCACCAGGCCTCCTCCCTCTTGGACCCCCCACCATCCCACCACCCTCCTATTACCTTCCCTCTCCCGCTTTCTTCTCCCCATACACATCCACATACGTCCTGTAACCGAGGAGATTGATGCGCTCTGTTGAGCTCCACAGCTGCTGCCTGGATTTACCCTCTGACAAGGTCCCCTTCAATTTGTGGTCAGGGGTGCACACACAGAAAAGATAAGACAATGAGAATACTAGTTGGGGGAAAAAAGATATGACACAGAGACCTACAAAGAAAATTAAGAAGAAAATAGATTTAGTGGATCCTTGAAAGGGCCCCTTAAGTGTGAGGCTTAGCAGGAAACAGTGTCCCTGTCATTGTATTTGAGAATTTGAGTCACAAACAGCGGAGCTCATCATCTCCAAGACCAAGAGTCCAAGACCACACACCAAACTGTAATTGACTCAGGTGTTGTCGCAATCATTTTCAAATTACAGGTCAAACAATAGAGACAAAATGAACATTAAATGAATAAAATAGGGCTTGAAATCATCAGTTGGAGCAACATGTAAAGTCGGGCGTGAAAACAACTCATTTTACAATCCAGCTTTAAACATAATCTACTTTCCCTTATGTCACATTGAAATCAAAGAGACTTAAATGGCAGGTGGCATGTTTCATTTCAGTCCAACAACAATTTTATTTGTCCCTGTGAGACATGACAGCTCTCACGAAACCCATAAAATATATTAGGAAGGAAAAACACAACCAATACAGTTAAGAACTGTGCACAGACTTCTCATAAATCGTAAATAAATAAACAGATAAAATGATGGCTATGAAGCATTTTTCAGAAAGCATTGTGCAGACACATGTCAGTGGGAATAAAAGAATTGGAATAAAAGATACTTTAACAAGTAGGTAAAGCATAACGATTCCCTGATGGCAGGAGTGAAAATTCACCCACCAGGATGTGCTCAGATAGACTCGGTATGCTCATCGATTTCCTTAGATTTGTTGGTCACAAAAAGACGTCCCTCTGTTTCACTCCACCGATCTTTGAAGAGATCTTAACAGTACTGCACAGGCAGTTTCTGTCTTTCATTGATAAGCAATGAAACAGCAGATTTAAAAAAAGGTCAAAAGGCTATCAACAGAAGATTAACATAAACAATTTAAGAATAAATGTACTTATGGAACTGAATTAAGTTTCTGATGAAGGTGTACTCCCTCTTGGCCACACTTAATCATCATCTCTGTGTTTATATCCAACCTTAATTCATTGTAGAACACAAGTACTTGTAAGAATCATTTACATTTAACTCAACTTACATTACATTAAAAAAACATTTGGCGTTGTGCTACCGCACAAGAACACAACCACGGTCCAGCTCTGTACCAGAAGAAAAAACAACAATGCAGCATTGTCTGAAAATTTAGCAAGGTAGCTGCCTACTTCACAGTTTCTGCAGCTGTCAGTATCCATGATGAAAAGTAAAGGAGATAAAACGCACTCTTGGGGTGAACCCGTGCATTTAAAAAACAGTGTGTGTGTGTGAGTCAGAGAAAAATTTTCATAACTAGCGACAGAAGGGCCACTGGACTGAAATCATTACATTGTTTAGGGTTAGTGTAGAATTGAAAATGAAACTCAGACTGAAATTTTGAAAAGATAATGTTAGTTCAGCACATGGTGTAATGTAAGCCCAGTGATTATCTTAATAGTTATTCTCTGAAAAGTTAAACCTCTCAAAATAATAGAAAGAAGAATAAAAAATTAGAGGCAAGTCAGTGTCAACTACTACTTTGTTAAAACGTTTTCTGTCAGTTTTCTAGTTAATAAAGGACAATTCTTTAATTCTTTTACAAGCTGCCTGAAGGTCCAAACTTCAATACTAGTTCACTTTATTCCTTCATAATTTATTAGCCCTGTTACTTTCATCCGGCACTTCTCTAGAGATCACTTTACCTTCTAGACTATCTCCTTTGAGAAAGTGTTTCTTTTTATTCTGAGCACTGTTCAGTTACCCATTGTTTATTTGAAAAAGCTACAATTTTTTCACACCAAATATGTGTCCACACAAAATAATACACATGAGAAGACACAACCTCAGACAAATCATTTAAATCCTGGCATATATGTACTATAAAAGGCTTGTCAATCTGTGCACCAAAGCAAGCCTGCAAACTTGTAAAACTATCCTCTGTCCAACTGTCTTTTCAGTGCTCAGAAGACATTAACTGGCAAGTTGGGCGATGGTGATGGGCATAAGGAATATGCTGTTATGATTTGATGCTCAGGGATTTATAAGTACCAGGAACTAAACTATAAAACAAATCAATCTTAGTGCTCCACTGTGCTGTAGGACAGGTCATAAACTGGCTTTAAATGTTTTGCAATTTTGAGTTGCAAATGTTGAGTCTGACATTGTGGTGAGACTGACACGTGACAGCATTTCAAGGTTGAATGTACATATTTTTCCCAGATCACAACAATACCTTTCATTCACACCAGACCTTCAGTTTGTCCATCTGGTTACGAATGGTTTATGGACTTTTTATATTAAACATTTTTTTTGCCTTCATTTTTGTTGTTATCTTGTTTGTTGTCCTCACCTGTTATATTTTGTGTTTCATTTTTTTCCTGGCAGGTTTGATGGGTATGCCCGGTGATTCCAGCCAGCAGTCCCGGACTGCCTGCTCCTACCAGCATTCTCCTGGTGCGGGAAGCGGCGGCGGAGGCGGCGGTCACCACCACCAACACAACCACGGTCAGGCATCACACCACCCCCACCACCCTCAGCAGCACCTCTCACCTCACTCCACTCACAGCCAGCACCAGGCGCACGGTCAGCATGGCCAGCACCCTGCTCATTCCCAGCAGCACCCGTCTCTCTCCCACCAGAGTCACACTGGACAGACCTGCCCCACAACAGGTGAGAACATAGTCACAAGTTACAGGAATATTTTTAAGTTATAAGGCGTCTACATGTAGGAGTTGAAAATTTCTGACTTTGGTGACAACTACTGGTGGTACACTGTATCAAAACAGACACTGTGGCGGACAGCAATGCACACCGAGCGCCCATGAATGAATTGACTAAAAGCAACACGTAGGCTATGACAGTTCTTATTGGGTTTGTCAACATTTTCTACAAAGGTTCAGGATCAGGTTTTAACTTGTTAATGAAACACTACAAATATGTACCACAATAAAAATAGTAAATTTAGAGTTTAGTTTTAGCTGGGGTGGCTACATGACTTGCAGTGAGGGTTACCATATTCATATAGTAGATTCATGCTCCCAAATCATAACAGCAAGATGTTTCCTGACATCTCCCCCAGAGCCATGACATCAGAGTAATAGCATATTCAGAATATTTCATAGCTGCTTAATTGATCCAGAATCTGAAAGTGAATGGATTTAAACTACAAAATGTATTGACAGGGTTTCTTCAAAAGTGTCATCTTCTCGACCTGCCATTAGCAGTGCACATACCTGAAACGTACAGTCCTCCCTGGGAGTTGTAGTTGACTTTTCTTTCAAAAAGTCTTGTACCTTTCACTTTTTTTCACACCAGTGAATCAGCCATTTTAAAGTGCTCCGACTGTCACCTCACATTATTTATAAGAATAAGAAAAAATAACAGGACTTTAACTTTGGAAGCCTGGATTTCCAATATAACAATTTCTCTTCTCTGCAGAATACCTTTTTACTAATTCTTGTGAAAGGAACCAACAAAGTATACGACGTTTCCTGTTTCATATATATTGATGCCGTGCAGCATCAAACAATAATTCTGCTTTTCCTGACTCCCAAAGCCACATTGGTGTGAATGCAATTCATCTAACACACCAGAATAGGCTTGTCTTTGCACAGACTCATTGCATTTATATTATACTCTTTCCTCTGTAAGGTCCCAGAGCATTTGATATTATGAGGCTGGGCTGATACAGACAGGTATCTCCAAAGCTTCACCGAGGCTTTTCCTGCTCAAATTCCCAGTCTTTGTTTTTTTATTTTCCTTTGTGTCTCTGCAACACAGCTCTGAGGCCAAAAGAGGGACTATTCAGACATTATTTATCTAGGTTAGTATTCCCCTCAACCAAGCTGAGGATGAATGAAAGCAATCCCTCTGTCTTTGATCCACGGCCTCAGAATGTATTGTTGTTTAGTTTGTGGCGGTGAAGGCCGTGAAAAGCATCTCTCTTTTTTTTTTTTTTTTTTTTTTCAAAAGCAGAGCTGTGGCTGGAATGTTTCTGTGTGAAGTCACACCACCTTGTGGTTGATTGCAGAACTTAGATTTAGACAAATTTTACTTTTTAATCTGGATCAGGTTCACCTGTTTCAGATGATTTAACAATGTCACACTGATCAGACTCATGTATTTACCCTAGTATTTATTTTAGTTTTGAAACATCAACAACTTTGATAACTGATTAACCCTTTAAGTCATTTATCAAGAAAAAATGCCAAATATTATCTGGTTCCAGTTTCTCAAATGTGAGAATTTGCTGATTTTCTCTGTTTCATATAATAAAAATGAATCAGTTGAATATCTTTGGGTTTTGGACTGTTAGACAAAACAAAGAATTCAAAGTTGTCACTTTGGGCTTTTGGAAATTGTGATGTACATTGTCCACAGTTGTCTTATCTGTCAGTTAGATGTCAGATGTCAGTTATCTTAATTTATCTTGCTTTATCTTTTATTCACCCATTTGGCAAAATTCTTAAAGGTGTGTGTGTGTGTGTGTGTGTGTGTGTGCTCTTTGCCAGTGATGTCATCAGACTGGTACCCCAACCTGGACTGGCTGAAGGAGAGCTGCCGCATCGCTACCAGCTACAACTGGGCTGACGTAGACCTCTCCCCATTTCAAGGTAACACACATACTATACACACACACACACACACACACACACACACCACTAAGAGTCCTGGTGCCATCAGTGTGAACAGCAGCTGAAATGAACATTAATAAAGCTGTCTACTGCAGCCTGTTTTGACACAGTAAGAATTGATAAAATTCTTATGATGCCGATCAGTTACTTTGATTAAACCATTATGTTTCCTCTCTGCGCTTTCATATACACTCACCCTTGAGGCACAATGTTATAATATCCAGTATTGTAATAGTACTGGCCTAATAAAAGTCATTATCCTGCATCTGAGAGGTTGCCACACTCTGTCTATTTCTCTCTCTCTCTCTCTCTCTCTCTCTCTCTCTCTCTCTCTCTCTCACACACACACACACACACACACACACACACTGTCTCCCTCCCTCCCAATTGTATGATGTGAATAATCCAATTAGGCCCCTACTCAGTAACAGCCTCTTATCACGGTCAGCGCACAAAGCCGGCAACATCCACACACAATGGATGTCGACGGCTGGTCTTATAACACACAGGCCCCGCTGCCTCTCTCTCTCTGTCTCCTCCTGCAGCGCTTGACCTCCCTCACACCGCCGTAATGCCATCCTCTGTCGTCTCTGGCTCACCTCCAAAGAGCAGATACAGAGCCTCTCGTCTCTGCCGCCCCCAAACACAAGCCATATTAATTTGATTTTGGGAAATATCAGACGGCAGTTTGTTGAATAGAAACTTAGGTGTGTCTTTGTTTGAAGAAATAAATAAGAAAAGGAGAAGTTATAGGTCTCGTTCTATGTTGTGTCATATGTGAACAGGCATGTTGTCAGACTAGGCTTGTAATTAAGGTGGAACAATAGTTACAGTAAAATCATAGTGGGATTCGTATGCCAGATGTGACTTGTCACAATGATATATGGTACATATAATATATTTTTTATTTGTTGGATGTTAATTATGTAGGAAAATAACTTGTCAATACAAGATATTATTCGAGATGGAATAAAATTGGGCCTACAGTGAGTGACCGTCACAGTCCATCTTTGCCTCCTGTGTCTGTCTGCCAGGTCTAAAGGAGAGCATGCGGCAGGCTGAGCTCAACAACTGGTCGCTGGACCCCGCCCAAATGGCCGACCTGTGTTCCTCCATTAACCAGTTCTTCACGGCCACGGGGGTCATCCCCCCTCAGGGCGCTGCCCACCCACAACCTCAGGTCCAACACCCGACACCACCAGGAGCACCGCAGCACCCGGCTCAGCCGCACGGGGCGATGCACCCAAAGGCCAGCCAGCACAATCAGCACGGGCAACACAACCAACATAACCAACACATCAGCACGGGTCAGTATATAGATCAGTGTTTTACACATATTTTATTGCATGTGTCACATCCCTGATAGCCGGGATACCCCGGATCAAGCATATCTTTCATATCATATCCTTTACTGAAGTAAAGTTATCAACGCCACAATAAAAAATCAAAATCAGAATCAGAAATACTTTATTGATCCCCGAGGGGAAACCCTTTTAATACGATGAGACAGAGCTACGGCAACAGGCGGCATGTACGTTGGCGCTTGCGCACTAAGAAGATATAATATATGTATATATTATTATATAATAGTAATATATATAAAATACTCACTACACTTCAAAATACCTGCATTTAATGTTTAGCTGCTAAGTCTCTTCAAGTATCAAAAGTAGAAATACTGATTGTGAAGAAGAGTAGAACTTAATTCGGCCGTCAGGTAAAATGTTTCTTAAATTTTAACATTTTGGAGAAAATGTCCTTTCCATCTTTAACAGTAGGTATTCGGAGTCTTGCTCAGCGACAGTTCTACACTTGCCTGCTGTGAGGGCACTGTTGAAGTACAGTCTCTCTCCTCACTGTGCCTTTGTTTGCCCATTATAGATTTACAAGGGAATTATGGATGGTGTCAGCTTCATGGCAACTGGAGAAAAGATATGATGACGAGGGGATATTTCATATCCACTGAGTGACAGCGCGTTCTGTAGGATTTCTGAAGCTTAGCATAGGATGGCAGTAAAACTGTGCGCGCACATGATAGCAGGTTGTGTTCTGCGAAGACACATATGTATGTGTGAAAGTCGGGATACCAATCTGACAGTTAGTCATTGCCCTTTTGTCTGTTCTCCCACAGGGAACATGTACATGGATTCGAGACAGAGCATTTCCTCTCTGATGGGCCCACCAGGATACCCCCACATGCCTCCCATAAGTAACACGGCTCCCACCATGACAGGTGACTCCTCCATCGCTCTCTTAACAGGTCAGGAGGAGCACTTAGAAATGCATTTTACATGTGTGTATGCAGGTTTATATCCATGCAAGTGTGTGTTTGTCAGTTCCAGAATTTTGCCAGTGTTTTGCCAGTAAACAGTACAATATCAGTATATGATAGTAATAATATGGTAGTGCTATGACATCATAAGAATTTCAGTAAGGCTGGCACATTTCACCATATGTATTAATACATTTTAATCTCTGCATTGAGAACAAACTATAAATATATATTCACAACGGTGTCATAGACTGGCTCAGAGAATAAACAAAGTAACAGGTACAATTAACGTGATACTCCAGCAATTTAGTATTGCACTACCATAAAGTTGGGGGACTCACAAGAGACAAATTTTAAAAAGAAGGGTCAAATTTGATGCTGAGATATCCTGACTTCCTAGTTCCTAGTATGGGTTAAACTCCAAAAACACTGGATCCCACATTTCCAATGACTCAAGTGAGGTCACTTATAATTTTTTCAGGCTTGACAAAGCTCCTCCAGAGCCACAGAAGACATTATAGAACTGTTTTCACGGGCTGAGTAGTACTAACCATGACTAGTAAACTGGTCTTCATGTATAAAATCAGTAGAGTACCCCTTTAAGACAAATAGTTGTTTCAGATTTTACAGGGAAAAAAACATGTTTTTAAATATAAAACTTGGTTTAAAAAATAAATTAATAAATTAATTTATGTCATTAATTAAATGCCAAGGTTTTGTGTGCCAGCATCAAAACGTTTGTAGTTTCCTTGCTGCAAGAGTGGCAATTGTGGAAGATTCACCACAATTTTCAGTATTGTAAATGGTCCTGTTGTAACAAGAACAGCTCAGAATATGCTTCTGAAGATAAACAGCATGCAGGTATAAAATATTATCATATAGTTGAATCAACACCTCTCCCTCGCTAAAAAATGTAAAGATAAAGATACAGTAGCTTCTATTACATTTATTTCAAGATGTCTGTGTCATTTTCTCCACCTCCTATATTTATTTTGAAAGTAAGATTACAAGAGTGTGTCATTAAAATCACTAAGATGCTATGCTAAATTACATGTGGCACCAAAATAGAATTACCATACCAGTCTAGGTGGATGAGAATTTAAGACATGGTGGATTGTTTGATGCTGTTACCAGGATTTTGGTGGTTTTTTACTTTTCAGATTTTTCCAATTGCTGATGCCCCTGGCATGATCAGGAGCTGGTTACTTTTCTTCAAAACCCCTGTTTCCTATTCTTCATCCTACTCACAAATATATTTAAAAAAATAATAAGAATAATTCAGTTAGTGGCAGTGATACAGAAGCAGCACTGAAATGTCACTGTGTGTGTAACTGTGTCTTTTACTATTAAAGCTTCTGCTCTCCTTCCATTTTCAGGCCATCTCAGCCAGCTGAGCCAGCAGCAGCAGCAGCAACACAGGTTGCCTCTGGGACACTTCCAGGTGAGACGCATGCTCACTGCAGACGACATCCAGGACGACTTTGACTGGGACTCCATCGTCTAAACCGAGCTGTTGGTGGAACAGAGACACTGGAAATGAGAAAGTGACATGTGATGACAGGTGAGGTATGGAACTGGCTGACCTGCCCCTTTCACCTGTGCGAAAAAACAGAAGACAATCCAATAGAAAACAAACGGAAAGTAATTTTTCTGATCTTGCTGGCCTTTTTTTTTTCTGGTACAAGTGGATAATGAGTCTAAAGACAATCATTAAGAAAATGAGACTTACACAGGAATGGACCAAGCCAAGATGTAAACACACATCGTCCAAAGCAAAAGGACGTATGAAGCTCTCTGAATTGTCTCATGTTGTGTCCCCCAGTGCCAACAGGGTTACAAGTCGCCAAAGTGTTGTCAAATCGTCAGTGAATTGTTTTCTTTGTGTTTCCTGCAACAACTTGTGTCCCATGTCTGTAAAGTTTCAGCACCTGTGCCTGAAATGAATAGAAACATTGTCTTTTCCAAACTCCCTGCAGAAAATCATTTAATCATTCACACACATTCAGCAGGTCTAACCATTTCATCCTTTCCTCCTTGTAACATTTCTTTGTTCACTCTAATAGTGGGCATCTGTGTGGCTGTCTTTACAACTACAGTTAGAAGGAGGATTTTTGAAGAAGAAAATAATTATGGTGTACCTGTTCAACTGGAATCAGTAATGGTTGAGTGGAGCACCACCTGCTGGTTAAAATAGGTTATATAGCTTCCTTTGCCTAAAAATGTTCTATGCACCACTTCCTTTATCTTTGTTCTGTCACATTGGACACCTATTCTAAACTTTTTCAGTTTATTTGATCATTTAAAATGTAATTATTGTGTTTGTGGAACAATCCATGGTGCCATGTTCTCAGGGTGTTACATTCATCTACCATGTCAGACCAATACAAAGCCATTTACATCTCTGTATGTGAGGTTACTGCGTATTGTACAGTGCTGTCAGTGTTCACTTCCTGTTGGCGAACAGCGAGCCTCCCGGTGACTGTGGTCAAAAAGTTGAAAATCTTCATTTGTCAGCTTATAAGCTAACTGATAAAAAATACTGTGGAATAAGCTTTTCAGTAGCTCAAACATCAGCCACTAATTAAAATTAAAATGAGACGATGGCTAGACTTGGACTTTGTCAACAGTAATACATAGTTTTCTGAGGTATAATTAAGTTTTTCAAGGTTTTGTAATTTTGGGAAAGTGCATATCAATTATGACCAGGCAATGAAGGTCGGTCCGTGATTTCACAATGCCTCATTTAGGAGACGACGAGCAGTTTTTGCACAACACCAAACTTGATAGTATCTGGTGAATGAGAGAAATAAAAGAAAACAGTGAACCTTTTATTTCTTTGTTTCAAAAGACATTTAAAAAAAAATATCAACAAAGGAGCAAAAACTAAACAAAAGCTTCAAATGCTCAACGTTTTTTACTGTGATGTTTAATTTTGTCTGTGTGTACAAGTGTGTATAGTCCTCTCTGATTTCCTTTTAGCATACAGCTCCGTACAGCTCAAAAAATAACACATAAGAAACAAGTAATTTGTTTGTATTAAGTGGGTGCACAGTGAAATATGGGACCTTAAAGTGCTCTTTGGTTTGGAAGATCTCAGTGATTGTTTGAATGGTCAAAACAAGGTCTCATTGTAGAAAAAAAAAGAAAAATTCTCTTTATTATTGCCATTAAATGCTGTATTACAGTGACCAGCATATATATCTTATATGTTTGTGTGTTGGTGTCCTTGTAAATAACAGTATGTTAATTTTTTGTTTGCCCTTGAAAAACACAGACTGATAAAAAGAAAACAGCAAATGGAGAGAAAGTATTTTGTTATTTGTCCTTCAGGAGACATAGTATGTACATACCTTCAGTATATTGTAAATAAGTGAAAAAAAAAATTGGCATTGGCGTTTTGTGTGTCATAAATAATCTGTGTATGGCGGTTCAACAGTTAAAATCTGTTTCAGTGTTTATTAAAATGTTATTGACCATTTTTACTGCGCTAACCTCGCATCTGCTGTTGTTATTTCATTAGCTGTTGGCATCTTTGAATTAACGGTCTTACAAAAAACTTTAAATGGTGCTGGACAAGTTGCTGTGCTATACATGACTCTAAATCTAACTTAGATCTAAGTCTTTTGGAGTTTGTAAAAATTAAAATCTCATTTCTCAGGTAAAGCAAAATTAAAGGGACAGAGAAATTTTTGGTTATTAAGATAACTTTTTCCTCCTTGGCTTTGTGACACTTGTAGCTTGTTGTCCAACAGGTGTCAGTCTAGTGCCAAGCAACAGTTTGTTTGCCCTCCATCGCATGTAAACTCAGCAGACCACCCATGCCTGCCTGTGTAAAAGTCACACAATGTTCGAACTGTATTTACGGCTCCTTTTCATTGGGAAAACCAGTTTAAAAAGCAGCTCTCTCTTGCTACTGTCAGTCAGCCACAGCTGTACGCTGCCACTTTATTTTGCAAGAACAAGATGATTTAAAAGATGAATACTGATGTATTACGGATGCTGGTTTCTTTCACTGTTTGCTTTTTAACGGTTAAATACTGTTAAAGATTGTGAAAAGTAACATCTAGTGAAGCTGTGTTCTATTCTACACTTTCTTGGCTCATAACTCTGTGATTAAGGATTATTTGAGACAACTTAATTCTCTGTTTACATCTCGCTCCATTCATTCAGAAAGCATTTAAAAAGCATGTTGCTTTAGCTTTCTAATTGTATAAGCTGGCCAGTTATAGTTTGAAGTACCTGTCTCGTCTTGATAAAAAAGTCAACCGTTTATCTGTATTTCCAAGTGTGTGCGTGAGTGTGTGCATGATGCTGATATTGCAGAATTTGCCAACAGGAGGGCTGGCTCTGCACCAAGAAGAGAGCGCGTCCTACACGGGGTTGGACCACGAGGGCTGAAACCACCTTACTGCCCCAATCCAGACACCCTCCTCCCAACACAACCTGCCCCTTGCTCCTCAACCCGCCCAGCCCACCACCAGTACCAGCACCCCTCCTCCACTCTCTCACTCACACACACTCTCTTTTCTCTCTCCTGCTGTGTGCCAGTCCCTCTCTCTCTCTCCCTCCACTTACTCAAAGTAGCCAGAGCTCCTCTCTTCTCTCTTGTCCTCTTTACATCCCTCCACCACTCCTTTTCTCCCTCCAGCTGTGAGAGCAACCGACCCCGGCTCGGCCCGTTCGTCTTCACCTCCACAAGTTCAAAGGATCTCAGGTCGCTGTTTTCCCAAACTTCTCCTGAAAGACTTAATTTTCATTCTTGACCACTTTTTGGTCCTTTCCCCTCTGGAGAGGCTAGTTGGTGTGTGTGCGGCAGCGTGTGCGAGGGCTACGGTGTCGTGCTCTTTGCCCTAAGGGAGTCCCTAAAGGTTGTGACTGAAGGAGAAAAGTTTTCACCACGATGAATGCTCAGTTGCTGCTCCTGTTGGCCCTGGTTGGCCCTTTCTGTGCCTTCACACATGCAAGTAAGTGAACTCTCTGCTATCACCGTCCTGCTGTTAGCACACTGCGTCCCCTCACTCCCTCTGCCTCCATGTGCCCACACCACACCACTCTTTGTGTGCTTTAATCCCTTTTTGACTGAACAATAACACTCTGGAGGCTGGTTTCAGAAGGCAAAATAAACTCAATTTAATTTGTGTATCCATTAACTAATTAATTAAGTTTTCATGTTCAAATAATTTTTTATGTTTTTACTGTTAAATCATCACTGAAAATTGTTTCTTACAACTGCTGGCTGTAGTCCAGCTCATATGTTCCACCCTAGCTGAGAATCACCCTGATGGAAGCAGAACTTTGGGTGACGGTGTTAATTTAACAAAGAGGGGGCAACTCAGATGGATAGTCTGTTAATTTTAACAGATAGCCTCCCTTTGTTTTGCTATTTCTCTCTCTCTCTACTACCACTATTACTACTCCTGGGCTCTGGACAGGAGGAAAAGTTTGATTTGCAGACACGAGGGAGAAATATGATGTAATAGTAGGAGCTCTGCTGCCTCGTGCCTGTAAATTCTTGGCACTGGCAAAGAGAAGAAAGGAGTATCCTTTGGAAGGATCCCAAAACAGTGCTCATTCGCAATGAGGGATGGATTTGGGGGGGGGTGTAAACTGTAACATACACCCAACACATTTATCTGAAAGCTTATCCACTCTCTCCTCTCACTTCTGCTTCTCTCATTTCTCTCTCACTGCAACTACCTTTTCCTCTGATTTTCTCTTTGCATTTCTGCTCTTGCCTCTCTTCTCCCTGTATCTATGCTCCCTTTCTTTCTGATTCCTTCCTTTGCGTTGACCTGCAGTGTTTGCCCAGGGGAAGCAGCAGGCACGGGGGGTGTGGCTGAGGCCTGAGGGAACTGTGGGGCAGGGCAGGGCTGGTTTGCGTGTGTGTATTAATAGAGAGAGCCTCTATATTTAAGAAGGTCATATGGATGAGAGAGGAGAAAGAGACGGGAAGAGAGAGAACACCCGCTACACGATGAGCTTTAGGAGACGCCCCACCCTCTTTTACCCGCGTGTTGTTAGATCACTGGCATTTACCCATCTTTGGTGGGGTATCAAGCTTTACACCCCACCTTCCCACTTCTCCCCCCGTCTCTTTACAGTCCTCCGCCTTCCCCTGTTCCAGCTTGATGAGTCTGGACCCCGGGGGACAGGGTTGGTGTAGACACGGGGGGAGCAGAGAGGGGCTGGGTCTATTTTTAAACAACAACCTTTACCGGTCGTGGACGACATGCCTGCCTCATTTCCATGGAGGTTTACTCAAAAAGGTCCTTAAACTTTTAGAATGATTCTTAACTCAGCTGTCTCAGTTTTCCAAAGAAAAGGGGAAAGAAAGAAATATCTCAATCCACACCTATGCTTCGCAAATGGGGTGTTTTAACTCCCTCGTGCCTGCTCACTTAACTAGCAAACCCCATGTATCCTGTAAAACCCTCCACCTCCTGCCTCACACTGCCCTCCCCCCAAAGTCTCCTTCTTAATGAGTTTTGTCTGCGCCTCTGGGCCTATAACATCCCCGTCACATCTGGCTGCTGAAGGGAGAGGTCAATGCCCTTTGTTCGTGCCCACTTCTAGAAATGACTCAAATGTTGCGCTCATACTCCAAATATGCCGGTAAAGAGGGACCATGAGGAAGGAGCACTTCTCAAGTCAACTGAGTATCATTTTGAGAAAGAAAGAAAAAAAACGCTCAGTCATACTTCCAGAATTTTCCGCAAGGAGAAAGAAACATCTGTTTATGGAAAGGAGTCTGAGGCCATTTTGGCCGGGACCAAGCACAAGCAGGGCTTCAGAGTATGGTCCAAACCTCCCTGGAGTTTTTGTGTGTGTGTGTGTGTGTGTGTCTCCTCTATGAGTACTGACACAAATGTCTCATATCTCTAGCACCTACGTGTGCTGCAGGGTGAGACAAAAAAATTGAGCTGCTGAATAAGGAACACTTACACAACTAGGTGGGTGTTATATGATGTGGGAGTTGGATTTGAAGGCTAACAAAATTATAAATAAATTAAGAGGCTTGCTTGATAAAAGTGTAGGTAAGGGGTGTCGCTTTTATCTGGGGTGTTAAGTTTTGCTTGAAAGAAAAGAGGAGAGCTGGAAGGCTTAGAGTGAACCCACAGCATGATCAGTTTATTTGGTCATTTCTACAGTGGTTGCATTTCATGTCATCCCTGCCCTTATTCATTACATTTTAGGAATTTAATCAGACCTGTTAGGCCAAAGATTAAAGGCTCACTTGATCTAGGTCTGGACCAGAGTCCAGATGGGATCTGCTGCATGTCCTCTTATCTAAGCTAGACCAGCCGGGGAAAAGATCAGTTCCTGTATGAGTGTGGACGCTCATTGTGTTGCATCTGTGATAAGGCTGGCTGAGAATGTTCCACTCCAGCCTGTCTCCTGCTTAAAATCACCAGTGTGCAGTGCATGGCACACCCCGGTATCTCCACAGCTGACTCCTACTGGTTGAGCGGGGGAAGGTTACGCCATGCAGCATCTCGTTGTAGTGCGGTGAGATGGGCAGGGAGTCTGTTTCTCTCACATTTCCTTCCACCAGCGCTGCAAAAACATTCCTGGGCTCCAAAGGTGGACACATTCCCACTCCCTCACACCGTCTACACTCCTACACGGGACTATGAATTAGTAGCGCACTCTCTCTCTCTCCCTCTCATACACACACACAAACGGGGGGCCTCAGTGACAGCTGATTGTGATCATAATGGATGAAAGCTGCTACACCCTGCTTTCACCCACCCTTTCCTGTCTCACACTGTATATTGTTGTGTCCCTCCCTCACTCTTTCACTCTCTCTGGAGGTTTTATTTATGCCAGGCAGGAGTGAAGCCCCAAATGGGTGCCTACACCTCTTTCCTTCAGCTTTTTGCTGAATTCCTTTATCACTTCTCTTACTTTTAACTCTCCTGACTGCTTTTTACACTCCACCTATCTGCCCCTCCCTGTAAATCTACATCCCACCACTAAACCTTATTATAGGGAAATTTTAAAACCAGTGTCATTCACAATCACAAGTTACTATGGTCCATTATTATTTGAATGCCGTTCTAAGCTTATTTTTAGTGTCATCATCACTTGTTTATTACTTGTACTTACCTGCTGTTTTCTTTTTGTTCCCTGGTTATCCGTAAACTTTTGTCCTCATCTTAACTTTTACATAATGAGTGAGAAAAGTGAAGTGAGAAAATGTGTTTTGTAATTTCAGTGAATCAACCCTTTAATGGCCAGTCAGTGGCTGAGACAGCCATATGTTTACATACACATAAACCCAACTACACATAAACCCATGTAGTATGAACTCACTGGCACTTGCAAAGGCTTGTTGACTGGCAGGGTGATTTCAGGCTGTTTCATGCTTCACGTGGAAATTAATGCGAGAGAGCACATGTGGTCAAAGATGTAATTGTGGGTAAAATGACCTGGGTGCACCACCAAAAATTTGGAATATTAACAATGCCGCAGTTACGTAAATGTTTCTCAGTCTAGGATTTAAAGAATGACAAAGAAAATGGAAGTGCTTCCAACTCTGCTGTGTTTTTACTTGCTAAGGGGTGCATGGGGCTGTTTGGCCTGGTCATCAGTAGTAGACAGTAGACAGTACACAAAGGCATGTCTGAGTTTACATGGTGCGCACATATGTAGAGAGACTGTCCTTTGACTGGTTGACCCAGACTCAAACCCCCATGTTGGTAGAAATCCTTACCAGCTTCAGGGGTCCTGTTCTGGATCTGACCCTGTGCTCCGACCCCCCCTGAGGATTAACGGAGGGTCGCTTACATACTTAATAACCACTACACACAGACACACTTCTTGCTGTGAGGAATAACAGCAAGCCAGAGACAGACCATGTTCACAACTAAATCAAGCAGCAGAAGGGACACGGGGCTGCTCCCAGGCTTCTCGGTTTAGAAACGTACCGTTCCCTCAGAACTCCCCTTCACCCTTTTGCTTTCCCTTCTGCCCTCCCTTTCTTTGTCTCTCTTTCTCTCCAGGGATTCAGCCTTTTCAAAGGTATCAGCAGCAACAAACCTATCCTTAGGGAGTGGCAGGGTCATGGAGAGGAAGACAGACGAGTAGATTAAAAGGAAAAGAGAGGAGAGGGGATGTAGACTGCAACAGTCTTACTGTGTTATTCACCAAAGCAGCTGTACAGTGGGGAGGAAATACTACTCAGAGCTAATTGTGGGAACTGTACACATAATGAATCAATTGTTAGAGGAGGTTGAGGGGGCGATTACACATAGCGTACAGCCATACTCTGTGAAGCACAGACCATTTTATCATCACTTACATACGTTCCAAACAAACAGTCTGAGTTGCCTTTTGAAAACCCCCTTCAGTATTATGCCGCAGTGGGAACAAATGTTTTGTTATATTTATCCCGCCTGTTGCTAATGAACACGCTAGCCAACACAGGACTAGGAATAACTGCACTGGTTGTTAGACAAGTCCAGCCATTCAGAGTTATTTTTACCCTCGTAAAGTATGCTCTATTATTTTAAGTATTTAGAACAATTGGAGAAAACGGAGATGGAGAGAGCATGATGTCAGACGCTAAGTTTAGATGACTCACATAGATGCTCATTTCTGGTCTCTATAGAGTAAGAGATTTAAAGGGTGTTTTTTTTCCAAAGAGAAGAGGCGATTTCAGGCCAACATCTTGTCAGTGGAAAGTTAACTGTAGACCGTAATTTTAGTACCACACTGAAATCTACCTCCTTAATTTTGAAGCTGTGCTGTCCAGGCTAAGCTTTCAGTTGTGGCTGGGAGGATGTTGAACGTGGGGGGATGGAGTTAGGGTTATTGGAGGGAAATGATTAGGTTGAACCCAGGCTGCTTCATAGTCCAGACCTTGATGAAAGACACGAGAATAAATACATGTCTTTATACAGTTGCAGAATACAAAATGGGAGCCTCTATTTTACTGCAAACACAGAAGTCTTTTGAGCTCTGACAAAACTTGATTTAAATTTTCATCATTCAAAAAAGTTGATATTGGACAATAATTATACATATCTCTATGAATAAAAAGAGAAAAAGTTATAGATGCTTTCAAAATAGTGAGAAAGATTTAGTTAGTCGTCCTGAGATTGTCTTTAAAAAACTGCCAACCATCCAGTTGTGTTTCTCACATGATCAGGCGTTGTCCCTGAAACCCCACCCTTCAATGACTGCACACGTTAAGTGGCTGAGGGTTAACAAGCCTTCCTGCTCTCTCCTCACACGTCAGCCGCCACAGGAAATGAGGCAGAGGATGTGGCATGCCAGTATGCAAACACAGAGCTTTGAAGACAGGATGGAGGGGTAGAGGAGTGGAGGGAGGATGTGCATTTTATGAAGTCACGGGGTGTGGCAATCATGCTGTCATGGTAGCCATGTGCTAGTGATGGGAGAAGTGTGAGAAAGAGGAAAGGTATCCCATCATTATGTCAGGGACGAATCTAAACATTTATCCTGTCCATTTTGACTTTTTTTGTACCCATCCTGACAGACTTTTTCTGTGTCACTTGCCTTCTGTTCTGCTACTGACCAAGAGGCAAAACAATGTATAAGCACACTGTACTAGTCACCTTGGCAAAGGGTATACTAGGGCTGGGCGATCGTTCTAATTTATAGAATTTCATATAAGTTCACATATTGAGATATAATAATAAAATTCACTGTTGTCTTGCCTAAATTAATTATAACAAGTTGAATTCTAACGAATCTGTCACAGTGTCAAATCTGAAATACAAAATACATTTGGAGAAGATTATTGGATTTTTTGTTCTCAGAAAACACAGACAAAATATTTTACTCAGTGGGATAAACATTCATTTGACTTTTTAAAATATAATTTTTTATATATCAAGATAATGCTATGTTAATGAATGTGATGTTATTTCACCCATTTGGACAAAAAAGCTCTGTTTTCTATACTGGAAAATTACACACAGTACATTTTATTACAACATATATACAACATATATTTGACTTCAGAGAAAAAATTTCACAAAAACAGCTCCACAGCCACAGCAATAGATTGTATTCCTATATTTATACCTGCATGTGAACCCATCTGTGACCTCTAATTGGTCTCCCCAGGTCCTACAGGGCACCCTACAGACCTTGATGTTGGGATCACTGGGACTGTAGCAGCCATCACCCGTGACGCTACCGAGGATCCAATTCAGGACCTTACTGTTGTCACTGGCCCTCCTGCAACCGAACCAGCAGCTGCCCCTGAAAAAGTCACAACAGAAGTTGTCACCGAGGCGACGCTTCCTTTTGTTACCGTCAATACAGAAGAGGTTGTCGTTAAGACAGAAGCCCCTGTCGCTGCTACTACTACTGTAGCACCAGAACCCCTTATCACTCACACTCCTGCTGTGGAGACCACAGCCCCCACTGAGAAAGTAGAGACTGAGGTCATACCGGAGGCGAAGGGAGCTCCCGAGGCAGACACGGGTGAAGACGTGGTCATTGAAGACAACACAGAGGGTGAGGAATGTGTGAGATGGAAGCTGGGGTAGTGTAAAGGTGGTCAGTTTGAAGTTAGGTGTTATTATTGACTGATGTGACACTGTAGATACTCTGTGAGCCTAATGTGGAAGTGAGTCTGTTTGGCAGTGCCATAAAGGGTTTAAAAGTCACATGCAGGCCTTAAATCTCTCCAAATATTTTTCCATGTCATTCTCTCTTTCTCAGAGGTTATTAATGTTCTGATAGATAGATATGGCATTTGATTCATTCTAAGTGTGACAATTACCCAGGAAACATATACATATAACATGAAAAATAATAATACCAAAAGCAAACTGAAGTCTGAAAAACCAACACTTGTCTTTCTGTCCCACAGAGGGCCTGGGTTCTGGCCAGGTAGTCGGCATCGTGATCGGCGCTCTGTTGGCAGTGGTCATCGTCATGGCCGTGGTGATTGCTGTGGTGAGGAGGATGGGCAAATACTCGTAAGTACCTCACCTCTACTGGTGGATACACATTCACACACACACAGGGCTTGAATCTATGTGAATGAAGACAGTTATATTAATGTTGTGCAGTGAGTCATCACTTCTGGCTTCCTCTAAATATGGAGTGAAACAGCATGAACTTTTAGTCATCACTGACACATCCTATGATGAAATAACACAGGCAGTGATGTAATGGATCTTGGAGAGAGAGTTGTTCTGTGTGATAAGATGACCCTGCATGCCCAGCACAAACTGTGTAGCATTTTGACCATAATTGGTCTCTGCTGTTCAACATGAGAGTAACAGAGGTCCCATCCAAATGACAGTATTCCCACAAACCACACCCTCCCCTCTGAGAATACTGTCATGAGCTGCATGTCTTGCTAATGATGAATGTTTCTTGTGTCACAGGTCTGCCAAGAACAAAAAACCTGCGAAAAAAGACAGCATTATGGTTTCTGTAAATGTCTCTATTTGACTCTTTCAGTTAATCATTTTAACCCCTTGCCCATCGTGATCCTAATTGACAGATGTGTAACAGATGTCTTTTCCCCAAAACCACTGACAAAGTTTGATGCTTGTTGCTGCTTTTGCTGACACAGTCCCATGGCTCTAGGAGGAAAATTGGGCATTCATGGTAACAAGCGGCTCTATTTGGGCTTGGAATTAGCTTGCTTATTGACTCAGTGTCTGTCTATGTGCCCAATGGTCATCAAGCAGACTGGTTTTATAGCAACAGCTTGATTTGATCCCTAGAAACATAGGGCTTGTGTTTGTCAGAAGTGGGGCAGCAGCAGAAAGTCGTCAACGTCTGTGTGATTTTCGTCTCAAGAACTACTTATCAGTCATTCTGTGATTGTTTGTCTATTCTAAAAAATGTATTTCACAGTACATCGTCTTAAGATCTTTGCTGACTTAAGCTACACTCTAAAAGGGGAAAATGTAGTCCAAAGACTAATCTTGTCACCTCCCAAACAACCTGGCTTTAAAACAATGTCTCCTTTTTTGAGGTTTTGATAAAAGCTTCTTATGTAAACCTGATGTTGTTTCTTTTTTGTATATTGACCTACATCTTTAATCTTTTAATTAAATCTACAAACTGGCTTTTTTCACCACCCATTTTGTTGTCAATGTCCATGTGCCCTCATAGGGGGAAATTAATTGTACACCATGAAACGACACTAAACAAAACAAGTACACAGATTAATCAGATACTCTAACTACTGTAGATACAATATTTTTTGTAATTTTTCTTTTTCAACCACTGACTGACTCTCTCTTTTTTTCCTATAGCCCTTGAGAAAAAAGCAGGCCAAGCAGCAGGAGCGCCCAAAGTTCTGGAAATTCTGAACTACTGAGCTGTGACGCCATTTCCGATCATTAAAACAAGCACAATACCAGAACTAAACGAATCTAACCAGGACTCTGGACTGTTGCCAAAAAAAGAGGGGGAGAGAGGCGTGTGTGTGTTTATGTATGTACTGTGTGTATGTGAGACAAGAGGGGTACATGAGCAAACATCCTCACCTCCCCCGCTACCTCCCTGACCCCCAGGAGCCGCTGATATAAAAGGCTCTGTCCTCCCCTACTCCCTTGGAGAGAACAAAACAAGGTGACAGCAGGATGTCACAAAGAATTTCAGGCTTTTTCAAATGCATTTTGTTAAAAAAAAAAAAAGAGCGAGAGAGAGAACGAATGGGCAGGGGATTATCTGACATCTAAGGATAAAATATCTTTCCTTTAAAGAGTGACTGATTTAGACTTTGCATGGAAGTTTGAGAGGACATAAGAATGGAAAATACTGATAAAACTAAAGGAAAATAAACACACAAGGATAGTGGGAGCAGGAAAGAAAGAGACTGTTACAAATTCCACAGGATGTAAATACAATGCAAGGGGACTACATAGTATACAGCTAATGACTTTCTCATATGTTGCAGTTGCATAGGCTAGCATTTCATATTATGGAATACACACTACCTACGGGCAGCCTTAGGCTATTGTTGTGGCTAACAGACCTTTAAAGCACCCCTGAGCACCAGTTAAAACATTTTCTCATGTAGCCAGAATCCCTGATATGTTGGCCAACTGTATGAAGCACTGTGTGCAGAAGTTGTTTTGACATAACACTTATGCGCTCTGAAGGCTAGCATGGGGCTAACAGAAAAGAAAAGGCACCCTCATTTGCAAGAGTAACGTGACATTCTGCCCACTTTAACACTGACATATAAAAACCTAATACATATCTGTGAAATTTAGCAGAAGGGTTTGTGCCACTGTCTCTGGTATTCTCTAGGTATTTAGGAGGATTTTAACTTTTGAAGTGCATTATTAATGTGAACTGACTGACGTACTTTTTAACTGCCACCCATTCCAAAAAAGAACAGCTTTGATGACTCCTGGCTTGTTCCTTATAAAGGCTTACACACAGCCAGTGGTTATTAGACATAGTGATAGCATTGTCTTGACAATGTATTCATAGTACTTGTGTTAATAGTTAGATTACCAGAACAGCCATCCAGTCTTTAAATTGAGCTAACCCCAGATAGCGTGCACAGGATGACGTTTTATAGTTGCACTTAGTTTTAGTGCACAGTGTTAGGCAGTTATGCCCTTTTTTGTTATTTTTGCAATTGTAAGTGTGCTTAATGGGTGTACAAATAATGAAGTCTCAGCTTAGTTCCGCTTGCTTTACAAACTCGTTTAATATGTGCACTGAATGAGTGATGTAATGTTTAATGAATAGGCTTTAGACACTGCAAATGTTTGCAACGACATGTGTTTGTTTCCTCCCTTCTGCTTTGCCACATATTATCAGTTCTAGGTCTTTAAGTTGTGCCATCTCATTTGTTTGAACCCTTTTAATTTAATTGCAGTGTTTTTGTTCATACTGTTTCAATAAAAAACTGTACTGCACTCCACAAAATATTTCACTAAATTGTTAACTGAAAGCTCTCTTTTGTCTGTAAAAATATCTCTGAAAAGTGTTTTCAAATATCTGCTTATTGTCCTCGCCATTTCCTATCAATTAGATTACGTAGTTACTATGGCAATGCCTAAAAGTCAACACAATCTTGAGCAGCACTGTAGTCAGTCTTGAGTCAGGCCAAAATACTTGTGACAGTTAAAATCTCATGACACTTATTTTCTATTTCCAAGTGCAATTCGCACACATCAGTAACAAGCTTTCACACTGGCAGCATCCAGTCCACTCTGATTGGCCCATTCAAGTAATGCCTCAAATAAAAAAATAAAAAAACCAAACCCTTTTCAGCAAGGAGACAAACAGCACCAAATATGGAGGAACATATGGCCTCGAACCGTTGAGTCGGTTGAGCCCTCAGACAGTTAGGTGTGTTATTTTACGTCATGTTGTGGACTTTTTCATACAGTGCTGTTAAGCTGAGGCAAGGCTCCAACAGTAGGCTGTGAGTCGCACAGAGATGCTCTGTGTCTGGCTCCCTCTCCTCCGTGTGGTTTTAGGCAGCGGCCCAACGCCCACCACCCCAGCCTCTGCCCCACAGGCGAGCTTCATAACTCTCTTTAGCTCACTCTCTCGCCTCAGACTGCTGGGAACAATGGAGTCTTTTGAGAGGGGCAGATGGAGAGGCTATGGGCCGTGGCTGTGAAGCAGCTCCCTCTCTCCCCTTCAGCAAGGGGGAATTCTGTACATCGCTACAGGGTGGAGTCACTTCCTGGGTGGGCCCAGCATTGACCATGTGCATTTACACACACACACACACTTGGAAATTCTCTAACAGAGACCTAAATCACCAACTTCATGCCCTCTATGCAGATGAACACATGCTAAACCTATCATAACAGTCATGCGCCAGTAAAATGTCCCAGCAGAAGCAGCTATTAAGACACACCATAAAAGTATGTCATTCACTGAGAGAGTCTCAGTCAGATTCATGACACATGGTTTCAACAGTACACAGGTCTGTCTCATATTTAATTATCAGACTCAAAACTGCCTGCTCATGTGGTGTGCAGGCATAAATATCAGCTGAGTGTGTGGAAGCTCTGCATATTCACACATGTTTGTGTGGTCAATGTGTGTGTCTGGGTTGTACATGCTATGTACTGTATCTGTAAATACATACACAATGTATGAAATAAATCCCAGTACTGGGGTAGTCACTACACAGCTCTAACAGACAGATGGGGGAATATCTTTCCCTCTAAATAAAACCACAGAAGAATGTGTGTTTACATGTATTTCTCTCTGTATAGTGGCAACCAGAAATACCAGGTAATTTATAGCTGACTATGAGCTGCCTGTTTGTGATATATTCCACACAGAAGAAATCTGTGGTCTGAACTGGTCATCATTTTTATTTGTAGGGAAACTGTTGGTGCCCACTCAGCAAATTATAATCCTAACCGTGTAAAGAATGCACAGATTGTATAACAATAGAGGAATGAGGTTTTTCTAAACGGAGTAGAATAAACACCAAGCATTAGGCTAATTCTCTTACATTTGGTTTTGGCAGGTGAGGCTGTCTGTCCTACAAGATATTTTGCCTTGTAGCCTACTCACTCTAAATAAATTTGAGAAATGAAATTATACTTCTACATCTATTCTCTATTTTACAGGGATTTTTTTCAGTATGGGGATCAGCTCTACATTAAATAGCCATTAGTTGTTTTCAAGTACCACAAGATAGTTTTGGTAACTTTTGTGCTTCTTACAAAATGCATAATCTCCATATCAAGTGTTCTTTGATTATAACTATTACTTACATTATTTGAACTTGCAATAAAACCTTGGGTGTTTGCACTATAAGGTGGCAATGAAGTGGTACACTGGTTCCAGTTCTCCTTACTGTTAAGTTGCTTAAATCTCACAACACTGATAATTAACCCAGATCAAAGATAAAGTTGGGTTGTTCTTTTATCCGTTGTAGTAATATCTATTTTGGGCAACAAATAATACCTTTTAAGCAAACATTGGGCAACCTATTGCTAAATCTTGCCTGAACACATCAAGTATGGTCAACTGCATCCATTCAATTTGTGACACAGAATGTCTTCTTGTTGAAACTTTACATTTTCCCCAAAGTGGGCAATTAAAGAACAAAACTGTGGATTCCTACAGATTTGTACATCGTTTTTCCAGCATTCACTGTTTTTGGCTAAAATATTACAGATGTCAATCATCTCTCATTGGAATATTATGTAATACAAGATACCATATACTCAAACAGATCCCTCTTACATTAATGTTAAAAAACAACCATCCAATCTCTAAATCACTCTTCTCCAGGGTTGAGGTGAAAAGCATTCATATGGGCAGACACACTCACAAATATACACATACTTAACACAGAGAGAACATGCAAATGCCACACAGAAAGGCCTTAGCTGGCCAGGGCCCAGGACCTTCTTGCTACTGTTATGTCACTGTTTGTCATACAGCCTAAAGTTGGCCATATCAGAAACAAAAGCCCTCAGTTCAGTGCCTATATAAAACCACCATCTGGGACATGATGTTTCGAAAGTGTTGCATTTGTGGTTTTAAACTGATGCTTTGTTTAAGTCTGCAGGAAGTGATTTGATAGTTTGATTACTGTTACAGATACAAAAGATACAAAATAAGTATGAGTATTTAGAGTATTTTTTACACTACACTATATGACAGACAAGACACTAGTGTAAACAAGCATCATCTCATGGAGTTGACAGGAGCTCTGTAGCAGTGTGTAGGTCTGCTTGCGTGCGAGGAGCGCCACATGTCAAGCCTGTAGAGCGTATGGGTTTGTGATGTCATGAGATAAATGTCTGTGGGCCTTGAGTGCCGCAGACAGCTGGGTGCATGGAGAGGGTGGGGCGGGGGTGTAGGATCAAGGGAGGGGGATAAAGTTGGGTGACAGGCATAGACAGTGTGTTTGCTTGTGTGGTCAGATTCAGTATGGATGATGCAAAGAATAGCTGAATTTGCTTGTGTGTGACTGTGTGGCAGCAGAGAGTCGGAGACAGTGAAAGGGGAGAAGGATTGATGATGTGTGCGCGGCATGTAAGTGTGTGTGTGTACAGTATCTTAACATATGCTGTGCTACTTTATGGGGGTCAGGGTGCATCTCTTAGTATGTGTGTGTGCAGAAGTGAGAAGAGACAGTGATTCTGGAGGGCACGTGTGTTTATTGGACTTTGGGGGATTATTAGGATGGGTGTGGTGCGTGTGTGTGTGCTGTATTGTCAGTACATAAATATTCAGTACAGTGGGCGACAGTTGTGTGCAGTATCACATATTTTTGCACTGAATGGTTTGTATTTGTGTTCCAATATGTTCACATTTACATGTTCTTCCCTGCACATCTGGCGTCCCACAACATGAAGCAATAAAATTTTATTTCGTCCCAGTGACATAACATGTCATCTGATCACAGGCAAGGCTTTGTCTGTGCTGTGTGGCACATATCTTCTATAAGGGACCCTTACTGTTTCATACCAAAGCCCTGCTCACTGATCCGCCTGATACACAGACACGTTGTGGACCACCTCTTCCTCTTTGTCTCTCTTGTCCTATATGTTCATGTGGATGGTGAATGTTTCATTGTGCACAGAGTCATTGGTACGAACTGGCGCTCACTGCTATAGGATACGCTACCATGCATGTAATCTGGGGCACACTTTGTTTCACTTTTCTCTCACAATCACTCAGTATCCTGTTTGCTTTTAAAGTTGTCCTCAAGAATATTAATAACATGAATAACAACAATAAATAGATCTTTTGGTGTGTTTAAACAAATAAAAAATATGTATTTATTATTATTATACATTTACATATATATGTTTTTGTTTTTCATTAACAGTCATTTCATTTTCATTGTGCTTTTATCTGTAGAAACACAAGTGGCCACAAGAACCAAACATCCAACTTGGATGAACACTGCTATGGTGTGCATACGTACATGTTCCTGCAGAGATAACCTCACACACACACACACACACACACACACACACACACACTCATAAATGTGAAAATATCATAGCATAGTGGTTATGTAGAAATGCTCAGTCTCATTACAGTTGGCAGTGATGCAACAAATAATCACCTGGAGAGAAAAGGGAAAAATAAACAAATAAATAATTGAAAAAGGGGGGAAAGTACATTTTCAAAAAAAGTATATATACCAGACATACCATGTTTTATCCCAAAAGTGTCAGTTTTCTAGCTATTCAACCATGATGCAACAGAGTACAGCTTCTGATAAATCTGTATATGTATTGAATTGCTTTCAGTTCTAGCAAAACTCATTCCTACTGTATGACAGACTTTGACTACTTAGCCATGTGTGTGACATGGCTTCCAAGCAGTCAGCACCTGCTTATACAATGATTTGACGTATGTGTCTGACCAGTAGACCCAATAGTGAGCTGTTCATCATAATGCCACAGCTGCAATTGCCATCAAATGTGAAAGACATGCTGGAGCCTTGGGCATGTCCAGAGTGACTCACTATGACGAGCTATAAATAAGCATGATCCTGGTCGACTTGCCACTAAATTAACTATGCATGAGAATCTTATACTGTCTAATACATTTTGTTCCTCAAGAGTTATGTCAGTTAAACCCACCACATTGTATCTGCAACCTCACTGCAAAGTTTGGGAGGTTGAATCTAAAATACAGAGAAGGAGAAAAGCCTGAGTAGAGAGAGGCCTGCTGTTTATGATCTTTCATTATGCCTCGCAGAAGTCTGGCATGTAGTTTGATAGCAAAACACCACTCAGCCCACATACAACATTACAACAAGAGACATACCATGCGTGTGCTTTCAGAACACCACCCATGTGCTGCACGACATCACAGATGAACATGTGGGGTCTGGTGAACTCCTACAGATCATCTCAAAGAATGTCTTTTATGTTGGCATGGTTTTGGAGGTGTAAATAATGCCATGTGAAACCAGGGGGTAGCTTTCTATCAGTGTAGGTGTGAGCTTTATAGGAGCCAGTGCTTTGTAATTCAATTGACAATTGTTGGGGAAAACAGAGAACTGATCAGGGGAAGAGAACATAAATCTTCAACTTGTCAGCTCGGTGTGGTCTCATGTTTTCTCTGCATCTGTGAAACAGAAATAACGATGGGAATTCAGGATTTTGAGATATGGCTTGGCTATAACATCAGAAGTCAAATCGCAAATGAACCAGCACATATTTTTGTAGGATGAAACTAAATCAAGTAAAAAGTGTATGCATGTTTATATATGTATATATTAATGTGTTCATCCTGTTGTCAGTTTAAGTTACAAGTTTAAATTTTTAAAATGTTCATGCAATGCAAACAACACAGAAATACATCTTCGATGTAAATGACCAAAGTTACAGTATAATCCACACCAGCCTCTTTATATTCAGACTTTGTTATATTGCGCCCTCTATAGGTCAAATCAACACACTGCAAGGATAGAGTTCGTTCAGAAATAAAATGTGAGATATGGCTGTGTTTTTACGTTAAGTTCAAGCATTTAAATTGAAATACATTGTAGGCGTATTTGACAAACCACTTGACTGTTTAAAACTAATCATTCAAATGCATTTAGTTTATTTGAAAATGAAAATATATTTTTGAGAATGGGAAGAAGTTGTAGATGATCAAAAATAAAAACTCTAAACTAAAAGTATCAACATGTAGCCTGTAGGTAAAGGTATCTGGCCCTTAGTTTATGTAGTTTCAATTCGGAGTTCGGTTTTTTCTCATAATTTTAGATGAACACAACATGCATGATGCCTAAAAACTAGCTGGAGACAGCATGGGAATTTGTAAAATCTTAGTTGAATATCTGCAATATCTTAGCCTACAGGATTAGATCTGTACATTTTAATGAAACAGTTTGTACAGGCTGGCAATGATGCGCTAATATTCTCATTTTAGTCTGAGCTGACAGCTGTCTTTTGCTTTGGTGTTTTTTTTCTTACAGCCTTAACAAACCTGTTACCGATTGGTCCAAATTTGACATCCACATTTTCTGACCAATCAGAACGCGAGAACCTCTTTGGTACATTAGGGAAGAAAAAAAAACTGTCCACAACCTGCACAAGAGGAATATTTCAAACCGTTCTACCACATTTTGTTTGGCTGCAAACAGAAGTATGTACGGAAACTGTTACCAGCAGATTTGTATAAAAGTCAGTGTTCGTAAAGGTCGTGTTGAATATTCTATCCTAAATGTAAGTTAGCCAGGGCTTACGAGCTAGCATTGCAGCTAGCAGTATATTGTTAATGCTTTAATGGCGAAAACAGCTGATTTCTTTCACTTGGTAACTGAAGTGTTGTCTCGGGACTGTGACGGTTAACGTTATTGGGATTTAATTTGCAAGCGGCTTTCTTGTATCTGGAGGACAGTGTTAGAGCTATTTTAGAGAAGCCAGTTGACCTTTCAGCGGACGAGCTAGCAGCTTCTGTAGCAAAACAGTAATGTGACGACGTGTTGTGTGACCAGCTAGCAATGGTGCAAGGACTGGGGAGCGTCATCAGACCAGGTGAAGCAGATGCGTGTGAACGCACCCCAAAACTAATCCGATTTGTAATGATAGTATAAAATAGATAAGTATTTTTTTTTATAAATCTATTTTATGTGTGATAAGTGTCAAATAAACCTGTTACAGCGCAGATGGATGAAAATAAAAATTCAATCTTACGAAACTGGCTCAAATAATTCAGTATGTAGGCCTTTGAATGGTGTTGGAACACTTTTCGGTTCTGCTACTATGATATCTTGACTGAATCAGTTTTATTTGTGCAACAGGAACTCACCACAGGATTGTCTTAAAATACCTGAAAGATGCCGTGTAGAAACATAAGCTGTAAGGTCTTTGTTTACATTTCCTCTCGTGTCTACAAGTGCCTGAAACTGCTAGTAATGGAATACTTATGCAGGATAAATAAAATAATAAAAATAATTTGTGCATAACGAGCAAACTTTGAAAAAACGGATAATTGAAGTAACAACTGAGTAGAACAGATTTCATGCTAAAAGTGCTCATGCAGTCTGAGGAGCAGGTGGAAGAGCACGTCAAATTGCCTGCCATTTTGTCCTACCAAGCAGTTGATGAATTTCAAAATGCGCAAAACCTGATCTTTTTACAAGTTTTCCAATAATAACTGAAAGGCAGCTATCTAAAAAATGAGGTGTGTGTGGCATTGCCGGATGTGAATGTGTGTAATCAGTGTAGCAGCTGGTGTAAGGCAACCATAGGGTAAATAAGGTAATCTTGGGGACAGATTAGTTGTATTTTGGGACTGTACTCAGTGTAGGAAACTAATGATTAAAAAGAAAACACTTACTGTATATATAATTGAATTAACAATGTTACAAAGTGTGGGTCCATTAGCTTATGCTGTGTTTGATGGTTCATAATGTAACCTTGTTATGCTTGTGGGACATTAGCATAAGTTAACAAGACAGGACCCAAGGCTTATTCAGCAGCCAAATGGCCGAAGAGATAAAGAACACTGTGCTCAACTACTCCCACACCACAGCTGTTCACTCTGATCAGTTTGCGCTTCTTATCATTCAGTAGTTTGAGTGCAAGTGTCATGCTATATTATGGAACAGATTTAATTTTTAAATGTGTGCTTTGCTGTTTTCTTCCTTCTCCCAGCAGAAACAAAAGATTGTGTGTTCATCTGTCCAACAAAACATGCCTTCTACTCTGCACTGACCATTAAAATGGTAAGATGGTGTGATAACAATTCTACATATGATTTTAATTATTTTTTTTCTTTAATGTAATATTATTCTAATTGCCTGGGTCCTGACCTTATAATCCACCCACTTCATCAAGTTGACTTGAAGATCGTTGAAGATGGAAATGGAGTGTAACGAGTTGACAGTTCTGTCCATCAGGCTACTGTTCTAATACAATTGTAATACAATTCTGTATGTCTGTTGAGAGTTACATTATGTGGTGGCAATTTGCTGTCTGTCATTAATAAATAAATAAATAATAATAAATACAGTAATAATTTCATTACTGAAATTATTTAATTATTACAGGCCTGCAGCAGCCACAGATATCAGATTTTTTTTTCTTTCAGAGCATGTAATTTATTGATTGCTTTTGGGATGTAAAGAGAATTTCAACAAATATGACAAAAAAAATGGAGCTCAAAGTGCTACATAATAATTGTTTGCTAAATTGGGTTCTTTATCTATTCAATAGGTGTGACAACTGTCAAAAGTCCTGTGTGACAGACTTCCTTCAGAGAACTGGATACAACCTCCACGGAAGATGGAGGACTCTCCTCACTTATACATCTCTAATTTTAGTGACAATCAGGATATGGAGGAGAGGGAGGATGAGGACATTTATCAAGAGGAAACTAACATGGAACCAGACATGATCAAGTCACTGTACCCAGATCTTCATAAACATCCCTCTCAGAATACTGAGGGAGACTGGAACTCGTTTCCCTGCCAGCATTGTGAGAGACATTTTACCAGCAAACAAGGCTTAGATCGGCACATGCACATCCACGCTATAGCGAACAATGAGGCACACCCATACAAAAGCAATATGAGCAACATGTCTTTTGGTTCAAATCTGGGTCAGTTGCAGCATGAGAAGATGAAGCCTCTGGATTCAGAGGACTCAGTCATGCAGCTTCATATTTCATCCCCGACTAGCTCTAATACTTCCATTTTGTCGGCTGGAGACCACACTGCTCAAGCAGACGAACAGGGAGTATTAGACGACCATCATGCTTGCAAGTACTGTGAAAAGATATTCACTACACATACCAACAAGCGACGGCATGAGCGCAGGATCCATGAGCAGCACCTGCAACTCTCACGTGTAGAAAAAACCCAGCTACCCCAAGAGGAAAATCTTCAGACGATATTCAGTGAAACATCTCAACAAAAAACAGAGCTTGGTGACAGTGCAGCTCCTGCAGCTGTTCTGGAGAATGAAGGGGAACACACAGAACAATATATGCTAGATGTCTCTAGCAATATTTCAGAGAATCTCAGCTTTTACATTGATGGAAAGATAGTGTCAACAAGTACAGTCAGTAGCTGTGAAGCAGCTGAGGTTCATTCTGGGTCTTCGACTTTAGTTAGACTGGATGCCCTGATTCTAGATCCTGCCCACATCAGCCAGGTTTTAAATACAGAGTCAGTTACAAGCAAAGAGATACCTGGTCAACCATTGACCAAGAGAAGAACTGCAACACCACCTCTTTTACCACAAATTAAAACTGAACTGGAGTCTGAGGTAGTTGTGTCTTCATCCTCATCATCACTTGTATCTTCTTTAATAGAGAATCTACTCCCTCAGAATACAGAGTCTACCATTGTGCAGAAGGAAAGAACAGTGTTTCTGTCACCTAAACTTAAGCAGCTCCTGGAGAAGCAGGATGGCCTTAAACCTACACTTGCCCTCATCACAGATGGCCAGAAGCCTTGTTCACCGGTCTCTCTCTCTGTCCTGCCTGCTGGAACAGGGAGGTTTAAAAGAAGGACTGGATCTCCACCAAGCTCCCCACAGCAAAACCCAACATCTAATGAGGAAGATATAGCAGATTGTGATGCTGTAAGCACAGGTCAGATGGAGACTCAGTATAGCTCCTCACCTGTGCACGAAACCAATGAAAAGGATGACACAACCCAATCGGTAGAGGATCCAGCAGTGAAACCTGTCTTGACAGACAGCTGGCGCCCCTTGACTGGTGGTAATTCCTGTAACCAGCAACCATTGGATCTCTCCAATACAGTCAAAAGAAATGAACATGTAGCTTTAGCTGATGCCGTGCTGGATTTGAGTTTGCAGAAAAAGACCCCAGGTGAATCTGAACTGACATTAAAATTAGTTTCACAGGCAGTTTTGAAAGAAGGAAAATCAAATACATGCATGGTGGAGAAAGCCTTAATAAATATTGGAGAACAAAATGTAAGCCTAGGGAATCTTGAGACTCCTTTAGTCACAGACTTTACCATAGTTACTGGTCCAGATATAATGACCCCAGTGGAGCCTGTTGCAGAAGGACTTGTTTATGGACTTGCCCTACCCCCCAATTCTCTGACTCCATCACCCGCCTCCCTTACCCCTATTGCCTTGCAGCCAGCTTCACCGTGCACTATAGCATTTGCTTCCCCAGCGTCACACACCATGCTCCCTACTGCTCCTTCATTAATCACAGTTTTGGCACCACCACCACCTATTTCTAACCCTTCAAGCCAACCAATCCAGGTATTAGCCCCAAATATATCATCTGAGCCCTTGGTAATCTGCACAGAAAATGCATTAAATTCTTCAGACTGTGATTTAACTGCTGCATTTGCCACTACAAATTCTGCAAACCTTGTCACTCTCTCCCAACCCCTTGACCCGACTCTAAATCTGCCTGGCCACGTGTTTCTCACTGATCAAATAGCTCTCAATCCACCTATAGTTGAGTCCACTCCTGTGTCAGAAGTGCCATTCACACCCACTGTAACTTTAAATGATTCCCTCATCAACTCTTACAACATTACCAGCAACACAGTGTTGATAGAGTGCACAATAGCTCTTGAAGCCCCAGGAAGTGTAGTCCCTGCTGCAATTACCTTACAAGAAAACACTGCCGTGCCTCCAGCATCTTCACAGATGGTTGTCAATCACATAGAACAGCAACAGATTGTATCAGTACCCAACCCTCCAACTGTGGACCCCACTATTCTTGTGTCCTCCATCGCAGAATCAGTAACTCTGTCCACCACCACCTCAGCGATATCTGATTGTTCTACTGTGGGTGAATCAAGTCCTGACCCAGAGCCTGTTGTTAATGCAGAGCCACCAACCACAAAAGAGGAGGAAGCTGATGACAGTACTGTTTCCATACCTGAAATCCCATCTAAAACCTCACCTTCTTCTGAGAAAGCTGAAGAGGACGAATCCTCAAACAACACCCCAGATGATGCACAACAGCAGACTTTCACCAAGAATTTCATCTGCAATGTGTGTGATAAGCTTTTCCATTCAATGAAAGAACTTGGCCATCATGTAGGTGACCATGCCGATGAATGGCCCTACAAATGTGAGTTCTGCGTGCTGCTCTTTGGCAAACCCTCCGCTTTGCTTGACCATCGATCAAGCCTCCATGGTGTTGGCAAGACTTATGTTTGCAGTTCATGTACAAAAGAATTTGTCTACCTTTGCAATCTGAAACAGCATCAGGAAGAATTACATCCCGGCCAGCAGTGTACATACACAGAAGAAGAAAAGGGAAAGCTAAGACGTCAGAACTACAACAACTCAACAAAAGTCAACACGGAGTCTTCAGTGCCCGATGCTCCAGAAGAACCCAAGAAACTGGTGAAAAAGGAAGAAGGTGAAGTAGATATGACTGCTGAAGAATTGTTTACAACAATAAAAATCATGGCCTCAGATGGAGGTAAAATCAAAGGGCCTGATGTTCGTCTTGGCATTAACCAACATTATCCCAGCTTTAAGCCCCCTCCATTTCCTTACCATAACAGATCACCCGCTGGCTCATTGGCTTCAGCCACAAACTTCACCACCCACAACATCCCTCAAACCTTTAGTACGGCTATTCGGTGTACCAAGTGTGGAAAAAGCTTTGATAACATGCCAGAACTACACAAGCATATCCTGGCTTGTGCAAATGCCAGTGATAAAAGGCGGTACACACCCAAAAAGAATCCCATCCCACTACGCCACTTTGCAAAAACTCAAAATGGAGTTCTATCTACCACTAATTCTACTAATGGACTAAATGCTTCAAACAGACCCAGCCAGTCAAATAGGTCCAAACCTAACCAAGAATCACCAGTAAAGGTGAAGTTCAAGGTACTGAACAAAAGGAAGAAAAAGTTGGCCCAAAGGGTCATGCCACAGAGGAACAAGTCAGTCTCTTCATCAAATAAAGTGTCACCTGCGCAGGTGGATGAGCAGCAGGAGATTTTTGTCTGCCCACACTGTAGCAGGGAGTTCACAATGCGTCGCAGCAGAACCAAACACATGGCAGTCTGCCCCAAGAAACCTAAAGAGGTGAAGAAAAGGAAAGAAGGAGGGATCTCTGTGACAAAGGAAAATGATGGACACCTGCATAGAGGGGTTGAAGAGAAACAACAAGCCTCACCTCATCATAAAACAAGACTCCAAACTTCTGGCCCTGCTAAGAGGCCCGCCATCCTACCAGTGCAAACTGTCTTTTCAAACAAAAGAAGTAAAATAATTATAAAAGAGAGCATGCAGCCAAAACAAGAGACACCCACTCTCAATGAACTTCCCATTGTTCGCACTTTCAACCCCTCTATGCGTCAGTATAGCAGAGTGCAGCATAGCGTCAAAGGAATCCCCATTAAAATCACCATAGTGAAACCACAACAGACTGCACCACAGAAGGATGAGCTGCCTCCCACCCAGAGCCGAGATGAAGCCACTGGAGCTATTACCAACAGCTCTGAACAGAGTCCTACAACTTGAGGACTACTCAGCAGCCCACTCAGCAGGGGATTGTCAGGTAGTTAAAGCACATTTAAGTTTATTTGCAAAATGATGATGGTATCAAGTGATACCATTACAAACGCAGAAAAGTCATACACAGTAATTCCTAATTTGTTCAGGTAAGATAGGTACTACAGTATATGCAAGTAATACAGGTTAAACAACACGCAAGTAGCTTCTACAATAATCAAGCCTTTTAAAATGATACACAGTATAATCGTGCAATAAAATTTTTGGACAGACAGCCAATAAGATCTCAGCACTGCCATGTTCTTAAAAACTAACTGTTATATATAAAGACATTAAAATAAACAAAAAAACCAAACAAAATTACCAGCATAAATGCAACAACCAGATGATCATCCAACCTCACGTCCATATCTTTCTCAATATATGTTTTGTTGTTTTCAGGTACCTGCTGTGTGGAACTCCTCATACATACTTGCGTCATAGTGATACTAAAGGGAGATAACTGCTGATCACACTGTAAACCCCATGGACATCATACTGTACAATAAATGACTGAATTGAAGACGGATAAAACAGACGACTAAGGATACTGCAGTGAGTGGATGTGTTTAACTGAGTATTTGAATGCTTTTGTAGTGCTTGGAGTTTTGTAAATTTCTCCTTCATTTCGTAAACTTTCTGTCAGCGGCTTGGATTTGCACTTTGAAGTGAATCTGACCGCTACATGTCACAAATTGGAGAGGAAGCAGAAGGAATTGAGCTGGAAGGCTGCTCTCATTTCATACTTTGTGGGTTATTTAGAGAAGATGGCAGGTGGCAATCATTTTCAGCATGCATTTGCACTTGTTCTTATCTGTTGTCTTAATGCATGCTGTGAGCTTGTACGACCGCTAGGCCTACATTAATTTATGATGGATTCTGTTGATGCACTTAGGCCTTAAACACTGAATCTGGTGTTGCTCTGTTGGTCTGATTGACAATAACCAGTGTAATTACATGGAAGACACATCCAAATTGCTTCTAAATACAAATCTACAGAATCATACAAAAGTAACACACGCAAGCTACCTATCAAAATTCTTGTTAAGGATATCAGCACTGTTGATTACTATTAGGGAAGTCAGTGTTTTTATTATTGGTGTGAATGTAACATTGGTAGATTTAATGCTACAGCCTTTGCAAATCAAAATGGTATATAATCTGATTGGCCCAGTTGCTATGTATTTGTATGACAGTTTTGAGAAAAAAATGCTTTTTATGTGCCATCAAATGTATATAATATGAATAAATGTGGTATAAAGGTGATGAAGAGTAAACATAGTTTAGTGTTTCTCCACATATGGAATTTATTTTGGTTGTCCACCCAAATAGATTAATTTGTTTGTCTCTTCAAAAGTCTCTCTGGAACTGCAGTTGAAAGTGAAGTGCAGATTACTTAAAAAGAATGCATTGATGTGCTATCACATTTTGAAAAAGTGCTTCCCTATGCAGCCTAATCTCATGTTGGATTTTGGAGTTTGTAGGCTACCACAAATAAATTCTCAACTTTTGTGAAACACTGCAGTTTGGTGTATTTGCACTGCAATCCCAATCATTGCCACAGTAACAATAGTTCAATTCTAAACAGCATTGACAGAGCCAACTCCAGTGCTTGGCCTCACTGCATTTCTTCTGAAATCCTGAAATATTTACAGTAGTCCTGTTCGCTTATAGGCTTTATTTTGCACCTGTTTCACCAAACACTTTAAAGAACTAGAATTTTTTTATATAATTTTTTCCCATCCAACCACAAGAAATGTTCATATTAGAAGTACAGTCTGGTTAGGTTTGTCATCTGTAGCGTATAAGCATTTCATCATTGCTTATAATCTGTATAACAGTTGTCAACAGTTTATTGTGTGATTTAATAAGTGTGTATAATAAATTCCAACATGTATAAATCACAAAATGGAAATGGAATATCAATTATGGGGTCATTTTTGCTGGTGCCCTGTAGTGACACGTGCAAATGTTTGTGGCAAGTTGTCACTAATCTCAAAGAGTGAGTGTAATGCATTGCATCTGTTTGATTTAAATTGTTATAAGCTACTAGTTTGAAGATCCAGTGCTATACAGGGTAGTTATTTCATTATGATTGAATTGAGTTATATTAATTTAGACAAACTAAAACCTGACAGTGGCCTGTATCTGAGAGAGAGCGAGTAATCGTACTTTTATTTGACATTTTTGCCTTTTCAACCCTCGCTGGTAATATTTCTTTTATTCAGACAGACTGCAATGTGTTGGATGTACAGGACCGTTTGGGAGACTGTTATTTAACTGTGAAACGTGCTTGTAGCATTTTGAAGTGTAAATTGAGTCATGTATATTTATTAATAATTTAAAATCATGTTATCAATCTCTGAACAGTTTCTCTGTATGATTTGCACTAAAGGTTTTTCAAGCGAGTGTTCAAAATAAATGGAGAATGTTATGGTTATATGTGAAGTTTGTGTGAAACTTTCTTTAATAAACAAATCAAATTAAATTCTTTATGTAGAAGACAGTGGTTTTCAAATTACTATAATCTTAGTCATTTTATTTTTATTTTTTACTGTGGTAACAGAATTTGACTCCAGACTTACATGTTGCCTACTGCATTATGTGCCTTACTAGAAAGTAATAAAATGTCCAGGTGGTGGCACACTTTTCTTACTTTAACCTCTGGAGCAGTGGAATCAATAGAGAGGGGATTTTGTAAAAACACTGCATGTCTTCTGCACTCCCACATTCTGTTTGAAAAATCTGTTTACTGTGACACATGTTTTTATGCTATTTTTAAAGCATACTCTCCACCGCCAGAGTTTTAACATTTGGAATCTGATGCCAAAAAGTCTTCGTGCAAAGTCTCCTGTGACCTGTTTTGTGGGAGAGCAGTGAATGTTTTTGTGGAGTAGCTATAAACTGTTAACATTTGCTTGTCCCATTTTTATCCTACATATTTAGTATCTACAACAAAAGGTAAAAGGATATTGTAAATAACTGAGGAAGAAACAGACAATCCAAATGTCAGAAGATGCAACAATTATGTGACACACTATGTACTTTTTATTGTACTCCCTCTGTATAAGGGATAAATAAGGTTACTAAGCTAACAAACAAAAAGGGCAATTAACAAAATAATAGGTTGATTGAGTGGCGATATCCAATATACCATAATTGCATCATCCGAATACTTGAACTTTCCTTTTCCTAGTTAGCTTAATGATAACACAGTTGCTTAGTCAAGCTTAAAGTCATAGATAGTAGTGTAATTGTGTTAACATACCTAGATCCAGTGTGTTTCTCTCATGTAACAATTAATCATTGTTTTGTAATCACACTCTGGGGCTAAATTAAGATTAAGAAGAAATGAAGTCAAGTGATGAGTGTGAGTGGCAAATATATATATATATAATATAAATGGCAAAAAATATGCAACAAAATGTATGTGCACTTGCTTTAGCTAAAAGAAAGTGCATTACAGTACATTTTAGGCAGCTCAAGTCTCCATTAGATCAACAGCAGGGGCATCTTTATAAATCGACCTTATTGGAGATTAAACCAAGAACCCTCTCACTTTGAGAGAACAGTGAGCCACCATGCAGCTCAAGAAAAGTAATCTGCACAAGCACAATTTTGTGGGGAAAAGTCTAATTAGCAAAGTTAGCTGTGGTTGGAGGAGTAGCAGAGAAAGAGTAGCAAATAACTGAGTAAACAGTGAAAGTAGGGAAGCAGAGTTTGTTGGTAAAAATAAAGAGGAACTAAGTTTGCATCGGAAGCTGTACACAGGGGAACTGAACTCAGGATCTTCTCTCTGTAAGGGAAAAGTACCACTTACCACTGAGCTGCTGTGATGTGAGCCAAACTCCCAACACCTGTTTCCACTGGTTGTAATATCATATAGAACCAGTTTGGTTGTAAAAAGACTAATCACGCCATTCACCCAATCATCATTCAAAAAGTAAAACACTATCACTTTGATTAGTTGGTTAGTTGCAGCAGTGAGTGGCTAAATATGTGTGCATGTATGTTTAAATTTGGGAAAATACAATAGTAAAAAAGTACATGTGTACAAAGATTTCAGTTCAGCAGCAGTGCATGGAAGAGTGACCATGTGTTAGCGGTCATTAGCTAAGAGTCCGAGCTGCAAAACTGTTAACTCCTCTACATTCATTTTTTACATTTTGACAGCAGGCAGAATTGACAGAAGACCCATCCTGGAAATACTTTCAAAACAGGGCTAAGTGTTGTCAAATTTCCTTCCGGGTTTTTTGTATTTTTATTTATTTATTTTTTGAAGTGGCAGAAAGTGGCTTCTACATGCTGTGCAGTTGTTACTAAGTAATGGGGTGTTTCTCTTATTTTTAAATCAGTAGTCCAATATTTTGGGAAATATGCTTATCCGCTCCGCTTATTTTCCAAGAGTGAGATGGGAGGATTGTTATCAGTTTCATGTTTGTGCATTAAGTACAGAGCTGTGGTTAGCCTAGCTTAGCATAAGGTGAAAAAACATGCCTACTAACATTTCTACAGCTGACTTATTTACACATTACACAGTGTATCTTGTTTGTTTAACCTGTACATAAAAAAATGTCAAACCGACAATTTGTGGTTTTACAAGGAGTTACGTGCTGGAACTATTAATAATTGGGCACAGTCACTTTGGGCAGCTTCCCGAAGTCTTGTCATGACAGTGAGTTTGCAGGGTTTGGTACCATCAAGCTAGGATAAAGACCATAACCAATACTTCATTTCAGTACTTAACACTGTCGCCTCACAGCAAGAAGGTCCTGGTTTCGAATCCCGGCTGGGGCAGGGCCATTCTGTGTGGAGTTTGCATGTTCTCCCTGTGTTTAAGTGTTTTTCCTCCGGGTGCTCCGGATTCCCCCACCATCAAAAACATATATATTAGGTTAATTCTCCTGTCAGGGCCCTTGACCACTTCACTGGCATTTAGAACTGTAGTTGGTTGCTGCACAGTGGCTGCCCACTGCTCCTAATACAATGTATGAGTGTGTATGTGACAATAATCTTGACTTGATTTGATTTGATTTACGTTATTTAGCAACACACGCAGTAGCTGGAGATGGTGCACTGAAGTACTGGGCGGATGGATAAACTGATAAATTTAACAAGAAAGTTGACTTAAAATTTGTAAAACAAAAAAATAAACAACTAATACTGTCTGTAGAGATCAGGTCCAAGTGCCGGCCTGTGTCAGCACACTCTCTCAATGAAACATTAACAGACGAAAAGTAATCTCTGCCTAAATTGAATTGTTCATCAACATGCAGCAGTAGGCATGAATTTAATTGGAATTTTGGCAGTTACGCAGAATCTTTTATTTGCTACAGGCAAATAATATAAGGTCCAGGGGAGAGATAATTTTTTTATGATTCTTCAGTTATGAGAATGCATTGGAAACAGTAGCTGTGCCGTACATCTGTCTGTGACATTGACATATGACTGTAATTCCCCCATCCCCTTGTGTCATGGCTATAGCCAGCACTAATAAAACGCAGATGCAAATCGACTCAGCAGCAGCAGGTGAAGCGAGCTGGTTCAGCCTGCCGTGTGTTCTTATGTAAAGGCTTGTGGGTTTGTTCTCCCCCTGGTGAAGCTTATGTTTTCACTCTTCAGAAGCTTTTAGTGCTTTTGTGACAAATCAACACAAGTGGTTTGGATTTGGGGGATTTTTTCCCCCTCTCAGATGAGTTCAAAGCTCCAGCAAAGGTTTTTACAAAGTTGAACACATAAGATTTAAGAGGACATGTTGTAATTGAATTGAGGAAAACCAGAATCTGCTGTCATCTGTGTCTCTTAGGGTTCAGTGCAGATGTGTATAAAAGGCCTTTAACACACCTGATGTCCTTTTAGTAATTAAGAAATCAAAAAAGTCCAACTACAGTCTCTGGGAATAAGGGACCGGTCTTCAGGTGCTTTGAGCAGAAGTGCCAGGCAGATGATTTTAAGTTAAGAGTTGTGCCAGCGCAACTATAGCGACAAACCACAGCCCTGAGGTACAGGATCTCCCAGAGCTCACAAGCTCAGCAATAACTGCGATGCTGCATTGGTATGCTCAACACAGCTTAGGCTTTTAGCCCAGGGCCATGTTGAATTCTCATAGGAAGTTATGATGAGAAGTGAGGACACATGATCAGAGATGATCGAAAACAAAAACAGCCAACCCAGAAGTCTGAGGAGAAACCTTTGATCTCCTTCTCGCTAATTTCATCATCCTTTTCGAAGGTTTCATAAACAATATTAATACCGAACTGAAACCAGTAACATAGTGTGAGATGAACTGTATTTTTTCCCACCTATGTGGCTTCGAGGTCTGTCCTGTACCTGGTTTGTGGAAAGGCAAAAAGACAAGTAGAGTTTAAATGATTCAGTGTGTTATCTGGAGGTGACGATTAAGTTTGCATGTACAGGTGAGCAGTGTGTCAGGATCACAGTGGTTCAGGGTGAACACACATGAACGAGCTGAGTCACACCACCTCTGGCACTGCTTGTTCTGGCTGACGTGAGTCATATGTTGAATAAACTCTTTACTTAAGTGAACGTTAACCTTCTTGCATGTTTCTTCTGCATGTTTTGGCCAGATTCTTTAGTTCAATAAACGTTATCTAGTTAAGTAAAATTCAAATATTTGAACATTATAGGCTTGCAGATCTCCTAAAACAGCTAATTTGCTGCCTCCGACAACTTATGTAAGACTGAGTTCAAAGGAAAGACTAACCCGTCTTTGGCATTATAAAGGTAACCAACCCCCTCCAAGCAGCACTGGGTGGAAGCAATAATACAAACAGGATACTGGCATAAAGTACTTCTGTACAAGTCGCTTCTTCCCTCTCTGCATGCTGTTCATGCGGGAGCAGAACAGACATGGTAATGAGGACATTAATAAAGGATGTGGATCCATATTTAATGATCCACTGGCCCCTTTCGTTTGAAACTGATTTTTGTGTCTGTGGTTGGGGTTTCTGTTCAGAATCCGTGTTTTGTTTTGAGAGGGACTCGCAAATGTGCTATTTTTTCCCTGCACAAGCAAAGTGCTGCATAAGACCTGCATACACCTGCCCGTTTGTGTGTTAGTGAGAGATAGAGAGATGCAGGATCAGTCTTCTCTGCCTATATTTGGAAGATAATATTGAAGTGTGTGTGTGTGTGTGTGTGTGTGTGTGTGTGTGGGGTAGTACGAAAGAAAGAAATAACTTCAACTTTCTCATCCTGAAGGAAATTTGGTTTGGAGCCAGGCATTAAACACACACAGTAGATCACAGAGAAGAGAAGAAAAAGTAATGGTGGAGGTGTACAGCAAATCAAAATCCAATGACGGGTATGAGACCTACTTTTGGCTTGGATTGTCACAATGGTGCATGCTGGCAAGTCGAACGTGTCCAAATTTTTTAACATTTTGTTCACCAATCCCAGTCCACCTTTCTCTGCAATTGGTCAACAAACTCATGAATGGTTTCATCAATTCATTTTCAGTTTTACCTCTATTTTCTATCTTTAGCTCTTCTTTTTGAAGAACTGCAAGTCCTGTTTTCCCATCTAATGTGGATGCCACTGAATGAACAGACCTCAGGCCACATTGAGAGCATTTGCTTGCAGCGCATAATCGACAGCAGTTTATGAACTTACCAAATTTGTTTTAGTCATCTGCCTAAGACAGATGTTATCATGCTTATCTGTTGTGTATCTGGTCCCTTTCCCAACATATATGCGTGTCAACTCACCGTGGAGGAGTGAGATTGGATTAAAAAGAGGGAATAAAAGAGAAAGAGGAAACCAAATCCAGAAACTACAAGCAGCAGCAGCTAAAGTATAATGTTAGAACTGGCTATACACACATGCACACAGTCATCTCTATTCTCACTTCTGTCAGGGGAGAGAGTCTGTCTTCTCTCTGCAGCAGGCTTCTCCTTCTCATCGCTTTCTCTCCCCCCCTCTCTCTCTCTTGCTTTGTTCATGCTGTGCTCTGTCTGAAGCAGCGCCACACTGGAGCACTAATGAGCAGGCGGAGAGCAACCCAACACAGATCTCCCATCAGCTTAGGAGCAGCAACAACACTAACAGCATCTGAGGCAACGAGACACTGAACTGATCTGCAGTCAGCAGGGAGGTAGCTGTAAAAAGCAACTGACAGCCCTGGGAAAGGCATAGGAGAGGTCGTGAGGTGGCTTCAAAGGTAAACAGCCGACCTTCTCCACACTCGGAGGCTGACACGCAGTGCACTTTTCTCTTTCTGAAGACGAAGGACCTTTCCCCTCCTGGAGGAGTTTAGCCATGGAGGAGATGCTCACCTGCAGCCGCAGCCCTTTCTCCCAGGTGTTTGGGCGTCAGGGTCAGCTCATGCAAGCCAGTGAGTGTTAACAGCCACCTAAAATCTGCAAAATATCAAAGTTTTTTTAATTTATCTTGCTTGATCCTGATTAAGTTTAACTTGATTGCGTGTGGTGTTTCAATAATGGGTGCACCCACTGTTCTTTTGGATTTAATGCTAAACACAGATACAGAGTAGCCATCACATAGAGTCTTTAAAGTAGACTGTTCTGATAATGACACAGAAATTAAAGTCCAGCAATACTGGTACGCAAAATAAAGGCGTTTACAGTTGAAGATGGGTGTCCCAGTTTCACCAAAAACTAGTAAGAAATAAAAAAAAATGTAATGTTACTTTCCTTTTAAAGAAGGTTCAGATGCAATTCATCATTCAGTTCTCTCAGTATTTTGATCATGTTACCTTTTTATCCTTTAACTCTGTTGTGAAATCACTGTGAAAAAGAGTTTACATTTTATGCAGCCTGATTTTCCCAAATGTATGGGTTTTATATTTTTCCACAGAAAAATCACATAATACATTGTGGCATAGAGGTATACATATTGAATCACTTCTAGTGTAATGCAGTTTGACATAGTGATGTGTTAATGTTGATAGACTGTGATGCTCCTTTCATGCACAAGAGATGTCAGGTGTGAATATGTGTGCGATGTGTCTTGTGTGCGTGCGTGTGTGGCTGCAGGTGGGTACGCGAGACTGGAGCTCAGCTTTCATGCATATGATTACAAACCTTTGATCTCTGTCTGACCAAACATGCCACAGGTCTAACAAGGACAAAAACAATAAATTATCAGCAGTTCAAAATTACAGTTACAATTCAGGAATACAAGGGTGGACTCAAATATAATCCAATACAATAGTCGGTGCAATGCAATAAATGCCTTTGAGAAGTTTATAATTTTGAATTTTTGTTGAGACTGATTATACAGGAGTGCGTACTGTTTGTCCACCAGGTAGACAAATAACAGAATGCAGTGTTGATTCCAAGTAAACTGAGAATTAGCTGATTTTATTCACTAATTCACATTAAGTTAAACAAGTGCTTCTGCATTAAATGCTGCACCAACCCTACAAATTAATTTTTGTAGATTTCATCTTTGCAAATATGTGTGAGGCTGCTGAGTGAATTAGCAATGAAAAATAGATGATGTTTGCTCATAATTATGCTTATGTACTTTATGGAAATTCTTTTTTATCAATATTTGAAGGGATTCTGTGCAGTATGGGTGCCAGACACCCACATACCCCATTCAAACTCTGCTTATGTGGGTGCATATATGTATTATTTGTATAACTTGCGTCGGTGTGGTGAATTGTATGCTTGAGCTTTGAGGCCCTGTGCCTATTTTTTTTTTTTTCAGGATCAAACATCACTGCATGACAAAATCTGCCTCAGGTGTTCTGTTACAAGGTGTCACATAATTCCTAAAACAGAAAATGACATCCTTTGGCCATGGCTGAGCTGATGCGAAGCATAGTGAGTTGTGATTTTTCACAGGTTTGCTGCAGATTTAGATGGTTGTATATACATGCTTGTATCTGCTGGGTCCATTGTGGTACAGAAATGTTTTTTTTCTTTAGTTCAATTGCCATATGAGGCAGGACCTTGAGCTTTTTTTGTATTGAGCTGTACCTTGTCTGATTTTTTCTCATTCATCAATAAATAATGGTTTGCTTTTATGCTGCAATATGAAAGTGATAGAATAGAAGGCCTTTGGCTAAAATGTTAGATTTCTTCCAATGACAACAGAAACTTTTTTGACTGGCTTCTTTCGAAGAACGGCTTCTCTGTGATTAGTTCTGCTTGTAGATTAATGGTTGGTGTTTGTTTGTTGGCGTCTTCAGTTGTAATCAGAATGGCTGAGATTGGATAGGTTTCCTGACTTGAACGATTTGAAATGATTACTCACTTCACATCCAGGCAGATTGGAGAATGCAGCAGGCAGTGTAACACCGCGGGAAATCCACAGAAAAGACATGACTGTTTAAATGTTTGGAGGCATGTCAAGCTTTCTTTGTGCATGTTGTTTTTGGACTGAATATTCAGTCTTTGTTGCACATTTATTTTACATTATGCCCATGGGGTATTATTGTCTCTGTTGCTTCCCCCCCATTCAAACTAAACTTAAAGACAACTTGAAGTCAAACTGTGGAGCTCATCATCAGTCACAGACAGCACTGGGTGAATTAAACCTACAGGTAAATGCCACTCTGGCATGGTTGCGAAAATGACATTATCATTGCATGTGTTGTGGTGAATTACAGTCAGTCTTGCGCTCCCCAAGTTATCTATGCTCTTTGAAGCTTGTGCTGCATGTCTGCGATTTCGGATGTGCGAGAGAAGGAAGGGAAGGGGAGATGGAAGGGCGAGGAGAGGTAGGGGAGGGGATCGGGGCAAGAAAGTGAGCAAGCTGCAAATTGTGTGAATAAGAGATGGGTGTTTTTTTTCTATTTTTAGCAACAACCTTGCATACTGTTACACAGCTGCTGGAAGACTAATCCACAGTAGCGCTAGCTGGCAATATCTGAACAGTAATTATAGAGGGATTTTTTGTTATCTTTGGCTGTCACCCATCATTGGATCAGAAGTCCCTCAGCTATATGCAAAGGCCTGGCTGAATTGCAGAGAGAAAATCCATTACATGAGTGTTGCACATGCCCAAAGACTTGAATATTAACAACCTTCTGGTGGTACCCTGGCAGAATAAACACTCAAATGTTTCCCCCTCATGAATCACATTCACGTGGCAGTGCCAGGTGCATAATCCTGCTACAATTCTCTTGCTCCTCACTTGAGGTGTGATTTGTTCTGTGTTGTGATGTGTTGTCAAAAATCCCTGAGAAGCCAATGCTCCCGTTTGTCTGGGGAGCGTGACAACTTAGTTCCCTGGCTTTGAAATAGTCAAAGTATTCGGGGAAAGCTAATTTCTTATGTCTACGAGTTTACAAGGTAAGTCCATTAAAGGTAGAGCAGTGTTTCTATCAATCACAATGCATTGTGTATAATTGTGCTATCATACGCACTCTACATTTTCTGTTCCTGCAATGGAAATAAAAGGATCTTGTTCCTCTTGAGGATCAAAGACAATTCCAAACACAGTAATGTCTGTTTAAAAAGCCAATAAGCCAGAGTTTACTGCTCAATAGCAGAACATTTTTTAAAAAACATACCTGTAGGCTGTTGATTGGATTGTGGATCAATAGTACAGTTCACCAGGACCTGAGATTTCTGGCACTCAAAACTGGCTCCTGGCTGTTACTCAATTTGAACAAAAGCTTCCTGTTTTCTCATGTCTGCTATTGTCTCTTGGCCCAAATTCCAGATATACAACCCCCGCCAGTCTGAAAATAAATCAGCATGTAAAATGATTAATGTCCAACACCAATTTTGACTATTTTTGTTTTCCTATGTTGTGCTTTTCTTTATTTGTTGAGGTGGATTTTGTTGTGTTTAAAGCTGCAGTGATACACACAGTAAATAGCTTTGTATAGTTTTCCACTATAATATGTTGAAACACAAACATTTGCTTATTATTTATAACAGTCACAGTTACCGTATTAACAGAGCATCTGACAAATGAGATTTAAAAAACAATGTAAATACCTTTTAAAGTATATATATATTTTCACTAATTCCATTTATCTGTGAAAAAAGGATCTGACTGCCCTGAAATAGTAATGAATTGCTTGTCACTGATAGAGTTTGATAATTACGTAATGCCACTTTAATCATGATTGTATTTCCAATAAAACCCCAATGAGTTTACAACTATCAGAGACAACATAAACATGGAGGAGAGTAAATATTTTCAGTTTAGCAGTCAAAGTTGGAGACTGTTTCCTTTCTTACCTATCATTTTACCCTTGAATATCTCCCTAATACCTCAATAAACCATTGGTAAATCCCTGCTCAGGAGAGGTGAACGTGATTTGAAGTTTTAATACATGACCACTGCAGGTGTAGAACATATTTTGGTCTTCTCTGAAGTGATTAATTCCTCTCCTTCTTCCACTTGTGTTATGGTTCCAGTGCACTCACAGATTCCTCACACCTCCTTACCCGTTGGGCTTTCCTGCAGTAAGAGATTAGCTTCATGCTCCTGGTGTTGCTAATCATGTAGGAGGAGTCACGTTGCAAGAGGTTTGCTGGTACAGTCAGTGTGTGCAGTCAGCAAGGTAACATATCATTTTTTCACGTGGTGAGTCACAGATTTGGGCAGGGTTTTTTGGTTTTTTTTTATTTATTTTGTTTGCTCTAAAGGGAAACTGTTGATTGGTGAAAATGAAATGCCACACTAACTGTGACTCTACAAGATCTCTGCATTGATACTGTCATCCATCTGCTGTCATTCTGAAGTACATTAAAATAAATTAACATAACTTAATTGAAGAAATGAAGGCACGGGAAATACATTATCACTCAGCCAGGTTTCAAATTATCTCACACAATCTCAGTCAGTGAAGGAAAAAAAACCCACATCGCTGCATATTTTCAGGGTTACTGCACTTTGTTGGTAGTTTCTGGTATGTTGGGGTAATATGTGTGTTTAGCCTTTAGTTCTATGGGAAGGATTGCAGTGCATGTTGTAGAATTTTACTGCACGCTGTGGTGATTAGCACTTACCGTATTAACAGCAAGCAAATTTGCACTGGGGAACCTTACTTAATTGACCTTGTACAGTACTGTATTGAGGTTTGAGGATATTCCTGTGGAATATTTCATACTTACTAATTTATATAGCATATTCAGTATTATGTATCTTTGTTAATATTTAATCTCTATGAAAACTTAACACCATACCAAGTGCACATTCTACAAAGAGCATATATAATGTTGCGTCAAACATACAGCAAGTTAGTAAGGATATGGTGTTTTCACAGCGGCTTCTTTGCAGTATTTTGGCTTATTGCAGCATAACTCAGATATTATTGTGACTGTAATGCAGTTTCAGGAGGCATTTTTCCAGGGAACCCATTTTCACCTCATTGGATCTCTGGTTTGGAAAAGTCTGGATTAACAGTAAATTTATGACCCCAAACATAAATAAATAACAAAGCCAGAAGTCTATCTCTCAGGAAAAGAAAGATTATAATTATGTAACATGTCCTGACATACTTTGTCTAGACCTGTTATTGACAAGTCAATCACAGATGAATGCAGATCATCCGTCTGCACCAGTGGTCCCACTCTTCCTCACATGAGTTAGAAACTATGGTATTACCATCTGTGAAGTTAAATCCCAGCAGGCCATCAGAATCACATGTGAAATATAGTGCTTGCCACTCTGTTCACCCATGGAATTGTATGTGCGTAGATGATGGGTGCTTGAAACTCCGGAAATGTTTCCTCAGTGGCAGCAAAACACTTTGTGTCAAGTAGTTCTGAGAATCATTTTTATAGCATACACCAAGTTTATTATTCAAAACTCCTCACAGAGGAAAACTGCTGCCAAGGCAGTTATTTGAGTTTACGCGGCAGACCATGGCACACTCTGAAAAATTTACAATGCCCCCCTCCTCCCTGTTCCTGTGCTTGGAACTGGACATCTCCAACTTCCATTAACCTTCAGATGAATGAGCATGCTGCCAGAGAAGCCTGATTGAAAACAGAGTTAGGGTCAGCAGGCTCTGTCTCATCGTGCTTGTCCTCTCTTCTTCCTTCTACTGAACCACCTTTCTAATATAAACTGTGTGTTAGCACATTCTGTCACACATAGGCCGTCATTCTGAATACACATTATGTGTGTTTAAAATTGTTGTGGCGTTTCTGTGTCATTCTTCTCAGGTGCAGTTACAAGAGCTGCCCAGAAAGCCAGGTTAAAAAAAACAAAAAACACTTCAGCTTACTGATTTTATCTACAGTGCAATGAAAGCCATCAAAAGATAGCATGTTCGACAGTGTAAAGATGTGGTAGGCTACTGCAGAAAGTGTGGTAATTATGTGCTATAGTAAAACCATGACATACCTTCAGGGACATTACAGTAGATGGTATCTGTGGTTTGGAGCTTTACACAGATGTCCCTATTCATGCAAAATTTGTTTCTGTAACATTTTACTTTTCTCTGCTTGCTGCTCCACTCAATACCAAGCTATTTGAATTTTTGAGGTTACAATTCTTGATAAATGTGCAATTTTTTAAAGGAATATTTTGCCATCATTATTGCTTATTTTTAGGTCAGTCTACTAGAATCCGCTTGACTGGTCAAGTATGTGTAGGCCTACACAGACAATGAATTTGACTAATAATAACTTTTTTTTTTTTTTTTTTTTTTTTTTTACAGTTGAATTCCAGCTGGCTTCAACAGGTCTTACAACCCACTATTCACTGTGAGTGTTGTTCCCAGTCACTTATGGTGTTGGTTGTGCTCATCAACACCTGCGTGTTTGTCAAGGTATTTTTTGTATTTTGGGTGAGCCCATAAAGCTCCAAACACCCGCCTTTTACACCCGCCACCACACGGTGACACTGTTGCAGCACACAGAGATTAATGAGCTGAGAGCCCCCCTCACTTTTTAAAGATAAATTTCAGATGTCGGGATAACGAAACCCATCTCGTTATTTGTGTTAACACAACCAAACTCAACGCATTTTAATGTCGTATAAACACGAACTCTAAGACGTCATTTTTGCGCAAATGAACACAGGCTATATAATTGACACAGTCATTGTAAAAAAAACAAAACAAAAAACAAGCAGCAAGAGAAAAACTGCAACCTTGATGCTAGCTAGCCCTGCTAGCAACAGGAATCAACAGGCCTGCATCCTCTCCAGCTAACAGTTAGTGAGCGCCCATTTTCCACATTGGGATATGTGGCCTAAAGAATGAACTAATAACACCAAGAGGAGTCTGGTCTTTATAAGAGTTACAACAGATCTGCTCAGTGGCCTGGAGTTTAGTATAGTGATGTAGGCAACTGTATGCTTCAGTGCAGAGGAAAGCAAAGAACAAACACCTTCTTTATTAAGGTAAGAAAGCTTGCCCTACTTCCAAGTGTTGCTACTGTTTATTGTTGTTTAATTAACAGTGCAACAGTTTCAGGAGCTCATTGATCAATGTTTTGCTAATTGGTAAACGAATGAGTGCCAGTTAGCGTTATTCAGCGTTAACTATAGAGGTGGCAGACTGATGAATCTAGATGGAAAATACAGCTTCTTATGATATCAGTCACCACCAGATGTGTGGTGAGTGATGTGTGTACAGAGCCTTTGATGTTCCCTTGCAGCTGATTTATTTTACTGATTAAACCCTGTATTAATGTATAGAATACAGGTGCATACGTAAAATGCATCCTAGAGTTTTTGCACTAGACATCTGATATTTATGTTGTTTAAACGGCATGACTTTCTTACAGGATTTGTGGGTTATGGGGTCTCCGCTGTGTGTGTAATCCTCTGTGTTGTTACTCTGTGGTCAATGGAAACCTCATGTTGTGGTGTGTCAAGCAGGAGAGCAGGACCCAAAATGCAGACACAAGCAGGGTAGGTGCAGATCAGTGAATTAATAGACAAGGCTTACATGGTCAGGTAGACAGAGATAAAAAAAAAAACCCAACAACAACCAAGAAGAGCAGTCCCAACAAGCAAAATGAGTCCAAGAGGGAGCAGGCCTGTTTACACACTTGACACATGGTACAAAGATGATCTGACATAGAACAGGGGAGGGGAGCCAACGAGACACAGGTGAAACTGATCAAGACACAGGTGAAAACAATCAAAGCAATCAAAGACAGGAAGCAAAGCTAAAAGACACATGAGGGAAGGAGACTATTTCAAAATAAAACAGGAAATGACTGAACACAAGCCCAAAACCATGACACCTGTCTTATATCCAACTCTGACATGACATAAACACTGAAACTCACTGCAGCGTAGTGATTTTTGTTTGCATAAGTGGGCAACTGGTGTACAAACTACTAGTTGGCTCTCCAGTGGTTCTGTGATTATCATATGAGCTAGCTGACAGGGCTGGATGTTAGCCAAATAGCCAGGCAGCAGCAGAATAGCTGCCTCAACCTCTAAGTAGCCTACTATGGCAAATTGATAAAAAAAATAGCTATGGGTCTTTTTCATGGAAGACATTTGGATTTGTTACAGCTGGAAAAGCAGAGGTGTAGCTAATGGATCATGGAATGTGTAAATGGAATGCAGATATTAATTGTATTAATTAGACTTATGCTGTTCCTGTAACGACATGGCAAAATGTCTGCCCCTTAAAAGGATTTCTTGTCTAATTTTACAGATTCATGTTCTCTCAAATCGCCCTCCCTTGGTGGCAGATGTACTATAATTAAGCAAATAGAATCTATAGTTCTGCTTTTTAAGTAAAAATAAAATTGCTAACGGTGAGGGTGAAGTCTGAAGGCACAGAGTTCACTGGGGAGTGTTACATCAGATTTTGCCATCACGCTTACAATAGAATTATGGGATTCAATTTGACAAAGTGTCAGTTTAACTCTGTTTGAAGGATCATGGGGAGTCATGCCATGTTTTAGGACAAATAATATTTCTTCTGGCTCATCTGCAAGGCAACTGTAATCCTCACTAATCACTGAAAGTTTGCAGTTGTAATTGTTTCGCCGCTTGTTTCGCATTCTTTGGCATTCAGATGACGTGTTTCCTTTCCCGTGTTGTTTTTTTCTGTTGGCTGCATCTATCTGCAGCGGCAGGTGGATGATGCGTCAGCAGCAGCATGCGATTTTTCCTGCCAATCACGTCAATCCTAGTCTCTAATCCTTCACTTTCCTGCTTTTAAATCCTCACTTCAGGCGTCTGTGCTTTCCCATCTAGACAATCCATCTCCGCCAAGCTTTCCTCTGTGAGACGAGAGATCGTTGATGAGTGATAAAAGCTTAGACTTTAATCCCAAACACATACAGGATTATAGAACAAGTGTTGCACATTTGAAGTAAAGCAATAGCGCCTGCTGTGACTTTGAGAGCACGAGGTGGGAAGTTTTCTAGTTTACTTCACTCCAAGAAAATATCCAACTAAATACATTTTGATAATAACAGAACAGTCTATAGCCACATTTAACTGACTTCTAGTTTTTCTTGAGCACATTACAGTACTTTCCTCCTCAGATGTTTTTGATGTGTAAAATATTATATATTTTTATATTATATATAATATAAAAATAGATTTCAGCTGGTAAAATGAATTTAATGAGATTTCCAAAAGCTAATTGGTTTTCAGAGCACAAGTTCTTGTTCTTATACAGTTCTTATTTTCTCAGATATGTTGCTATTCTCTCATCAATTAATGAGAACAGCATTATGGATGGAAAAATTATGCTCTCATTAAATGTTAAACATTAATTAAAAGCTGAATACTCAGTCAGGGCTAATTGAATAGTTTTTATCAGTTGCAGGTTATCGGACAAAGACATAATAAAAATGATATACTATATCATCTAACCAAGGTTAGAGGAGTATGTTTCATTCTCCGGATGTGTGTAGAGGCTTAAAATCTCACCTTCCACTGTAATTATCAGAGGCCCCGCTGCCTAAGGCAGTAATCTCACTGTAGCTGAGGTGTTAGGATAGCACAGCGCAGCAGGCTACAAAACCCCACAGAGCTGTTAGACTGAGCTGACCCCAAGCATCGGTCAGGTCTGAACAGTTAAGTAGTCAGTGTTGACTCAACTGCAAGTTCTGTGACAATATTCAAAAGACACCAAACTTAACAACATGTTAGAAATTCCTCTAGTCAGGGTTGCCACGGGTCCTTGAAATCCTCGAAAGTTTGTGAATTTGAGGGGTAAAAATCAAGGCCTTGAAAGTTTTTGAAAATAGACATAAATAGACATGGGTCATTGAAAGTGCTTGAATTTATAAATTGAAGTTCTTTTGATATTTTTTTTTACTTACTTTAAGTAACATCACTGTAACGCAGCACAATTGAGAAGTGTTCACACATTCAAGCCTCTCTCTCTTTTTAATTGTTGTCTGTGAGCTTCTGTAAAGCCTGCTAGTTCTCATTATAAAAATTCTCACTATTGTAAAAGTAATTAACCTTGATCTGTGTCTCAAACTGTGCCATGTTGGGTCCTTGAATTTGGGGTAATTGGCCCTGGAAAGTCCTTGCATTTGATATTTAAGAAGGTATGGGAACCATATCTAATGGAAATGTGTAAAATAAATTATTTTAGTATTAAATATTTTATATGACCTTGAAAGAATAGTTCATTTTCCCAACATTTTGGGAAATATTCACTTTCTTGTAGAGTTTGGTGAGAAGATCGATACCACTCTCATACCAAAATAAGTATGAAGCTACAGCCAGCAGTTGGCTAACTGAGCATAGCAGAAAGACTGGAAACACAGGGAAACAGCTAGCCTGGCTCTGTCAAAAGCTAACAAAATCCGCCCACCAGCACCTCTAAAGCTCACCAATTAACACGTCTTGCTTGTTTAATCCCTGCAAAAACCAAAGCATAGTTCTCAAAATGTCGACTTTTTCCTTTTAAAGGGGCATTCCACCTGAATTATAGAATGATTTTCTTCACTTAGTATCACGCACTTACCTTTGTTGTAATTTGTCCAGTTTAGAGATATCAGTCTCTGAAATTTCTGCCGCCACACCAATACAATGGCCCAATACTTTAAAAAAATCACCAGCAACATGTCTTTCCAGAAACAATATCTGTGTCACGCTGAATAATCCACTCCCTTAGCTGTGAACAGTGTTTCAATGATTTTCGGTCTATGTCATCATCTGGCTACATCTGCCAATTTTTTTCTGGATTAATAGATGAATTGTTTGATCTATAGAATATGAGAAATGAAAAATGTCCCATCACAATTTCCCAGGGCCCAAGCTGATGTCTTCAAATTGCTTGTTTTTGTCCAACCAACAGTCCAAAACCCATACATATTGAGTTTATTATCACTGAAGACTTGCATATTGAAACAGCAATACTCACATTGAAGAAGTTGAACCAGAACCAACTTTTTGCATTTTACTTTAATGAATTGTTGTAAATCTAAAGTAACAAGAAATTTCATTAGAGAAATGCCAAAGGTATGTTTGAGGTCATTTAGAAACAGTGTCACCATTACTCAATTTGTCCACCAGAGAGCACTGACAAGTTTATTTTTCAACTGCAAAATGTCCATATCTCAACATTCATTATATACCTTCATCTAAATCCTACGCAATACCAAAAATGTAAGGGATTCTTACAGTAAATGTCTGTTATGTGTTTATATATAATGTAAATATAATTTTTAATGCTGTGAGCACCACTAGCACATTTTCCTTCACTTCCATTGTACTGGGATGAGGGGAGAAATTAGAGACAGATATCTCATAACCTGGGCAAATATAACCACACCTCTCTGCATGACTAGATACCACTACAGTAAAAGCATTTTTGTCATTTGGGTGAACCAACCCTTTAAAGTTGAAAAATGCTTTTGTCATCACTAGCTCTACATCATCTACGCACTTGTTCTTCTTGATCATGTCTTTGTAGGTAACTATGTAAGAAATAGCAATATAACACAGCAATTTAATTGGCAGTTAATTGTAGTTATTAGTGCTCTCAAATCATTTAAATCTCATTCAATTAGACACAGGTCCGCAGAAGTTCCCTGATGAAACGCAACATTCAGTTTTAACTTAAACACTAAACCCTGACAGAGGACTGTCATTATACATGTAATCCCTCTTGTTTATGTTTTGGCAGCAGCTTCCAGCCCCCACAGCCAAATCAGCAGGGATGACAGTGAAAGGAAATGGTCTTGTCAAGTGTGATTCATGCCCCCCTCCCCTCTCCTGGTGCCAGCATACAGACTTCTCAAGTGTAGTTTGAGAAGCTGCGGTACAGCAGATATGTCTACTCATATTACAGACTGCCATGCTTCCTCTTCACAGCATAATTTTCACTGACCAAGACCTTTGCCACTAAAAACACTTCCGTGAATATAAGAAAGTAGGGGTTGTGTGATGTGTGGGAATAGGTTGTCAGGTTTGTCAGTTTTATCTAAAACCATAAAAATATTAAGGGCAGTTTCTCTTGTCAGACTCAAATTTCCTTTCCTTTCATTTGCCATAAAGTTTTGCTAATGCACTCAACATTAGCCATTAACTGTTCATCCGCGAGTTCAGAGAAAGTGCATAATCCTGTTAGAGAGCATTTGAAATCATTTCACAGCAAGAGCATTTTTGTCTTTAAAATTCACACGGCGTTGCAGAGAAAATAAGAGTGCCGCATTCAAAAATCCTGCCTCGTGGATGGGAGATGCTTGTGGAGTGCTCAGAAGTTCAACTTTGAACTTCAGTCTGAGGTGTTTATCCTGGGATCCACATTTTATTCATCATAGTTGGGCAGATTCAATAAACAAATGAAAGTCTGTTTTTACACCGAACACAGGCAAAGTTTCATCAGCCTCTAGATACTTGGCCTAGATCCAAACTTTGACAGTATTTAAAAAGACAGTTCTTATACTTCAGAGATGTGCTGCGAACAGAACTCGCAGACCACCCAGTATCTATGAAAAGACTCCACATAATGTTCTCAAGGCATAAAAGCCAGACAGTTTTGAGTTGACAACAATTTTATCTCATCTAGACTTTGGCAGTGGGGTCTGTGTATTGAATCCTTCCTGTTTGTGCAGAGCTTTGTGTTGGCTGTGACCAAAATCAACCAGAGACTACAAAGCATTAGACATGAGGCTTGTCCTTTTAACTTAAGAGCCCAAGATCTGTTTATGATAGTGAGATAATAGTGAGATAATAGTGAGATATGAGCCGACAGTGTTTATGAGGCCACATTATTAGCAGATGAAGTTAATGCACAAATAACATTGGTCCAATTATGTTACAGCTGCTGTCCCTTTGTGCCCAGACATCAGATGCTGTTTTTATTATTGTATCTCTCATGCTGAAATAGAGTACAAGCTCAAGCTGGTCCCTAATCCATTCAACAATTGAGGATGTTGTTACAATTGCAGCAGAACAACACGAGAATGAGGGCAGAGAGAAGAAGAGAGCTTCAGTCATGTAAAGCTCAGCAGAAACAGAAGGGAAAAATCGAGGGGGATGCATTCTCTGCTGGAGGGAGAAATAGGCAGATGTGGTGAGCCAGCACCCGATTTTTTTTTTCTATCATGGGCACACACACACACACGCACACAAACCATTTTAAGTGCACAGCTAACCACCTCCAGGAAACCACATCACATTTTTGCCTTTCTCCCTTTATTCCGCCCATTACAGCGGTAACAGATACGATTAGTGGAGTTTAATGAGCTCTGCAGAGATGAGAGTTATGCTTGCTGCTCTCCTCTTCACAGCTACAGAATCCCCGGGGTTTGACTCCACCGAATGAATGATGTGTGTTCCCCCATCTCTGTCTCTTTATCGTCAGCATGTAAATCTTGTAGGTGGGAAGTCGGGTGGCATTATGTGCATTTGCGTACATGCTTGTAAACATGCATAATATGTAACCTGTTTATGTCTATGGTGTGCCCATGACCTGTGGTTTATTCATGAATGTTAAATTCTGTTCTGTGCTGTGTTTTTATGCGTGCATGAAAGAATGCAGAATAGGGCTGCAAATAATACTCGCACTCAAGAAACTGGAACTAGGAAATATTTTGGATTTTTGTTTGATATAAGATTTAAATGATTCATCATCCATGAGGTCATTCTTACTTGTATGTGTTTGACTGTTTTGCTGCTAAAATATTTTGTATCATGTATCACTGTATAGGACAACAGATTGTTCAGCCTGTATTCATGCATATTGTATGCTTATTGTGCCTAGTAATTTGGTTCCTTTTGATGGCCCGCCTTCATATCTCCCACCAGCCTCAACACTCAAAAACCCACAGAGAACCTCTCAAAACACTTCAAACATCATCTGAACAAACATCAGGTGTTGAGCAGTAATAACATCACTTAAGACTATATATAATATGCTGAAAATATCCTTGCAAAGCAATGGAGATTCTCTCATGAGACATAACCGTGCATTAAAACATCACATTCCTATCAGGTCATCTATTTTCACACTAACAGATAGCCTTAAACTTGATGTATTAATTTTAAGATTGTTGTTCTCCTTTTCATCTTTTATGCCGTGAAGCCTGGGTATGTTTCTCACCCAAGTGATGTGATTGATTTTCATATATTTCACAGTGTAATTAAATTAAATGGGAGTGCTGTAAACAACATTAGACTACTTCGGTTTACAGGCATTAAGATTAGCAAAAGGGCTGTACTGTAGTGCTTTATTGTTATCATTAGGGGGCAGTGTTGTATAGCACTACTACCATGCGAGATCATTTACTCTGTCAAAATGCTTTTGGATGCTGCATTCCCTCAATTAAAATCTATGCCATAACATTTTCTGGTTTATAAACCACTCCACTTAGATCAGGACTCCTTGCACAGTAGTTGTTTACTGCCCTGTTTTCTTCAGTTACTCCTCAGCAGCAGCTTCAGAGTCATGGTCTGTGTTGTAGTTCACCCTCTGCTTAAAACGTCTTGTTTCTTTATTTCTCCTGTCAAATGCAGTGTTAGAATAACATTTTCTGCATGAAAATATGAATTTCTTACGTGTTTCAATCAACAAAACCTCTACTTGATCACGAGCATATCTTCAGCTGCTTCTCAGAGCCTAACAAGAGTTCACGATTGCCTAAAATAACTCTATTATTATGATGTTAATGGTGCCATTTATGATCTCACGCATGCTTGAATTAATTAGTTTTATCTTTACAGCTCTTATATCCCATCTGTTCCATTTGCCAGATGTTTAAAAGGTGCATAATTTTAAACTGTGCTTAACTGTGCACACACTAGCACCAAAGGAATTAGTTTCACCAATATGAACACAAAAAGGAGTATTCCCTGGCTGGAACTGTCTCCTATTATGTGGCCATTGGATACTTTGATGCAAACCCGTCTGGAAAATGTGATTTTTTTAGAAAAGCAACAAGCCAAATTGAACTATTCAGCTTCTTTTTATTAGATGTGTCTATGGCAGAAAACGGTGAGCAAGTTCTTTTCAAATGAAATACTGTATGAAAAATCAAAAAGGGACCCATGCACTCTGTCTGATGAATAAAAGTTACAATTTTTATTTCACACTGGCTATCGGCATGTGAAGTTGTTGCCCACAGTCATTGACGACTGCTGAGGGAATTAACAAAAAGTTAATTTATTTATACAGACTTTGTTCACAAGAATGTCTCAAAGGACTTAACAACGAAAGAGAAAAAGTCTGCTTAGATATAACTAATTAATAATCAATCACAGGAAAAGTGAAGCTATACATTATTATACACAATAGCATCTTGGAGAGATATAATAAGTAGGCCTGGGTATTGTGTAAAGATTTCATTACTGGTTCAGATCAAAGCTCCAGCAATACCTGTAGTATTAAGAGCAACTTTATCATGAAAATAATGGTTCCTTAATAAATAAGGTTGTTACTCAATACTTCAAATGTAGGTGGAGCTTTGATACTTGGACTGTCCTTCCCGATTCACCTTGCAAGTAGGTGAAGTAGTGCCAGAACCCAACTTGAGAGAATACATTAGAATAAGAAATATATGATGTCATTCACAATTTGACCTGAAACATACACTACTTCCTAACAGAGAGTAAAATGTCCCTTCTTCCAAAATCCATTTTTAGTTCATGAAGAAGATTAACAATATAAGGTTATAACTACAACTGCACACTGTTTTACATACTGCGTACACCTTATGTGCAGTGTTAAGTGAAGGTTTTCGATACTTCAGATCAAAATGAACAATTTGGGTGAGTATGACCTTGTACAGCTCAGTGCATAGCAGCAAATGTAAGTCTGACATCAGAAACCCCAGAAATGGATTTTGCCCTTTCAATCTATATTTCTCAACATTTCTTCAAGATTTCATATGTGCTGCGAACAATTCCCATGAAATGAGCCCCTTTTATCTCCACTTTAGCCTGACTATTGCACCTTATCCTGTTAGGTTTGCTGCATACATTCTTTCAACATTTTTCATCGGTAGTGATCTTATTTCCCCTGGCACCCAGAGTTCTCCCTACTGAACAGGTAAAGGCCTGACAGTGTGCCGCTGTGTGCCGCTCCTCCTCATTTGTTGTACTGTTCCTGCTGTATAGGAATTTGCCTGTACTGGTGAGACAGATAGAAAAGAGACAGGAAAAGTGCAAGAGCTGAGCTGGAATGACAATTTTATTTTCTTTACATCCATTGTAACCTAACTACTGCATATGTATCTTTGTTTTTCGTTCCCTCCTCCACAACTTTGCCCCTTTTTCATCAGCTTTTGGATTTGCTGAAGGCAAGCTGCAGGTGAAATCTATTTCAGTTTGCAGATGAAGACACAGAATGACAGTCCCTGTAGTTTGGTGTATTTTGCATCGTTATCCTTTGGCAGCAATGTCACTGCATTACCCCGTCCGTCACAGTTATATAGTGGGTTGCTTCGGTAACACAGAATATGTGATTGAAAGTAAAGTTGTATGTAGTCAATATCAGTTAAAACCTGTAAAAATGTTATACCATACTATAATGTTTGGTCACATAGGGCCTAACCTGAGTGAACAGATCAGGCCACCAAAGCACCAGCTTCTATTAGTAATGATGAATTATAATCTATAATTTGAAACCACCACACAACCATAATATCTATAATCAATAATTGTAGCTGTTTGGCCCATTGTTGACGAAAGTGCAGCATGAAGAATGAGAGAGATGTCCCTGATGAAGTGTTTATGTGTACATATGATTATTGTCCTGAATCGATTTTTGTTGATAAACCTTTAAAAAAAAAAAAATGTATTGTGTGCTTCATTAAACTGGTTAATAGTTTGTCTGAAATGATGTGTGATGCTTCCAAACCATGTGGTTGTACCCTTTTCAAAGGCTTAATGATCCCAGTGTGGACAATCAATATTTGATGTTGGATATACAGGGTAAAGGTTACTGTGTGTGTGTGACCCATCGTACCTCAGCAAAATACCCATATTGATTTCAGTGCATAGTGTAGCTTTCATGATCGATGGCTATGAATTTTAATTTTATACATGATGTATACACTACGGTGGCGATTTGTCTAATCTGTTGCTAGTTTTAAAATGTCTTCATTATTGACACTACATGAAGCCTTCTGATTTTACATGCAGTAAATTAATAAATTATTTTGGGATAACGTGATATTTATTTATTTATGTTATATTTCAATTTATGACATTCACTCAGTTGTCAATTTATTAGGGAATAATTTGGGTATTTAACTACATGTTTATTATTGAGGTTGTAGTTTGCAGTGGTGTTGAACTGGACTGAATTAAATTTAGAGTAAAGCTGCAAATAACAATTATTTTCTCGATTTTATTGATTTATCCTCTGATTATTTTCTTGACAAATTGATTTATCGTTTGGTCTAAAAAAGTCTGAAAACAGTCAAAAATGTCACATCACATTTTTCAACGAATGAAGTTTTCAAAATGCTTGTTTTGCTCAAAAATATTCAATTTATGGTCATACCAGCAAATATTCACATTTTATAAGTTGTGAATTTTTGGCATTTTTAGTTTAAAAAAATATTTAAATGATTAACCAATTAACAAAAAAATATTTTTTTTGCTGTTGAACTGTTGTATTGGATCTCATTCGATTTTACAGGTGTGCCTAATAAAGTGGCCACTGAGTATGTTTTTTTTTTCTTCTAACATCCAAGCCTAACTTTGATGAAAATCTGTGTCAAACATGCTTCTGGTCATTTAGAGTGCAGACAGCTGAACGAGCTCTTGAAAAAATCACCCAAAGCACACAATAGTGCTCCACCAATCTTATCAGCTTGCCCTACACAGCAAAACCAAATTTACATCCTGACTTTGCTCCTGCATTCTTTGTGTTTGGCATCAAATTATTTCCCATACATCTCAAAGCTGTGCTGGCTCGCCTATTCAGTGTTCATGTTCTCAGGATATGAACTGGAAAATTATTAATATCACACAGTTTTTGATTCACAATTGCTGCATGTTCATTAATTGGCCAGTGGAGGGCACTAAGAGCAAGCAGCTGAAATCGCATCTGCCAAAGCTCCACTGAAGGAGAGAAGAGGTTTTATTCATAATTGCTAATGAGCGTCTGTGTGGTTTCCACTTCAGTAAAAAATATTCTCAGGAAGAGAAAATGTGGCCTTTTGCCTTTTTTAAATTAACCACAATTAAGTATACACTGAAAAACGTGTAGGAACAGATTCTTGCACACTCACCAGCTTACTGTAGTCAATTTACTTAGATGTTAAAACAGTGTTGCGGTGGACTGGCCAGAATGTCTGTGAACTCAGGCGACAACCAGCCCACTCACGTATTAAAACATCTTACGTCTACTCAACTCTCACCTCGAGGGGACACAGTCTTCCTCTTCAGCCCCCTCTTTCCCTTCTTATCTCTGCCGCCTTCAGTGCCGACTTGTCAAATTTCCTACTCAAAGCTCGTTTGCTTGGAAATGTCAGCCACGGTGAAAGAATTTTTTGGTTATGTAACACATTAATCTATGCTCTCTCTCTCTTTTTTTTGCGTGGGCTTTTGTGTGTAAAAGAGCCTTTATATTTGCATCCTGAAAAGACCCTATCCAGATTCTTGGCCTAAAATCATCCTCTATATGCATTTAGCAGGTTGGATTTCTTTATTTGGCAGAAATGTGCCAGTGGATGATTCCAGAAGAACACAAGAGATTTAATGGCTCAGAGTCTGTATCAGATGACCTCTGGACAGAAGGTCAAACCTTGATCACTGCACCTCTGTCTCCCTTTGTAACTGAGAAAGCTTTAAGTTTGAGGTTTTAGCAAATTTAAATGCTGGGAAGATAGATAATGAGACATTAGGGGTTAGTGTAGCAGCTCATGAAAAATACAAAAGATAATTTTGTGCTAAAAAGGCACAAAAATATGGAAATTGCTTTTCCTCCAACTCTTTCATTTATCCAACATTTCCAACATGTGGGTGGCCTCGGAAATAGTTGTGTTGACCTTTCAAAGACTAAGGGGGATTAATGGTAAATGGAAGAGGGCTGAGGAAGTCTGTGTGTGTGTGTATGTGTGTGAGAAGGAGGAAATCCAGTAGGGCTGCCATGGCTAGTTTAATGTGGAAGCCTAGCTGGAGAGGAAACCTAAAAGGAGAGGTTTGCCAGGGACACACAAGGGCAAGAACACGGAAACAAAAACAGGATGGCTCTCAGGCGGACATGGAACATTCTGGACCAGAAAGGGCGTTGACAAAGAAAGTCGGTGACAGTGTGACAGTAGGAAAACGTTTTCTTCCACTATGTTATCTCTGTTGTTCCTGCTCAGTACGTGAAAGAAATGTGTGTGTGTGTGTGTGTGTGTGTGTGTGTGTGTGTGTGTGTGTGTGTGTGTGTAGTGGCGCTCTGGTATTGAAAGCATTTTATGATCCACTTAAGCCTGCCTGCACTCTGATAAGGAGGACATATAAAAAGCTATAATTTCTACTTTTTAATTGTGTTTTGTAATGCCATATTTTTCCTGGAGGATCAAAAGGAGTGCAGTTTAAGTTAAATTCACCAGATTAATGACTGATATTTTTAATCACCACGTCAAAATCCAAATAGAAGAAATGCTCTGTGTGTTAACAGCCTATTTGTGATGACATTTATTTTGTGTCTCCTCACTAGCTGTGCAGTCTCTGAACAGCCTGAATGACCAGATTGCAAGCTTCATGGTGACTGGACCCAAGCCCCTGGAGCAGGAGGAGCATGCCTTTCTTCCTCCTGAGAAGGACACACTGCAGAAGTCCATGACCCTGATGAGGCACCTCCTTGTGGATGCACAGGTACAAGAAACAGTACATTCATTAGCTCACAAGAAGGCAGGTGGGGCTAGAGAAAGAGAGACTCATCACTGACAAAATATTTGTTGGATACAGGTTAGGGGGATTCAGCTCCTCAGGTCTTACTCCACCTGGGAGTTGAAGGGTGGCTGGTATTACAGGCTGGTCACACCGGCATTTGTAACAGCAAAATTTCTAGGGCTGTCCCTGAATCAGGATTTTCAGAGTCGAGAAGTCATTTTGAGACTCGGTTTGTAAAGTTTACAGCCTGCCATGCTCTTGCTCCTGCATTGCTCTGTGAACAATGACACAGCTAAAAAAAAAGAAAAGTGCATTGATTCAACTGGCCTTCTCTACTTTTAGGGGGAAAAATTTCCACCAAAATTAAACCGTTGGTGGCGTTTTTGTTCAGTGCTGAAAATTGAGTTCAACTTTGGTGAACTTTGATATACAAATTTGTGCTGTTGACCAATTGCAATCCGTGAAAGCTTTCATTCTAGTTCTGTAACACATCCTGGATGAAGTCACAATGTCACCACCTTCTAACACCACCTATTTTGAGTGAATCTTGCTGTGCCAGTTTCATGGTGTGATCATGGCACTTACATTTATGGTGTTTAAAAAGGATTTCTGAAGTTGCCTAGACATTCATCCTTTAATCTCCAAAAACAGAGTACTGCAGATGACCCAGCTGCATGAATACAATATACAGGACATGTGCGATTAGTACTAAAAACATTAGTCACTTGATTAGTCAGTCAACAGAAAATGTATCAACAGCAATTTAGATAACTGATTAATCATTCAAGTCAGTTGCTCGTTCCAGCTTCTCAGATTAGAATATTTGCAGCTTTTCTCTGAATGCTTTTGTGTTTTGGACTGTCAATGCAAGCCATTTGATTCAAGACTTCACTTTGGGTAAGTTGTGATGAGCATTTCTTTTTCTGTTTTTACTAATTTCTGATATTTTATAGACTAAAAGAGTAATTGTTGGATAAATCTGGAAAATAAGTGAGGGATAATCAGTTTGAAAATAATCATTAGTTGCAGACCCATGTGCAATACAGTGAGATTATCCAGGACTGATATAAAACAAGAAATTTAATCCACCTTATAAATTGCTGGATAATGTGATCTTGGAGAACAAAGGTCAAGAAAGACGCTTGAATTTGTGAAATCACAACATTGTGAAACCTAGATTGTGCCAATACCTGGCAGCCTTGTAGTGTAGGAGTAGACTTTATGCTTCATTTTGTACCAGTGCAAATTGTTTGTGAAGACACAGAATGTTATTTCTGAGCGGCTCCGGCAAAGGGCCTCAGATGAAATGAAAATATTGACTGTGTGTAATAGGGGTGCAACAACAAGGTTACATTTCCTCCATCAGAGTCAATTGCCACTTAAATCCCTTAGTGCAATGATGGATCTACTGAATAGAACGTAGTGTTAGACAGTATTCTAACAGTTAATTTGTCTTTTCTTGCCACCTCACTCCCCACCCCCCTCATTTGACTGAATCTTCCTCCAAGTCCTCTTATTCAGAGATGACCCCAATGTCCTCAAAAATGAATTTTCTGGGGAATCAATCAACCAAGTAAGCAGCTGTGAGAATGTTTGAGGATTGATGTTTGTGGACTGCTAGCGAGGCACCTTTTGTTAATAAATTAATTTGCTGAACCATTATTGTCGTGTCAAATACAGACGATGGGGACATGACATTATTGGCACCCTCTCTCCTACATGTATTCTCTCTCCCACAGTTTTCTCTTCTTGTTTCGCTCATGTTCTTGCTGATAATTTCACGTAACCTTTGTGAGGGAAGAGGAGGAGATGAGAGACTGGATTCCTACAAGCTCCAATTATAGAGGAGGGAGGATGCAGCCAGCTGAAGTGGCAATGTCAAGAGTGTGACTGAGCTGTTTGTGATTTAATATGCATATGCTTTTAGTGATCATTTGTTACAATGTCATTTGTATCCCCTCACACAAATACAAATTAATTTGTGCTTAAATTTACTGTTTAAGCTAAAACGTAACAGATGTTGTTGAATAAAATGGTCATGAACTCTAATCTACAGCAAGGTTGCAAGGCTTTAAGTGCTTGTTGGTTGCCTCTCTATTTGGCCATTATTATATGTCATCATTTATACAAAACTAAAATGGGTTACCACACAGATCCAAACAAAGTGCACCTACTTAGCATTTTTGCCTCTTTGATTCTCTCAGTCTCCTGTTGTGTATTTCTTTCTGAGGCTAAAAAGTTCTATTTAATGCTCAAATCCCAAGGAAAATCCACTTGCACACCAGGACAGGTGATGTGGAGACTACTGAGTGACTGCTGACTGACACTGAACGTGCCTTTCTCCTTTTTTCACTTAAATTCTCATTCTCCCTCTAAAAGACAGGTAGCCATCTTTCTTTCAACAACACAGCAGAGTCTGTCTGGTTAGTTTACTCGCATTCCTGGTACTTCTCATTCTGTCAGCACTCTTTTGAACGTTGTTCTTTTCATTTTAGTCATAGCACAAGTAAAATGTCATGAAGCAGGTGTCTTATCAGTAAAGATTGCTGTCCATTTTTGATTCCTCAGAACAAGAAGCTCCATGCAGTATAAAGAAGCTGATGTGTCAATATTGAGAATATATAACATTTCTGTATGTTTGTCAGGTCCAACCTGTAGTGTGTAAAAGATGGTGATAACAGAGAACAGAAAACGTTCATGTCCATAATATAAGATGATTAAGTATTACAGTAATTTGAGGGTTTCTATGGCCATGGAAAACCTGGAAATGTCACAGACCTGGAAATGTGATCTCCAGGCATTTGATGGTTGGAAAAATAGCATGTACCCATGACATCACAGTTTAATGCCACACCAAATAACACATTTCTTGATTACGCAAATCTCCAAATGATAACCAAGTTGAGAAAACACAAGAAATGGCAAATTAAAATGATGTATTTAATAACAAAATTAAATTTAGACCCACATATGTAGGTGGCCAGCATTGTTTCAGAATTGAAAAAGAATTATTATAGCTAAAGCTACAATAAACAGAACATTGTTTTAAACAATTTTGATTATTGTCATTGTCATATTTGGCTAAAATAATGATGAATAATTAAAAGTACAAGTTAAACAAAATCTATGTTGCATAAGACTAGACTTAGCATGAAGCATCAGAAAAAATATCAACAGTTGACATATGGATGATTTTGATACTTTAAAACACTATTTGATTTACAGTATAGTTTTCATCTTGTCATGCCCCCAAGTAAATTTATAATCATGTATGATATATGTAAAATGGGTAATAAAATTGTAACTGATTTTTTTCTGTTTCTGGGTATGATCAAATTAAAGTGGTTGCCACTTCATTTTGTTTTACTTCAACCTGCTGGTTTGCAGTAACTGAGGGGGCCACCAGCCACAAATCTCTGAAAAACTTCTCAAATCTTCCTTCACCTTTCTCAACTTTATCATGACATATCATTAGACCATGACAATTTTAACAAACCACTACTAATGTCCTGCAAGAGACAGCCCACTGCAGATCAGGATCTTTCTTTTCCTCCAAAGGCCCATCTGGTGTGTATCCTGCAGTCAAGCTGGGAGGAGATTGGCTGCTGAGCTTTTGCCACCGACCCTCCCTCTATCTCCCCTTCCCCTTGCTGTACCTGGCTGTGACTACATTAGCTGAGCTGTCACTCATCAGTGGAGGGAAATAGGGGGAGGGAAACGGAGAGTTTGAGCACACGGGGGGATGTCGACAGCGTTTGAGGCCCAGTAAAGGTGACTTTGACATTGACTGAGTGGAGACACTGATAAATAAGAACTATCTGACTCCCTCCAACCTCCACTCTGCTCTAATCATCAGCGGAGAGCTGCAGACACGTCTGTCACTCTTACAGAATAAGCAAAGCAGATTCATACAGTGGTCTTTTTTTTTTTTTACAAGTGCAGAGTTGCACAACATTTTAGAGCTAAACAATCAATATAGAAACATATCGGATCAATACTTCATGTAATGAAATTTTCACAAAAAGCCAGTGATTGTGAGCCCTTTGTTATATGTATTGAACACAGGGCAAATCAATATTGCTAGCATTGCCAGCTCCTCTGAGAGAATCAATATTGTATTGTTGTAAAGGGTGCAAAGTTAGCTTCACAATTAAGTATTGTAGATCTACTAAGTCTTCTTTTTCTGAACTCACAAACATGGATACAGTAATATTTAAATCTCTGAAAACATTTGTGTTGTATGTTGTAAATGGATGGTAATTTTGACTTAAAGCTGCACTAATCAATATTTTCATATTAACAATAGGTCAAATGACTATGTGTAATCTAAATCTAAACTCTGTAGTTACTCTCAGCTCTTTAAGGCATTTTGGCGTCTTTATGCTAATTTTTTTGGTTTTACAACTTGCAACTTCACTGTTTTGGTTCAGTGTCACTGCTCTCATCAACCTAATTTCTAATGCTAATGTTGCTCCATGTCTTCTGGATGTGTAAATAGGCAACATGTTCACCATACATTTATATTACATGTATCAACTTTTTAAGTTGATAAAATGTCAAAGTTGTGTTTACTGCTTGTTCTGCTGCCCCCAAGTGGCCAAAGAAAACTATTAATACTGCTTAAATGACAGCATATGCTAAGGTAATAATACCCCTATCTAGAGTTAGTGTAGACTGCATACAGTCAGTTGTATCAAATCAAATCCTGGAAGTTTCCAAATTAATATTTCAACACAAAGGACTGACTTCCACATATATTAGGAAGTAATGCTGGACCTGTGCCCAGGGTCATGGAAGAGCGCAGGCTGCGCACAGTCTTAGAGGACTGGGGGGAGGTGCTGTAGAGGGAGCGAGTGTGTGATGGGTCTGGCTGGGTCAGTCTGTCCCTCTCTGATTGGGGCCTCAGCTGGCCCTCCAGAGCATGGTTCTTACCCATGCATAATACATCACCTTGGTCCCATCTGCCCTCTCAACCCTTCCTCTGACTTCACCAGGCCTGTCTAATAGGCCCTGCAACAATGAGGGCCAGCCAGATATGCTGCCATGTGCTACTATGGTGATGGCTTATTGTGGCCCAGCTCAATCCCACAGTGTGACAAATGAGAATGGCAATTGGGTAATTTGGTTCAAAGAGAGTTTTGCCTTCATCTACTGTTGAAAATAGTAGGAGTGTTTCCTAGCTTTTACTCGGCTGTCAAAACATTCAGCAGTATTTTCAGAATACTAGAATTAGCTCACCCAAGTTCACGGCTTCAGTGTGTTGTTTGAATTTCAAAATGATTATTTCATATCAAAGGCAGCAACCTTGAACTTGGTCAGTTGTTTAGAAGTCTCATTTTCACATTTTCGATTAGTTTATTCCTATTTCTATTTGCTTTTCCTCAAAGTTATAATTGCTGATCTCTGTGAATGTTATTCGCAGTGATGGTACTTATACAGACAAGGTCAAACCCTTGTCATTTTTAATGCTGATGCGGTCAAGAGTATTGCACTTAATGAAATGCCCAAGGATATCTCATTCATTGAGTGGATAGTATCCAGAAGGAATATGTAAAATTATGTCTTTCACTCTTTATCTGCTACTTGCAATCAGTTTTTTTTTGGGCCACACAAAAATTGAATTGTCGGTGCAAGATGCATGATATTACTCCTCTAGCTGGTGGACTTATATGTTGAGCAGATTGAAAATGACGGCTTATCTTGTAAGGAATAAATTGAAAACCATTTCATTATAGGAATACAGTTCTGAATGTTGCCTGCAGAGAAAAGAGCTCTCTGTCATAGTGAAATAGTAATGGTATGGGAATTGTCATGCATCAGTAGGAAATTATATAATCTAAGAAACTGTATCCTTTACTTCTACTTGAACTGTGATAATCAGTGTGGGAAGTAACACATTATCATTTGTTGTAAAAATGTATAAGAAATGAATCAAAATATATCTTTATACTTGGTCGTTATGCAGTTGGTGCCAATATTTGGACACACACAGAATATTTTCTAAAAGAGATTTCCAGAACTTTGTCTGAAGTTTACACAGTAGTAAACACATTATATTACAAAAACATAATCCACCTCAGCACCAATATTTCTCCCATAAAAATCTATTTTGAGCAGGTGTAATCTGATGAGCCCAGGTGAACAAAGCCAAAGAACAGTAGGACAAAGAGAGGAATGGCAATGGTAAGCTTTGGTCACTGGCCAATGTAGGCTTTTTGTTTTTAATATGAATCTATCACTCCATGTTCCCCATGACCAAAAACAACACTGTGTTTAAAAAATTCTGATTTACATTACAAAGTAATGTCCGATGACGTCGCATTGAATTGGGGCAAAAGTGGAGCCAGATTCAACATTTTTGCCTGATAACCCTACGTTGGAGCTGCAGTGGCACCCCTGCAGTACCAATGTAGTGATCTCCCTGAAATGAATGAGGGCACTGCTTTTTTCTGTTTCTGAACACAGGTTTAAATATTGCTGATCTGACACATAAAAACTATGAATTTCTAAAACGTGATATTACATGATGGGAAGCCTACATCAACCACTATCACCAGTTTAAAGTCAATACACATATATTATAAAGATTTAGACTTGCTAGAATTAGGAAACAGGTTTTTGGCTTGTATGAAAGACACCTAATTATCCTACTACACTGCCTCACTATTTTCTGTTACCTGACATGTATGGTAATTACTTCTCTCAGCTTGTGACCAAATACGTGACTGTCTCTGCAATTTGCATCCTACATCAGAGTGAAACTCTCATTAGAGTGAAAGACATTACCACCAAACATTGCAAAAGTCTCAGAACCAGCACTGAGTGGCTCAGCTGCCATTACCTGTGTCAACAGACAACAATTAGAGAATGATTAGACATAGTGCACATACTGTATTAAAGATACACAATAGAGCCTGACAGATAAATCGGCAGGGACTATGCAGTATATTGGACGATAATAGCTTATTGCTGATATATCAGTATGAGCACATATGTCAGCTCATGAGTAACAAAAAAGGTTGTCCACCACAGAGCACTGACAAATGTACTTCTGTACTGTAAAATGTCCTGCTTAGTACGTGTCTTGGTCATAATTTCTCCATTACCAAATTTATGGAATACTAATCAAAAATGTTATTTTATTTTATACCCACCATTACTCCACATTAATTTAAATAACAATGTTTTTTGTGCTGTTTCTGCAGTTCAAAAAGAGCTATAGTATTCTGAATGATTGTAACATTTTCTTTAATTTGAGCTAGCTGTATGCATGTTTTGGGTATTTGTTAGTGTGTTTGCACATGGTGTTGTGCTATCATTCTTGAAAATCCTAGATCAGTAAATACTTTCCCACAGAAGAAGTCTTTGGGCACACAGATAATCTTTCCACTCACCTTACATCTGAAGACCCATTATGTGGAATAAATAATGGCATGTTTCAAGCTAACTCTCTGCAACGGAAACTGAAAATGACTAGTTTATTGATTTGGGAGGTGCGCTAAATGAAGCAAGGGAGAGAGCTGATGATTGTGCAAGCCTTTAACACACCACACAGTTCCCAAGCCCTACTCTCAACAAGCGTTAACCTTTTCCATCAGAGGTCAAGGTCTGGCTATAACGAAGAAATACACAAGCTGTGTGAATAGCAACACAACATGGTTAATAGTCTGCATTGATCCAGAATGCAATGCCTCAGAGATTCTGTGACTACCAGCCCTCCGAGCTGGTCTCTGAACACAGCTGGAGCAATGACTAGCTGTCCTTTCTGGTCTCCTGGGATAGGGAAAGATAAATGTGCATCCTTCAAGGTGAAACGCAAGCTTGAGGTCAGATTCGAGCAAACAGCTAAGCAAGGCCATTTAACCCAGAACAAAATGTTTTCAGATTGTAGATTAGGCAGCGGCTTGAAACGCTGGGTTTGTCCTCCAAATCAGTTGTGTTTGATTTTGGTATTGAGTGAGAAGTCTGTGAACCCCATGTGGGATTGTCTGCAAAGAGATACAGAGCGTTCTTTAGGCTGTAAGTTGTTACAGATAAAATGGGATCATAATACCTAAAGCTAACAACTAGATTTAGTTTATCCACTACAATGCTACATGCTATAGAAAATCTTTACCTTTTGATAAAGATTCATCATTACCATTATCAGACACATCCTTTGTATGTCTTTTAGGCTGTGAAGGCATTTGGTAAGGATGGAGTATTATGTTATTAGACCATGAGACTCTCAGACATTCTAACAGTGCATTTGTTGTTGTGTCTAATGATCCAGAATATGGCACTCAAGGGAAATTCAATCAACTCAGTAATTTATGCTTTTGGGTGTTAATATTTACATAACTGGCCAAGTCATACCTAGGTTGCTAGGCAACCTGTCTTGTCTGACAGGCACTGTCACAGCTTTGTTTTTCTTGGCTTGTCACGGAAGAAAGAATCCTTTATCTCAAGTGTATGTGTGTGTGCTCTGGCATTGCATAAATATTGATTTGATTTTATTCATTCTTTTTGAAGGTTATTTGTGCTAGCTCACCTCGAGCCACAAACAGGATGTCATGGTTAAACTTAGAAGATCACAAACTAAGAGAAGGATGCCAACTACAGGATGATTCAGTTAGTGATCTCTTCATGGGAAGAATAGTTTGTCAGCGAGGCCGGGCCACATCAGATACAATACTATCCTAAGCTGACTTGCTCATCCGTTGATGTAGTCTAAGTGGAAACCACAGTTGACAGGACTGCTGCCTCAGGTGTGTGTTTGTGTGTACACAGGTGCATGAGGCAGTACGTTACTATGGAAACAGGCCATCAGAAGATTATTTTGATCGTATAAACAGGAGATATAGGCGAAGAGATAATAGCCAAAGCTTGTTTATATGTTTTTCCCTCTTGCTCTGTCTTTTTGCTCCCTGTTTCCTCCTTGTGTTAGTTTTCTTTATATTACCTTGCAGAACCAGCTATCTCCCAAGATCAAAGGCTTTGCCCTCAATTTTGGAATGGGGTTTCAGAGCTACAATGGACTGCCTGTGACGCAGATGTGTCTTGTGCCCATTGCTACACTGTCAAGTGGAGGTAAACTCATGACCCTCAGGTGTGACTCTAGGTGAAAATGCTTTAAAGCACGGTGCTCACGTATGTGTACGAACATGGATATGGAGTCACCGCTGTCTCCATTTCTGTAACCTGCTGCAAGTTAACTGCCCCACAGATGACTGCTTCGACCTTTTCCTTGTCTTTGTGCTGCCCAAAATTAACTTTGTATCTAACTGTCAAGTGCAATGCAGAATCCCTGTTAACAGCAGATCGTGTCAAGATTACAAGACTTTTCAAAGGAAATCAAACTAATGATGGCAGGAGGTGGTGTAGAGTGTAGTGTAGGTGTAATCGTAAAGTTTGAAATCTGCATTATGAGGCGGCTCATGCAGGGAGTCATGTTTCACACAGTACATTTTATTGCCCTGAATATTAGACGATGCTTATTACAAGACAACCATTTTGCAATACCAGTTTTTGGATAAAGACTTTATGAAAATAAGAGACCCTTTGACCAAAACGTGGTTGTAATATTGCTACATTGCAGGGGTTTTCAGAGTCTGACACTGTGCCCCCCTTCAGACAAAACTGAGATAACTGTGCCCCCCCAACAACAATCCGTTAAACCCATTTGTAACTCCTACCATTGTTCTTTGCCAATCATTCATCAATCATTCTCCCTTAGTTTTGGAACTACAGTTCCCATAATTTGGGGGCCTTGAAGGATGCAAACGGGAAGTATAATGTTGCCTTGGAGTCAGTGAGTTAGCTGTAGGCTACAACTTGAGACCCCCCTTTTTTTGGCAGTTCCTTTTTGGAATGTACCCACGGCTGTACAGACAACTATCACTGGATTACTTTGATACTAAAGGAAATGAAAAAATGTGATGATTCTTAGGCAAGTACTGGAGTTATAAGAAGCGTCTTTTTTCTGTGATTTATAGGCGGATTTATGGACGTTTATTCAAGGTAGAACACATTCACAATCTAAAAATATGTGTATCATGTCTGTGTGTTCAGATTTGACTGAGTTATAACTTCGAGAAGGAGTATGAATTTTGATGCAAATTGCAACAATCGGGTGGTAAGGCTTTTAGCCTACTTTAATTGCCTCCATGAGCTGTGTGTTACAGTCTCTGCTACTACTGCAACTGCTGACTGTGTTGATAAGCAGGTCAAATGTGGGCCAAACTACAATAACTAACTTCCAGTTGTTTTTAGAACACCGGCATTCACCTGTCCCTTTCACCTCATGCAGTATCTTTGCCTCAGCCTCCCCAGAGGAGGCACGCCTCTCAGTTTACGCCTCTGTTACATTGAAATGAAAAAAACAAAAATTCTTAACTTTAGACTGATTTCATCCATCGTTTAATTCCTCGTTCAGGGTCACTGGGAGCCAACCTCTTTTTTTATAGCGCCTATGGTGACAAATGTACAAACTTTTTGGTTATGAAGAGACTTTGTATCACTTTTGTAGACGTCTTTACACCATGTTTATTACATGTATATTGATATGGCATGTAGTGATGTGGTGACATACACATTCACATTTTGAGCAGGCTTTAGCTATTTTTCGTTAGAAAGAGTTGGTAAAACTGCAGTGGGGCTGAAACCTATCCCAGCATGCATTGGGGCAAGAGGCAGGATACATCCTAGATAGGTCACCAGTCTGTCAGTCTAACAAACACAGACAGATACAACATTCGTAGTCACATAAAAGTGAAAAAGTGTGTGATCACATTTCTGGTCAGAGAGAGAAGAATCAATACGTGCAGAACAACCTGTACTTTCATTCCTTCTGCCAAACCTGCTACTGTGGTTGGCCTTGTAATGTTGGTTTCATGGACAAGTAGATTTCCCCTCATATCAGGTGTTTCTGCATTTTCTTTTAAACACAATAGAAATTGTTAAGCTTGAAGCCGCTCATTTCATGATGGACATCTGTGGCTTAGTGGTAGAGTGGGTTGTCCACCAAACGGAAGGTCGGCGGTTCAGTCCTGGCTTCCCACAAGACACTGAACCCGAGGTGCCTTTGGTGTGTGAATGCATAATTTGTTTCTTTCAACTGATGAGCAATTGGCACCTGCCATCAGTGTATGAAGCGCTTTGAGTAGTCGGAAGACTAGAAAAGCACTATACAAGTACAGTGCATTACCATTCATGAGGGTCTTGATGGAAAGAAATAACAGAGTGGGAGCCCCGCTTTGGACTGTGCTGATTGAAAGATGATAAAACGTTTTTGAAATATGTAGTGAAGGTGAGGAGGGAGTTGTCACATTGCAGACACATATCGCTTTAGTAAACACAGCTTGGTGAGTCAGCAGGAGGTGACAAATAGACAGAGGTGGGTAGAGTAGCCAAAAACTGTACTCAAGTAAAAGTTCTGTTAGTTTGCAAAAACAAGTACTCAAGTAGAAGTAAAAGAAGTAAAAGTAGTCATGAAAATAGCTACTTGAGTTAGAGTACAAAAGTATTTACTGAAACAATGACTTGAGTAGGGAGTTATTAATAAATAAAAAAACAAAAAACAAAACACAGGCACATACTGTCTTTTCCCCAAGTCTTTTATTTGGTGCAGATATGACCACAGATGGTCTTACTCAGGTAAAGGTAAAGAATTGAACATACACCTGTATTTATTTGTGATGAAATGAATCTCCTGGTTAGATAACCTTCCACATATACACCAGGACAGTATTCCCAGTCTGTATCTCTCAAGTGTGATCACATAAATTACATTAATTATTATAATTTATAAGTATTTAAAAGTACACCAATAAGTAATTTTTTTTATTACATTCTTTGCTCCTATATTATATTATGATTTGGCAATTTAAATCACCAAATTGTGTGCATGTGCATAATAGACCGTGTCTGTGTCAACATGTTACAGTGTCCTTAAACTTACCCTAAACACTTTATACAACCTAAATACAGGTGTGTTCACTTCTTCACTTTTACCTGAAGAAGACCATCTGTGGTTGAAACACTGTATCAGTCATGTCTACATATAATAAAAGTAGTTCAACTTTTTTATTCGTGTGCATAATTTGGGTTCTACTTTTCTGTCTCAATTCATCAGGCTATACCAATAAACATGACTGGTAGCCTAATGCACACCACTCGCACACCGTTAGCTTGAATATTTACATTACGGCAGAAAGCAGCAGGAGTAGTAGTAGTTTTGAAGCATGATATACTGTGTGTATATTATTAAACTTATTAGCATTAACACAACAGACACACATACTGCTCTCTGTCAGCTCAGTGTCAGCACGGTTCTCTGATGTACTGACCTCAGACCAGCATTCACAACCGGGGAGCCCGCTGCACTGGGCACTGTTAATTTGTCTGTAAATATTAGCTGCTAGCGCAAGCTGCTAGCGAAAGCCATACTCCTGCTGTAGCTTCAGCCATTATGCTGCTCTGAACAGTCATGTGGAGTCATGGCTGCGGTAGGATAACAGAGAGCCAGTTAAACCTGGGACCAGCTGACCACCTGCCTCTTAACGGAATGCACATGAATGCATAAAATAATAATAAAATAAAAGTAACGCGATGAATGTACCCAAAAAGTTAAACAGAGTAAATGTAACTAATTACTACCCACCTCTGCAAATAGAACAATTCGTACTGTCCTAATCCACGATTTGATCAAAGCCCTCTCGTCACTTTGGATTATTCTTACTTGAATAAGGTTTGAAGGAATCAATAAATAGAGAGCAAACTTAACAATACACAGCTAAGCAGTGTTTAGTTTTGGAATAATCACTTTTTCAGTGGCTCACAGTGAAAAAATAATTAAGGGTTGTATTATCTTTGGAATCATTAACATGTTGTGCTCAAGCATGAATTAAGGCCAGCCCTCTCCATTTCAACAGTTTTGAAGAATTTATCTGTGTAGTGCAGCTGTGGGAAAAGCTTATTGGATCTCGTGGAAGCCTTGAGATAAGAATACCCAGTGCAACACTTGGATTGGACTTTGGGTTATAATTGTCTGAAATTGATTTAGATTTTTTTTTCATCATTGGGTGAAATGAGTTCTTCTCCAATAAAACCTGTCTTTTGAAAAACCAAATGGGCCTGTGTTGACGGCATGCAAGATCACACAAGTATTTTATCTTCAGGGACTTACCCACAAAAATAAAGTAAAGGAGTACTTTTAAATGTAAAACTAAAAGAAAGTACACCATTTAAAATTGATTCTACTCAGGGTGACTAAGGTAATGATATGTTGGTAGGTTTTATAGTCTTGAAGAAATATAAAATTCTTGCCATTGGGGCAGCTTAATTTCAATTCCGTTCCTAACAATATGTCCCTCTACACAAAAACACAGAGTATATCTTTATAGAAGATGGAGAAATCTAATTGAATTACCCTGTGTGCTACTTGTATGCTCATCCAATCATACACCGATCTAAGACCTTCCACGGCTCATGTCTCTAATGCAGATTCTTCTCAGTTGCGAGTCTCCAAGGTCAAGGGCGGTACACGCAATGGTGCTATTATCCTCGTGACAAATCCGAAAAATAAAAATAAATGAAACAACTGTAGTTTTCGGAATGCACTCTAGTGTAGTCTTACTGCAATAGCAGATGCTTTTAATATTTCAATTCAACTGTTCGATTGCCATTACACATTCCTGACGCATAGTTAGAATCATACTCTCGGAAACAGAGTGCCTGCTCCCTTGGGCATATTTGTCTGTCAAGCTTCACCCTTCCTTAAAAAAACAACAACAAAGTGGTCCGAGCTCTTCTGTTCACTTTTGGCCATCTTCTGTCTTTTGCTTTGCTAAGGAAAAATTCTGTTAGTATTATGCCTCACGTAGAGTGATATCAGTCTTGTCTTTGATCTAGGGCAGCGATTACAAACTGTAAAAGTAGACAGGATAGCTCTCCTCGTGGTTAAATACCAGAGTAAATGGGATTAGGTTTCGGTTTCCCATGAGGCCTACTGAGCCTTCCTACAAAGCTGACACACTCAGGATGAACACAGTGCTGCCCGAGTAATAGATAACAGTCCTTTTCCTTTGCTCACTGTATGTGCATGTCTAACTCTTTCTAATTTCATTGAGCCATTTTCAAAGGACTTACCTGGACAGTAGACTGGATTTGCATAAAACTGTATTTGCCATGGCTTAAAGTTATTTCTGAAACCCTGGGCAGAACAATGAATTCACATATTTTATTGAAGGAGTTTAGTAAGGGCCACTGCCAGGTGCTTCTGACGTTACCAGAGGCCAACCAGACACTGTTTGCCTGGTCATACTTAGCATTTCAGTTCAGTGAGATTCGATTCTGACCTACAAGCTAGTTTCATGCTAAAATAGGACATCCAGTGTTTAATAAATTGGGCACATTGAGACAATGGCCAATGCAAAATCATGAGTCAGGAGTTTTTCTGTCATAAAGAACCAGTTAAGTTATAGATGCTATAGTAGGTAGGTGGGGATTAATAATGGGGACATCATCTTCCTCTGCCAGAGACAGAATCCATTCCAAATAACTTCTTCATGACAGAGAACAGCTTGTGCAATGATTTTTCTTTGGGGTTTACATTGAAGAGCCTTTTTTTAACCAACAAATGATTTTTGCATAATCAACATATCTCGTTGACTGACATGACATGTCGGATACGTCAGTCACTACTGAACAGAGTCCAGGCAGGCTCTGGCTTTAGATTCCGACTGGGCCAAGGCAGCATCCAACGCCATAGGTGTGTTTATTGCTATGGATATGAGACTGTATAGTCATGGAGAACACAAAGTGCTTGTTCATATGTGCATATCTGCATCTTTCTCCAGCTCCCTCTCAATCTTTGACATATACACACACAAAGTGTCCCTGTCTTCCTCCCATACTATTTCTTCAGTTTCTGTTAAAGGGTCATCAGAGCTGGCTCTTTTTCTGTGTTTTTTGCTGACTCTGTCTGGGCATGCTTGGGTGTCTTTCAATTTAGCTCCTTCTGATAACTCAGCCTCCTCCAATAGATAAATATTAAATTAGAACAAATGACTCACTTTCTCAGCAGGCAATTGTGTCCCCTTCCCCTGAGGCTTTTAGCATCAGCTAAACAAGCACTGCTGCTATCTGTAATTAGGAATGGAAAAAGCAAAACACACACCAACACACAACTGCAAAATGAACGCCCTTTGCATTATCGATAGTAACCATCCAGCTGCCTCCCGTGGATAACTGGACATTATTCAGATCAGCTCTGTATATTCACGGCGGTAGTGTAGTCCTCATTAATGTGGAGGATAGGATTTCAGTTGAGCTTTTAAAATTAAAGCTAGATTTGGTTTGCTGGAATGCTTTTACTTACTAAGTGTCTCATACATATATCATGAAATACTCCTCTTGCAAATCCTTTTCATGTTTGTTTTTAGCACAGATTCTAGCTTCCAGAGAAGGTTGTAATCCTGTAAGCCTGTTTGAGTGTGTAACATTATTAGTATAACATGATTTGGATGGCAAAAGACAAGTGAGTTTGATTGGGTGTCGCTCCCGGGGGAACACTTTTGGATGAAGGTAATATTGTGTAGCATCTGACTATCTGGCACAAGTTATTAGATGGTTTGTGTGATAGAGACGTGCTGCCATACTGAAAGCCGCTGCAGATGGCTCATATCTCTCTGTGTAGCAGCAGCGAGACCTCAGCGTGGAGCGGCGAGAGCAATATCCTGAAGCAAGTATGCAATTTGCTATATCACTGTTTTTAAATCAATCTTTGTAATATTGTAGACATATATGTCTGCTTGCCTATCTATGTATTTGTCTGGCATGAAAGTGGTCTATTTATTTGTTTTCCTGAATTCTTATCAAGCCAACTTTCTATCTTTTTGTTTATTATATAGTGAAGATACTCTGTCTTACAGTATGTATTACAATCACTGTACAGTATGTATGAGTGTATGTTTATATAATGTATAAACACATACTCCTGTTGTAGTAATCAGTCCCAAGGTTAAAAAAAGTGCAATGTGAATCAAGGTAACCCCAACTAACATATATACAGTATAGTATGTACTCCTCTTTGTTTACATGTACTGTCCTCAAAGCCTCTTTGGTTTGAGGACAGTATGGGTGGATATGGCTGTCATAGAAAAACGGCACAGAAAGACACATGGAGCTCACTGATATGAATGTCTCTGACAGAACATATATTTTCCCCTTCACTGTAGGGGGAAAGTACAATTCTTTTAACTCATGGTCTTTAAGCAAGGCATCTAGAAGGATGATTGATGTCAGGATTTCAATGTAGAAACATTTGCTTTGATCTGGGATGTGCTAGGGCCACCCATACAAAAAAAAAAGAAACAGCATGCATTCAGGATACTATATGTTTTTGGGATTAAAGCATCCATAAAATAACAGAGCATTTGTTACTGTGAGGGAAGGAAACCAGTGTTGACTGTCAGTAGGAGACTGAATGTGTTTCCATCAACGTATTTTTATGCGCATTTTGAAGTATTGCATTAGAAAAGGTTGATGGAAACGGCAAAATTTGAAAAAATGTCCTCAATTTCTTCTTCTTCTTCTTTGAGGTTTATTGCCGGTTGGCAAACAACTGGTTTTGTTGACATCACCAATGTTGTCCTGACATCGAGTGCCGCATGGTAAAGCACTCATATGGTTCATTTTGGAGTCCTTGTTTAGTTTGGAGGGCTTGTCCTGTTTTGGCACTGAACGTACATGTGGGTAATTATAAGCTGTTTGAAAGAATGACGAGAATGAGTCATTTTCCTGGAGAGGGGAGTCTTTTGTTGGCACATCTGCATTGCAGTTGCAAATGCAACTGCAAAGCCTCTATGCCTGACACCGTATAGATTATAGATTTGAAAATAAATATAATGATAATGTGTTTATTTTTGCTTACAGTATGCTAATTTCTGTCTTTCTAGACTGAGTGTAATGTTTGAGCATGAAAAATCCACAGTGACAGTGCTCACCTGGAGAGAACTGGGTAATGTTGCACAGCATGGCAGAATCTGTCTGCAGCCATTTAGCTGCAGTGTGACCTCTCTGTGACGACTACGCCATTCATTATCAAATAAGCTAGCGGTCTCCCATGGTTTGCATATGGATATTAATGACTTGCAGTAATTTACATTTCAATTCCAGATACTATATGAGAAATTAGTCCTATGCAAATCATGAGCTTTTGAATTGTGCAGGGAAATGACTGACATTTTTCAATAAATACTGCAAGATGAATTTAATATGTTTTGTGCATTAATTAACTGGAGGAAATGGAAATGACCCTAGCTAAGGTAGAATTAGCATGATCTAGTCGAGGTTCTGCTGGGGTTGATTACCCAGCTACAACCAGGAAAGTGAAAGAATGCAAAGTCATTTTTGATTGATGTTGATTCATATTAATTTTGATGGAAAGGTCTGATAACTTCACTATCAGACTGAGCTTCTGCCAAATTAAAAAAAAGGTCAGAGTTTCTTTGTCTGAATTCCTCCCAGTGTTTGCAGTGCTGTGGCTCTTTTGAAAAGGTCAGATGATCACAGTATGTAAACAGCAGCGTTATAATGGAAGAACCTGCCTCTTTTTGATGCGTCACACACAGCAGTGTGCTATGTGGTTGTTACTGTTCAGAAATTATGAAACTTTGTTCTTCTAGATTCTTGAGTGATATAGGCTTTAAATTAAAAAGGCATTCATTTACCCTCACTGCTTTTGTGACTTACTAATACATTTTAATCCCAACAAAGGCATATTGTTGAGTTATTAAACATAGCATGCTAAGACAGTTCATTGTAAATTTTCAGACAGCACAACATAACAAAAGTAGAAACCTATCAGAATGACAAATGACACAACATAAATAACAATATATTAGAATCAATACTGACAAAGGAGATATGAAACTGTCCTTACTGAGTTATACTCTTGACATGAAAGTTTTTTAGTATTTCTACTTTTCCCTTATCATTCACCTTGAACTATGGGATTCTGCTTCAGCACTACTCAGCAGTACTAAATGATGTTGACAAATTTTAACGGAAAAGAAAGAGAACTACACAGTCAGACGCTGCTCTGATGTCAGAATGTGTGTCACCGTCATGAAATATTCATGTTTGCCGAGGGTGTGCATTAAGTTTAGAATAAGAATAGCTTGAATTTTTCAGCAGCAGACCATTGATCCGGGCTGTATCATTAGTTGAATGACTCATCACAGAAGAGTGTTGCTGAATATTGATCATTCACTTGACTGAGCCCTGCAGAGTACACTTCCCAATCTTTTCTTCTGCCTTTTTGGAAAAACTGAAAAAGGATTATACACATTATTGCTTCTTCCATATTCAAGTTTATCTCTAGCTGTCAATATGTTGTAACTGGAAATATGTTGAAATATGTGTTTGTTTCACTGTGTTTCTCTAACCTTGTACTGTCTAACTCAGTTTATAGAACTTTTGTGTTTTGCTGTGGACACACTTATATTGACATAAGGATAGGATTTCAGTACTGTTCCTCTTCCTCTCTCTCCCTAAGATAATTACACTTTAGCTTTCTTTGATTTTCTCTGCGCTCATTGGGATGCTCCCAAGAGTTAACTTCTAAGTGGCTGCTTTTGACACAGGTAGTAAATAACAGTGAAAAAGGCCATAAATCATGGTGATTCTTCCTCCAGACCTCTCATCCTGATTGATCACTCGTGTTCCTTTGAGGTCCACCTGTGAGTCTTCTCCTACTGATATAAATTAAGTAGAATTATGGGAATTATGCACAACAGCAACCTTGTGTATCCGAGTAATTCTGCAATAGAGGATGTGTGGATGCATGGCATAAAAGCCTTTTTAAAATACATTTCTAAAAAATAAAATTATTAATTTGTCTTTTTAAAGACAGATTAAGACAATATAATTATTGATTGGCAAATTTGATTATGTTTCTTTTATTATTTTCTTAATAATAATAATTTAAATACATATATTTAATACATTTATGATTACTTTTTATTTATTCATGTAAATGTAATCTATATTTTTTGTGGTATACACCAGACAGTGAAGGCTTGACTGTATTCATAAACTCAATCTAAGGCACATTATTTTCTGAGGTATATTAATAAGAAAATTCCCTATATTTAAAAAAATATTTTACTCGTTATGGGCTGGAGGGTGGTTTATTCAGCAAGGAGAGTGCCTTCCAACTGGAGGAACCTCTGAAATGAAGTGTCGTTAAGTCAGACACAGAAGCGCTACAGATGAGGGCAAAAAAAACCCTCAATAAAATATCACATCAGATTACGTTACATGATCCTAAGATGCTGCGGTTTTCAGATGTCACCAAGGTCCTCAGTGCTTTTCTCACTTTTGACTCTTGTGACACCAACACACATATACCAACACACATACACACAACTGGCGAGCTGAATGACTGACATGTTAATATTTACCTCACCTTGCGCCTTTGCTTATTTCACTTCTTTAAGATTCCACTTTTTCATTCTAATCATTATAATTGACTTCACAGGGGGGCTCACTGTGCTCACTGAGTTAGAAAATCATATTTGGATACACAGCTAGCAAACTAATCCCAACCATGCAGAACTTTGGCCTGGACTGGTAACAGCTGCAAGGCATCCTCAAACACTGGTGCTTCATCTCCCTATTGGCAAAACTCAGATTAGTCTCTGCAAGACTTATTTTTATTTTGTCACTCTTTTGAGCTCATCTTTCACCACACCATTAATGCAGCCCTTTTCTTCATTTGCTTTAAACCCAGCTGTAGAGTGCTGGAGGATGTTGGGCAATGCACTGCTCTGTAAGCTCAGGGTCAAACAGAGATGACCTTTTATCTGTCTTGTGCATACACAGGAGGAATTTGAACAGGATACATATGTAAGTAACCTTTATAGGCAGAGCTGGCAAGAACAAAGCATGCACATTAATCTGTTTGTCACCATTTGCTCAATATACTAATATGTCACCATCATCACATCTCTGAGTATGCCAGTTAGTGGCTTGTCATAATGCAATACCTTCAAACAAGGTGCATTTATTATTTGATAAGGTTCATAACAGATAACTTTCGTAATTTTCCGATACTATGAATACCCTGTGAAATTTTTTATTTTTTACAGAGACAACAATTCCCACCATGAGCAAGCACTTGGCGACAGCAACACCACACAACTCAAAAGGTGGTGGAAGGAAAAAAAGGCAAATTATTTTCTGTCTATAAAGTCCACTTTGAGCATATGTAAGTTTACAGTTTAGCCGTTCAGTTCTTAGGGCTGTGACCGATTAATCGTCTCACTTTATGTGGTCTGATTTTTGATATTCAGTACACAGAGAGGAATTCATTAATTGTGTCCTAATGTTCCTCCTCAGTCCTGTGAATGTGTTTTTAGAAAACCAGCATGTTTAGCAGGCCTACATATTGTTTTAACCATCTTGAAAAACAAGCTAACTTGTGTTCTTTCCAATTTAGAAGAACGATTTTTTAAATTGATAAACAACCGAGTGTCCACAGTGTGTTAACAGTCATGCCTATATTGTCGTCTAGCTTATGACCAAGCACACTATGGGGCAGACGGAAAGAGTCACACCAAGGATCTGTGACATCAGGGATCTTCATTTTAGGAACACTTACCCATCCCACACAACAACGCATTAACACTTCACCTCATACAATACAGGTGCTCCTCGGCTCAGGCTGTAATCACAAAGGTGTCCACATCCCATTGTTCCCATAATCAGCACTTGGGCTGCTGGCAAGCACTCTACGCTAATTTAATACTGGAAGTAATGAGTTCATTTGCAAAGATCTGCATATTTTGAGGAGAAATACAATGCAAAACACCAAGAGTGATGGAAAAGCTGATTCCCTATGGTGTTTTAGAGGCTTCTCTCCCCATTCACTGATTTCTGTTTCTTCTCTGTAATTATAATGACAATGGGAGCCTACTTAATTCTGCTGCAAATGAATCAAGTGTAAACATCATTAGGTATTGATATGAATTGCATCCATTTGCAAAATGAAGTGTGGTACTCTCCACTAGATCAACTCATTGGCACTGAGCTGAATCCAGATATTAATATTATAGGGAAATAAACACAATTTTGGTGTTTTCATTTATGATTTAATTTTTCATGTGTCTTTGCATATTGCAGCAATCATACATTCTTAAGAGATGGTTTTGAGTGGTTCTTACATCTTAACGCCATCTGAGTGAAATCTCATTCACTAATTTTGTAGTTATAGCTCGAATTTTGGTACCATCTAATGGTAGAGCACTCAAGATTTTTCCTTGTTCCTTGGCTCGTGGCGCTGCTGTCCACCAAAATGCATTAAGATCAATTTTAGATTTTGAGGCAAGCTAAAAGGGACAAAAACATGCAACATGCATTAGTCTTTAAACCATTTAAATTGAAGCTGGGGGATTTTGAACAAATTTGAATATAAAGCGATTTCTCTTGAAGGACTATATCAGTGGTTTTGCATGTTTTAGTGAATTTACATTACTACAAATCACATATAATTTACCACAACAAACAATTTTCTTTAAACCATACTACTGTGTTTTAGACATTTGGATGTATTTTGTCTTCCATTCCAGGCATCCATTAGTTTCCATAAATTTTCATATGACATGAAATCCTATTAGTACACAATCCATTACAGTGAACATCAAGTCTGCATTATTTTTTTGTCAAAGCTACATTATAAAGGAAGTTTCAATAGCTAACACCTAAATGATTTACATTTTGTACAGAGATGACTGCAAACCAATGGCTGTTTGGAACTGTAGGAAAAATACCTTAAAGTGGCCATGTTTTCCCTTTCCTTTAGTGTGTTATTTAGCTTTTTTGTGTATGTAAAAGATCAGCAAAGTTACAAAGCCCAAAGTCCATGCCTTAGGGAGTTACTGTCTCCCATGGAAAATATTGCTCCTGACCTGGCTGAAACGCCTCTTTTGTAATTCAGCTTTTTCTTCCGTTACTCGTCTATGTCACTATGTAACACATTCTAACACAACATTTACATTTGAAAATGGTTGTTAAGGAGCTACAAATTGCAAACCACTAGTATGGTCATTTAAAATCAAACTAATTTGAATTCTCCTCACTTTTTGTGGAAGGAAGTATATACTGTAATGATAATAGAGCTATTGTGGATAGCTTACAAATTTTCAGAGGATAAAAGAAACTGTTTAAGGACATAAATTTGTGGAAAGAGTGTCTAAGCCTCTGGATGGGCATTTCCGATGACATCGGTTAAGAGCAGGCGTTGCTAGGAGACGCGCTGTGAACTTCAGTGAGGCACTAATGACTAGAGACCGTCATACTTTTTAACCTAAGAACACTGCATTAAGCAATATTACATGAGAGGGTGATGCTTGCAGACCTCAGTGCAAGCGTCTCGGTCCTGACCGAGAATAACTGGAAAACAATCAGTCACGTCAGTAGAATCCTATGTAATGAAACCTAGTTCACTACTCCAGCAAGTAGGCTGACCCTTAGTAACAACCTAGCAAGAGAGACCATTTCTAGTCCCTGCTGAGTCAGCCAGCCAACTGAGCTAATGCTTTCTAGAGATGGTGGGATTTCCCAAACTGAATAAATACCATACATCTAAAAACAAAACTGCCTTGCCTTGCTAAAAAAACGTTTTTTTCCATGGACAGATTTAGCTGTAACGTCTGCGAACTTCACATGTATTTTTTTGCTAGTAGTGTCGTGTCACCAACTCACCGGTACAGCTCATGGACGATGCCAGAGCGTAACGTCAAGGCTGAACAGTTTCCATGTGATCCAAACATTTTCTATAACTCCGGAGTGTTGTAAAGTCCTAAAGTCAAAATTTATTGAAAAAAGATACATGTAATCATTTCCAAAATTCACAACATGTCTTTATCTTAAATATTCTGCTTTAATCCATGTTTGTTGGCGTTTAACCTTTCAAAAACAACATTTTTACTGCGGCCACAAAACTGTTTGCTCTCCAGCTTACTGCATACAAGGGAGGCAAGCACCTGGTGGAGTAATATTTTTGGTGATGAGGACAGTGTGCTGTCATGCTGATAAATGTCCAGTTGACCAATCAGATTGCATGGTTGGAACTACTTGTTGTATAATATACACTGATACATGTAAGCCCACATACCGTTAGCTATCAACCAATAGCGATTTAAGCTGTCTGTGGCTTAACACCATTAAACATTTGGGAGGACCCGTCAAAGTATTTAGTTTGTATTCCACTCAGAAAGTGGAAGCTAGTTAGCTTAACTAACTAATGTTAGCTCTGCTTCCCACTGATTTTCTTCAGCACTGATTTTCTTTTTGTTCATGTTACTTCAAAACCTGCTTAGTCATCCGCAGCTCCTGCAAACTCACTGCTGTGTTCGTCCTGCATTATAGAAAGGAGGGGGTCTAGCAAATGACCAGACTGTAAAAACTCACAGCAAGGAGTAGTCCTTTGACCTCAGCAGTCCATATGTGTCCATACACCGTGTCATGATGAACGGAGTAACTATAAAATATGCAGAGCTGAAATCAGAGATGATACAAAGCAACGGGTAACATCTTCGGCCCACCAGCTGATTAATAGCCTATTAGACTGCTGGAAGTGAAGTGATAACAAACATTTTTTTAATTCCTAGCCCATGCAGATATTGCACTGATCAAATTACAGTACTGATGTTGTCAGTGGTACCAGAAAATCATGGCCTAAAGAGAAAACTAATGTACTGTAGGGGTCACTGTCATTTTAGAAAAATATGTAATGCAACTATGCTTCTTTTTGATAATTACAAGTTTGACCAATTATCTCGACACGTCAAAACAAACACCAAGGATATTTAAATTAAATTCTTAGCAAAAATGATTATTTTTTTATTTCAGTTTAACTTTGAATGGTGCTGCTGTATATTTAGATGGTTCTAAACTACATCTTAAAAAGAGGTTTTTTGTAGTATAACATCTCTTCTCCTCTCATATTGTTACAAATAAATAAAATATATTTTTGGTATTTTTTCACCACCTTTGTTGTTGAAGTGTAGAAAAGCTTGTCATCCATGTGCTGTGCCTTTGAAGGAAAGTGGTTTTGAAAGGATGCTTCAAGCCAGCCAGCATCAACCCCCCTACAGCACCTAAACAGAGCTTCTCTCAATCCTCGTCACAGAGACGACGGCTGCTGAATACTGAGCAGAAGCGACAGGAGCTGCCCCTCACCCTGAAACACACAATTATTCTCTCTCTCTCTCTCTCTCACACACACACACACACACACACACACACACACACACACACACACACACACACACACACACACACACATGCATGCATACACACACACATGCAATTAACTACACTAAGTGAAACAGCACACACCTACGCAGGGATTTTAGTTCACAGAACACTAACAGCATCAGACGTGCAACCACACACTCCCTTTCAGCAGGAAAAATGGACCATCTGTGAGCTCTTCAGGCCACCAGCCAATGACATTGTTTAGGACTCATTTTAACGGCAGTCGTGAACTGCATTTTGAATCTTTGTTTAGCCGTCTCTAGTATTTGGTATTTGAAAAGTCTTTTTTGTTCTTGTTGTTTTACAAACATCTGTGTGTGGATGTGAAAAGAGCCAATTTAATAGAACTAAGCTTCACTAATTTCTCAGCTACTATATATACTACTACAGCCATCTTTGAACACATTTACGGAGGTGGTAAAAACATCATGTTAATGAGATTTTATTCTGATACTGCATTTTATGAGTTTAAATATTGAGTTCAAATAAAATGCAATCCTCTGATATCACCAAATTGCTTAGTTTGAAAGAATGTTTAATGGAAAGTCATTGTCCTCTCCTTGAGTATATTGGGTAGGGATGTCCAAATCTAGTTTTTCTGAGTCTTTTAATGTTGGATATCTGCCAATACTGTGTCTGATCGGATACTTGTATTTACTTTAATGTTAATTAAATATATATCTGACACATCGAAATAACAGCTGTAGGCCACTTCATCTGACACACCTCATTTTTCAGGAGTTACTTGATCCAAATAGTGGAGGTCCTGAAGTTTATAGCTTAAATTATTAAAATAAATTAAACACTAACTGGGAGAATGTGACTCTTGAAATTGATGTGATGCGATCCGTTAGAGAGACGACATATCTCTCTGTTGGAGTTGTTGGAACTACAGAAACACTCGATTGTACAGTGGTGTTATAGAGTGGAGGGTCTTCCCTTACAAAAGATCTTTGGCTGAGTACAGACAAAAGCTGCAGAGAGCACACCAGACCACAGACAAGTTTAATGTTGGCCTGTTATCAAGCTATACATCTAATTAACATTAATTAGCGACAGCTGATATGATCTGCTGCTGGCACGTTCATTATTTTAACTGGTAAAAGCGACGGTCAGCGCCGGCTAATAATGAGAAGCTGCTAGCTGAATGTTATGTACACTGCTCTTTGCAGTTAAATATGCAAAGTTACTTTTAAGTGTATTCAGCATCATCTTCAGCACCACAGACGGCTTAAAGGCATTTGGGGAACGCATGTAGAAGTTTAAGAGCATCCGTGGAAAAACTCGTAGAAAACGCTCTTCTAAGAACGATCGTTATCCGGAAATGGGGTCCAAAAGTTAGAAGTCCTGGCAGTCAGAGAGTTCTAATTTTATGATGAATTTGAACAAAGGTGGATTGGAGGGGAGGCTGCTCTAGGCTCAGGAAAATATCTCTAAAAATAGTTAATATTTATATAATATGTGTAATAATTTTCTTGTTTTTTGACAATGAAAAATACATTTGATTATTTTAAACATGGTAGCATCCTGCTACATGTACTTTAAAAATAGACCAAAAATGTCCTAATGGGGTAGCCAAGACCAGCCCAGGATAGAACATGAGTTTTAAAATGTATTTAGAAATTTTGATGTATACTCTTTTCCTCGTGTATTCCGTTTGAAGGTTTTTTAATGGTGGGTTTCGTGTTTGAAGGTTAGGATGTCTGCATGGGCACAAAATCCACTTCCATCATCTCTAACGCAAACACAATCTTCACCGCCTTCAGTGGAAGGCGATCGATGATATCACACAACCAGATTCAAACCGACATAAAAGCATTTTTCTCTTTTTCCTATAAACCTGTGTGAGATCTTTGTTCCCTGCTTGTCTCACTTCAAAAGAGCATTTATCTAAATTCCCATCAAAGCCCGAAAACCTGTTTGTGTCTGAGATTAGCCTTGAGCCTTTGCCATGGAGCCAGGGTCCATTTGGCAGTACGGCGTGCCCAAAAAATGTCTGTTTGACATCGCTGTCTGGATCTGCCTCACACTGACAGTGGCCATGTGAAAGTGGGAGGATGTGAGCAAGAGCTTACCGTGAATTGAACAAGAGATTAGAGAAATTGGGAGAGTTGGGATGAGGATACAGGATATTCCAATAACACACTTCCCCACCGCTAACCTCCCCACCCTCGTCAGACAGAATGGAAAACTTATCTGTGTGTGTCAACAAACTGTGTTTACCCGGCTGCATTAGTGTTTTTTATTCCTTAGCCGGCAGTACATGCAGTGCTGACAGTGGCAAGGACAGCAGAGGCATTGATATCCATTCACTGGGAACCAGTTTGCTGCCTGACATGAGTTGCTCATCTCAGTGAGGTGATTATAATTAGACAGTCTTTAGGATAGAAAGATAAGATAAAGATCTTTAGCTGCCAAATGCTCTACTATGTTGACCAGCTAGTTCCTAACTTTCTTTATCTTCAGCTCTTCAAACTGGTGACCTTTTAGTTATACAACTATCTATCTAACCCCTCTGGGTTAGACAGCTGTTAGAGCTGTCTCTCTCCTATCCTCCAGCTGCTCAGTATTATCCATTTTCATTCCATTTTCAGATGTTTAAACAGTGAAGGAAGAGGAGGGTTGAGAATAAACAGATTACTGCAGTGAACATAATTCTGTCTTTTCACAAGACTTGTCTGTTCCTTGTCTCGGATTGACCCATCCCGGTGGAATGAGCTCATAACTCTTCTTGTGTCACAGAGTAACTTGTCCGCTCCCTTTTTGCAGAAATGATCCTTTATGCATAATTCAGATAGTGCACTCTTCTATTGGTATGGAAAACTACTTTTACGAAACTTTGGCACAAAGCAGCAGGGCATAAGTTTGTACTTGAGTCATCTGGGTGTGTCTTGTTGTATGAGTAAAGTCAGTTGATTCCACCTCATTATCAACGTTGGCCTTCTCTTCATTACCAGACTAACTCAAGTCTTGTGTGTTAATTTGATCCCTGACCTGTTATTACCTCTTACTGTATATCTCTCTAAATTACTTGCACAGATACATTCATTGATTACATTGCCAAGTTATGGTAATGCATGGGAGTAAGTCTGCAAGAGTTATCTTCTCATGTCACAAAACTGAGTTGCTTCATTATATAGGATTTTAAACAATCTTGAGCTGTAACGTAAGATTGACCTAAAATCCAGTAAGGCCATTTTGTCAAATGTAAACAATGCGGATCCACAAAGTCATAACCCAGTAAGTGGAAATATAAATGTCTAAATAGTGGTGTGCTTGGATGAGAGTCTGAATGACAAAAACTTCAGAGCCTGAATGACGTAAACATTTCTTTGGAAATACTGGGTTGTTTTGGAAAGCCGCCCCCTCCCCAGAGAGCTAAAAATGAAGGATGGGTTTATTCTAATTATTATAGTAGCTCCTTGAGCCTGATTTACTAAAGTAAAAACACACTTTTAATTTAATCACACTATTTACTGCCCGAGTGAAAGCATGTTTTAATTTAGGCACAAACATATAAATTTGTAATTTTGTTATTTCACTTTTTTTTGCCTTTATGTGACAGTGACAGCTGCAGAGATAGACAGGAGAGAGAGAGGGGATGACTTACAGCAAAGGGGCCTTGGGTGGAGCCGAACCCAGGCCGCTGCAGCAAGGACTCAGCTCTATAACTAGTATTTAAAATATTTTTTTATAATAAAATGATCTGCTTAATGAGGTAGCTTAAGCATAGGCTATAGGGAGGATAAGTAAGGAAAGTAAGTAAGTAAGTATAAAATAAAGTACAGTATATAAAAAAATGATAGTACCTTTATAGGAGTACCCCCACCCCACCCCACCCAACAACAATGATATCATCGTCCAGCGCTATGTTTCACGATGTTTCATTGTGGACATCGTGATATGCCAATTCAGTAGACATCGCCCAACCCTAGTAGTGACTCATATGAGGAAGAACACAATAGTTTCTGATCATTCTGATCCTGTCACACAGGATCTGTTGCCTCCCAATGTAAGTTCTCTATTTGTAGAAGGAGCCTGAGGGCATGTTCGGTGTCTTTCCTTTGGGTACTGTCTGCAGCCTATACCCACAAGTGACAAGATATAAGACTTTTTGCACAACAGTGGTCATAAATGACATACCTGGTAATTGTTATGATCTTATTGGGAAACATCTCTCTACTCCCAGTCTCTTTTTCTCTCTATCTCTCTTTTCCTCAATGCCCCCTTCTATTTCTCCCTCGCCGCCACTGTGTGTGTTTGTTATTTGTGTGTACTGTGTGTTCTGACTCTGCAGAGAAAGACTTTTTTGCGGAGCCCTATTCTCCCCTAAGATAAGATGATCTTGATAAGAGATCAAGATAGCGTTCAGCTACAAAAACCCCATTTCCTTACTCCTCTAGGGACATTATACCATTTCCTTTTGCTCGAAAAAATAAAAATCAAGCAACTCAAGAATTCACATCAGCATGGCCCCGCATTACAGCATCTTTTCCACCTCATTGGCTGGCCTTTTCAGATGCTATCAATGAGCAGGTGATTTTGGTGCAGCCCATAAATTCTGCATTGCAGGGGAATCAGTAAATACAGATTGTGGTGTAGATATCTTTACATTGTGTCTAGACTAGCTGCACAGCAGCGACCCTGACTTAGAGGCAGAACCCTGACTGCTGAAAGCAGAAAATACTATAAATATAATACATTCTCCTTTCTAGAGGGAAAAAAAATATGTGTTTATACTATCAGACTGACTAAGATTGTGATTGAGCACACACATACAGAGTAGTCTTCTGCATGCGAGGCACATGCAGTGATTAATTAATGTAACTTTGGGGAAAAAACAAAATAACTTATCTCCAGTCCATGGCTGGATGTCTGAATCTTTTAGCAATTTTATGAAACACCACAGAAAAAAATCCTATGCCCATCATCTGGTGAACAGGTCTATGACAAACCAAAGAAATATAGAGAAATAACACTTCTGCGCTCATGCCACTGTAAGCTTCAGTAAAATAATTTTTCATTAATTTGTACACGTAAAACACCTTACCTGTTAAAGTTCCAGTTTGCTCATCATTTACACCTTCAGCTGTTGAGAAATTGATTAGAGCCCGACCAATATCGGATTTTTGAGACCGATACCGATTTTAGAGGGGAAACATTCACTGATTACAGATATGGCGGACCGATATATATAATTTTTGAGCTGGAATGATTTAACAATGATTTAACATGTACATCAACCAATTCTAGAAATAAACACTGAAAAAAAAAGAATATATAAAAAATAAAATAGTTAAATAAACATCAGTGCAGTAGGAGTCAATTGCTGACCATTTCAATAAAAAATAAATAAAATAAAATAAATAGCTAAATAACATTAGTATTGTTCAGTATCAATCAGTTGCTGAAGTAGAAGACAATTCCATGGGAATACTCAAGTAAAGTACAAGTACCTCTAAATTGAACTAAAATACAGAACTGAATGTACTTAGTTACATTCCACCACTGCTCTCTACTGAACCACATATTCTCTACTCTGTCAAGATTCATACTGCAGCTTTGTTCCAATTCTGAACCATTATTTCAATGAGTTGAACTCTAATCATCTTTTTTTTTCTTGCTAATCAAAACATGTCATCTTTAACAATATTTCACTATTAATGTAACGGTCACAAACATTAACTCATTGTTCGCTGCTACTGAGTTGAGAGATAAACAAATTAATTAACTTTCCAGCAATGTATTTCACAAACTAGTTAGCAACTTACCGCGAACACACTGCTTTGACTCCACTTCGTCTGCTCAGCTGCACACGGCACTCTACTACATGTGCTGTGCAGTGCTGAGAGTATAGCCATAGCGACAGCCCACATTTCCCAGCATGCACTGCCTAGTGCTGAAAGCAGTTTGTTAAGCTGCCTTTTATTCCAAAATGCACATGTTACTTTTTGTTAGTGTTTGTAATGAGTCTGTTCAGAACATGGTGGTTTATGTTGGTAGTTGTCATTTTTGTGCTGGTTTATAGTTTTAACCATTAGTGAGGCTGTTACATTTCATGACACCAGCTATATTTTACAGGTATCGCGCAAGCACTTGGGAGCTGCTTCTTCTCTCTCTTATTACACTGCCACTGTAGTGACCGTACACACTGCTGGATAATCTTAGTAGTGACATAAATATATTAAAACAGGCCTTTCTTTCTGCTTAATATACTGAAAATAATCAAATCGGTACATATCGGAAAACATATGCCGATATATCTGCTATAGGCCAATATCGGCTGACCAATAAATTGGTCAGGCTCTAAAATTGATCTAGAAAAAGGTTTGAAAGTGTGACAAATTAGAAACTATTTCATTTGCTGTGCTAATTAAATGTCAGAGGAACTGCTGTAAGAAAATAAGACAAACATGAACACAACACATTTACTTCCTAAATAATACTACTAATCGTAAATGTAGTAACTTTGCCTCTTTTTGAGAGACCCAAAGAGAACCCAAAAATTTAACTAATTTAACTAATTTAAGACTTAAAAACATTAGATAAGCAAACATGGACAGTGAAAGATGTATACATTTTCTGGATTTATTTATTTATTTTTTTACCACCACAGCTGAATTCTGTTTCTATTGTTGTCATGCAACAAATACCATCCCAGTGAGTACTTGTGAGTCCTGACTGTTATTGCTTAGCAACAAAATTCCGCCCCAGTAAGTAAAAAATTAAATCAGTGAGGCTTAAAAACTACTGTACACACACCCCAGTGCTGCAACTTTTTTGCATGATTTTAGTTGAATCCAGTGACTTGGCTGCAAAAGGCCTGCTGTGTTGATGGATTTTCAGCAACAGCACAATGAAGAATAGTCCCATAGCACTGATCCCACTCCCCACTCCCCACTGTCTCTATTCATATGGTAATCCCAACCCCCAGCACACCCACTAATTACTGATCCTCAATCAGCCAGTGGGTCCTGATTCACTCCACTGACCAGCAGACACATTCAAGACCCCAAGAGAGAGACTTGAGCGATGGGTCATTTATGTGATGTACACACAGACATGAATCAAGTTTACAACTCATGTTCACATGAGTTCACATGTTCACAACCCCAAACACATTTCTATGAGCATGTTGTTCATTGTTTAGCTGCTGTTCCATATGGCTTTCTGAGTAAAGCCAATCATAACAAAAATAACCAAGGGCAACAGCATACTTGACTGATGCTCTCTTCCGCTTTTAATCTTGTTTTAGTTGGTATGGAGACTGGAGAAGATATGTACATAAGTTCTTCATGCTCGGCTAAAGTTGAAGGAACTGAAATCTGATTTGTACCTGCTTGCTCCCAAAATCTCTTCTTACCCAAACCGCCGCTGGTTGTCCACCACCACAGTATGGACCATGAAAAACAGAATGTTGATGGGATAGCACACACAGATGGTGCATACAGTTTGTGCTTCAGGTTAAAAGAAAAAGTCAGTCACATATAGTTGGAGGTTCTTATATATATTTGTCATTTTTATAAACATTCAGCATTGTTATTGATGTCATTTATTCAGTACACCTTACCTACAAATATGAAAAATATGTATTTACCTCACCTACCAACTTAGTGTGAGTTCAGGGCACCTGCAGAGCAGCCTCCCCGCTCTAAACTCCTGTATCAGCTTACATTAGTCTCATGTTTTACCTGTAAGACCCTCATTTTAATGCCTTTGTTCATCATCTGTGATATGAAAACATCAGATTTCTACACAGTCAGAGAAAGTAAAGGTGTATGTTTTGGTCATAGTTAATTTATAAAATCCTAGCACACCATGGAGCGTCTCTCCTGCTGGACTGCAGACAGCGCTGTCAGCCGAAGAGTCAATCACACTGGACAGCAGTAGAGGAAGTTGTACCGTTGTCTGGTTCAAAAGTAGTTTAGTCGACTTCACTGACAGTCATCACCGGAGCATAGAGTGTCGAAGCAGCCAACAAAGTCAAGTCGAGCTGCCTTGCCTCTCACTGTCTGGCGCTGCGCTTGCTCCTGCATTGCTCTGTGTACAAGGACACAGTTAAAAAAAAGTACATAGATTCCCTTGGCAAATGTGTATGTCAACATACAGTATATGCAGGTTTGCTGACAGGATACATACTCCTGATGAAAGACAAACAGTGTAAGGGATATAAGATATATAAATAGATAAAAACAAATCCACTTACAAACCTAGACACACAGCATCTTAATTACCCACAAGGGTCCAATAGACTTTTATGACACCTGACAAGAGATGAATTTCATTAATGAACATCAAATGACTTTGGGATCATTAGCCCCCTAGTGTCTATGTGTGTGTGAATGAGTGTACAGCATGTGTGTGTCTGTGCCTGCCCTCCCCTGTGACTAATGCATCATATGCAGCAGCAGGGTCGTCTATAAATAACAACATGATGTTCATTTACTGAGCGGGAGGGGTGACTTGTGTCTGGGCAGATGGATGAACGGGTGGAATGTGTGTGTGTGTGTGTGTGTGTGTGTGTTCTCTTTCCTTTTGCTTGCGCACTGTAGCGGCTGGTCAGTTAGGTTTTATTTAAGACAACAGCATGGACCTCAATATTTGGCCCACACACATACTCACGGAGTACCACAGAGGCTACGGCAACTTTTGTTTGGGAGTACACAGCAGTTGCTTGCTACCCACGGCTTGCGCAGTGTGATGGCTGATCTGTGCTTACCACATGCAGATGGGTTGGGGTTTAAATTCACGTAACCTGGGGAAACAATAACAACACAGCTGTATTGCTGAGTGAGTGGACATGCTTTGACAGCTGATTGTCAGATTATAAATGAGAAATGCAGGATTGAGTGGGGCTGTGGGGTGGGAACTGGAGCAGTTCTCCTCAGCCCTGGGGCCCAAAGACAACTTTACAGAGCAGTTAATTATAAGTGCTTATTTTTTACAACCAACAATTAGAGTATATACTGTCAAAACGTCTTTTCTGGCCTGTGAGAGCATGAGAACATATTTTTCTTTTCTGTGAAACTTCTTCTAAAATTTTTTACTCTAATAATCAATGATGTAGCAGTATTTTTCATTTAGCAGTGTAACAACACTGCTTGTCAGCCAGAAGTCCTGGGTTCAAGCCCCCTGCCCGAAGTGTCCTTTAAAACCAAATACTTTCACGTCTTAAACCTGCATTAATTGATTTTTAGGCCAATTGGGGGCAGCACAACCAGGTGTTAACACAACTGTAGCATATTTTCACATTATTTACATTACATTTGCCTATTTACTCATCCAGCAGACGCAGAACATTAATTAGGAGTTGTGTTTCTGGCAACCTGGCAATGTAAGTCCACCAAACCCTGAGAAAAATATCTTGCTATCACAGGGAAAAAGGGGGACTGGAGCACAGTGATTGATTTGCAGCCTATAATTGTGCAAACAGACTAACGTTTCCACAAAATGCCATTTTGACTCTGATGAAGAAACAGTAGTGTTGAAATGTTAGTCTGTTTGCACAGTTAAAGGCTACAAATCATTCACTGTGCTCCAGTCCCCCTTTTTTCCCTTGGACGTTTGCTGTCCTCGAACTGAGAAGCACTTGATTCAGCTGCATATTGCTGGAAGATGCGCGGAGTACCTTGTTTCAGAAATATCTATATCAGCTATTTAGCTGCTAATTGTTCCACTATGCTTCACCAGCTAGTCGCTAACTTATTCTGTCTGCCGTTTGGTGCTGGACAGGTAGCTTTAAGTATTTCTGTATAGCATTAAATATTCATGACTAAATAAGCAACAATTAAAGTCATTGTTAGGAAAAAAACATCAACCTTAGTTATTGTTTAATGCAAGTTTTAAAGAAGCTGTATGTGACATTCACTGCCACTAGATCTCGCAATAGAGCACTAGCATTCTTACAAATGGGTGCTACGGCCCACCAGACTCCATTGAGAAAAATGTTAATTTTACCTTGCAGATCATCGTAAAACACACTTCATTCAAACTGGACAGAAACAAAATAAAACTCACCAAAACTGTCTTTATTAATCTTTCCACTGTTCCAACAATCACCAACTCTGGTCAAAATAAACCCTTAATTAACCAAAATATTCTGGCTTTATGCCTCAGCCGGCAGCCGCAAAACAGGCAGCAATGGCTGCAACGTAATCCTTGGGGACAAATGCGCTCTTCAAAGTAGCCTACGTCCACTAAAAATGCAAAATGTCAACATTATGGAAAGGATCTCTACAGAGATAGACTTTTTTGTTAAACAGTAAGATCCTTTTTGTTTAACTAGAAACTAGCTGTTATATCGCTCTTGCTCACCACCAGACTCTATAATTTTACCTCACAGATCATCATTTAACACACTTCATTCAAACTCGCAGAAACAAAATAAAACTCACCATAACCGTCTTTGTTAGTCTTTCCACTGTTCCAACAATCCCCAACTCTGGTTTGTTCGAAATAAAATCCTCAATTCACCGCTTTAGATGAGAAAAGAAACAGTTCTCTTCACAGACGAACAGTTTCATTGGGAGGAACTCACATACACTAACATGCACGCGTGACTGTATAAACAAAGCACAGAGAAGCTTGGATAACAACACACACAGATGGGGTGTGATGTCATTCTCTGCTCAGGCCGCCATTACTCCACTATATCTTTACATAGCAAATAGTTGTTTGCTGCTGTATTAATGTTCAGAATCTCATACACAGAACCTGTAACTCGGCTTCTGTTAGTTAGGACTGTGTAGGTGTGAATGGATCAGATTTGATTGACGTTGTTGTCTCCCAGGTAACATAAGCAAACTGCCCCACAACTGTCATCAGATTCTCACTTCTGATTGGTATGTGGGAATATGTTACATTATCTTTCTCCAACAGTGCCCTACCCTCTTGAAACAAGTGATACGAGCACAAACACAAATATAGAAATAAATTCAAACTTAAATAAATACAGAAATCTCTCACGTAAAATAACCAATATTGTCCTTTTGGCAGAAGATATTGTGGAGATATAGGACAATTTAAGGGAACATGCTTTCAATATTGCTTCTTCGTTCATTATTGCATATTCATGTACATAAAATACTAATAGACAGTATTTCAAATGAATCAAAATATAGATACATGTATAGTTACAAGAAAAAAATTGGAGTCTAATCCTCTGAGCCCTGTTTGTATGTGATGCCAATTGACAACATGTTGCTTCTCCGTCAGCTCTGCAGTCTCAGTGTTGAGCTACTTTGGATTCATCATGAGGCTTTTTTATCCTTTAACTGTGTAGTATCCATCTGTCTCTTGTTTGATTTCCGGGGTATATCTGACATTTGGAAGTAATGTCATTGGCCTGCAATGCTTCAACTACAATAAAAGCGACAGTTTTCACACCCTGACTGGAGATACTTTCAACAGTACGCCTCTGTGGTACTGCAAAGGGGAGAAAGACGCATTAATGTTTCATACGCTGTGAGTAGCCTTATCTGTAAACAGGTGGCAGTCACTGTGTCTGCTGCCTACAGTATATTTGTAGCCTTTTACTCTTCTATAAAGAAATGAAAAGAGGAACAAAAGCTGAGGGGTTAGAGATATACTGAAAGATGTATTTGTGTTACATTGTTGATCAAACATAGTGCAGGTCCTTTTTAGGTGTGGCAGTCATGTGTTCAGAAAAATGGTTCAGTCACCAGTCTGACTGGCAAAGTCTGGTTAGGAAAAATGAGTGAGCAACAGTCTCCCCTTTTCCAGACTGAATGGGAAAAAGCACATGCTTGCATTCTCAAATTCCCCTGCTTAATTTCAAGGTTAGAAAAACAAAAGAAAAATAAATTGAAATACCCTGAACATTCTTAATATAATAATGGCACCCTTTTGGTTTCGATCATCATGTTCTGGGCTGCAACCAACAACTATTTTCATTATCTAGTAATCTTTTGATATTTTTTTCGATTAATCGTTTAGTCTATAAAATGTCACAATTTCATAGAGCCTCAGTGACATTTAAATAGCTTGTTGCAGGGGAGTGAAATATATATTTTTCATATTTGTAGGTAAGGTGTACTGAAGAAAAGACCTCAGTAATAATGTTGAATGTTTATAAAAACTAAAAATATCTAAGAGCCTCAAACAACATGTCACTTCAACATTATTGTGGTTTATGGATCTCAAAATGTTAAAGGCAGAATAAGTAGGATTTTCCTAAAAAACAATGTATAGACTCAAAATAATCCCTCTCAATCATCACTTATGACCCAGTAGAAGTGTGTGGCGGTGTCTGTATCTGCAGCAACCCTGCCCTCTGCCTGTATTTTCTTAGTTTCGTATTAGTTTGCTGTGTTCGGGACGTTTCTGACTGTCAACCTTTGGGCAGTGGTGTGTAGCCCCCAGCCAATAACAGCGCACAGGCTGGGAGGTCGGGACTCTATAATCGCTGTCTCCATCTCTCTCCTCTGCTCTCTGTCTGTGTTCTAGATGTATCTTCAGTGGCACACTAAAACGATGTGTGGAGAATGGTCGGGGTCCGAGCTACACACATACACAGAGCAGAGAGCAGCGTACAGGATGAAGCTGGCTCCTTCCCGCAGGGCTGTGCGGAGGTGTTTTATTTGTGCTTTAGAACGTAACCGCCATGAAACAATCAGAAAATATTATTTCATTCTCTGATTCAACACTTTGTTCTCGCTAATGCTGCTCCAGCTCTTCATTCATTCTCTAGCTCTCTCTCTCCCTCTGAGCTGGGGAGGAGGGGCCAACTTTGAATTGTGTGTTAACAAACAGCAACCAACAAATCCTACTTATTCTGCCTTTAGGTTTTAATGAAAATGCATCACTGCCAAATTCCAGTGCACACTTGAATTCATGCCCAAATATACACCTTCCTTATCTTTAGCCAGCTGTTAATGTTTAACGTTTCTCAAACATTACAGCAGAGCTTTAAAACTGCATTTGTTTGCAGGAGGAATACCTCGCTGTGATATTGTGATGAAAGCATTGTTTGCATAACTATTATTGTTTTCTCCCCACAACTGCTTCTTTGTCAAACTAATGATTTCCTTCCCTTTGCCCATGAGTCCATGGAGGGAAGTGCATGCAGTATACACAGAAAGAGGAAAAGCTGCAGTGTTTCACTGAAGTCCGTTCTTGCAGGCTTACTCAAATTGCTTGTGTCAGTTCAGTCAAACAAACAATCCTGGAACCTTACAGCAATATCTCTAGAAAACAGCTGTGCTGAGGAACTCTGACTTCCATGTGCTCATATGGTCTAGCTCACCCTCCCCCCCCCAACTTTCTCTGCAAATGGTACAGTCCATTTAAAAAGGTGCTTGTCATCTCTCAATGCTCTGTGTCCTTTCAACAGTCAGCTGCAGGGAGCACATTTCACAGGGGCAGTGCTGGCTCTCTAACACACACACACACACACACACACACAAACACACACGCACGCTCTCGTGCTCTTACGTAACTCTCAGAGACATACACAGGCATGCTTGCACACTGACACACTCAACTCCTTCCAGCAGATACACATTTCCCCTGAGCCGGATGCCTCTCTTTAAGGGAAAGGACAAACTGCTTTGAGGATATAACTTGGCTTTCTCATAAAAGCGAGAACAGACAGAAAAGGGAAAGAGGAGGGATTTATTTGGGGACACCTTCCTTCACAGGAAATGGTCAACTCGTCAGCATGACACCTTATCTGGATTCCCCTCTCCTCCTCAGGCAAAAATCCTGAAAATGATGGATGACAACAAGCAGTTGGCCCAGCGCATCGATGGGGCCATTCAGTCCGCCAGCCAGGAGGTGACCAACCTGCGGTCAGAGCTCAGCGCCACCAGCCGCAGACTGGCCGAGCTGGGGGCAACCGACTCTGCAAGCATGCTTGAGACCCTGCAGCACAACCACAACGGTAGGAGAGCCGCTTGGAGTGGAGTGAGACTTAACTGTGTGCTGAGAAGCTGCGAACATGTGTAGAAGGATGAGTACACTCTGATGCAGCTGTGTATAATCTTGTAATGTGTGTATCTTTGTGCACGTGTTACTTACTGTGTGTAATGGATGATGTCCAAGAGGGAGTTGAAAAAGCCTCCGCTCATGCCTCTATCCATCGGAATAAGTGCATATTTGAAAGTCACTGAGTGAGTTGAATAAAATAGGTGAGGGGTTTCTGCTGGCTTGTGTCCACTCTCAGTTCTCCCACAAATACCCTCTCATGTTGAATAATTAACCTCCTGAACCTTTAAGAGGGGGGCAGTGATGCACTTTAGTAAGGGCAGAGTTAAGGGCAGAGTTAAAGTGGGTAAAGTTACAACCTCTTTTCACTCTCGGGCTGTCTGTCTGCTAGTTCATTCGGGTTCTCCCTTAACCGGGCGATGGATCTGTGTCTCTTGAGGAGAAAGGGAAAGGGGGCTGGTTTTAGGGTTGCTGTGGGTTACTGTTACCGAGAGCTGTTTGAATGGCTGCCCACTCTGTAGAATGCTGTCCTCCTGTGTGTGTGTGTGTGTGTGTGTGTGTGTGTGTGTGTGTGTGTGTGTGTGTGTGCTGCAGCTGCTCTATTTGCCCTTTTCCAACTTTTTACATATAGATAGGTAACAGATGTGTGTTTTTTGCGTCTGTGTACATGCATAAGCACGGGTGGCTGCATTAGCATGTATGTTGCCCATGGGTTGTCATGTCCTTTCAACTTCTGGCACACACATACTCTCACACTCTTGCTGTTTCCATAGCAGTCAGCTGGTACAGTGAGCTGTCTGATAGGATATGTTCCATCTTGGCTTTGGCAGCACTCTGCTTTGAATCCACATATCTCTCAGATACTTCCGAGATCAAGCTCAGTAAAATGTCTGCTATATTTCCTCTCTCACATTCACAAGGAAAAACTGTTGGCTAACTTTCCCTTTACAATGACACAGAGTCATTTAGTCCTCAGTTGACCTCTGTAGTGCTTTTTTTAAAGAGGAAAATGTGAACGCAGGCTGCCCTACACAGCTGGTCAGGAACAGTTTGGTCATGTGTCAGCATTGTTTTCAATGGACTGCCCCTGTCTCTTTGTTTTTCAGTTATTTCTTTCTGCTTGTTTGTGTGTGTGTGTGTGTGTGTGTGTGTGTGTGTGTGTGTGCCTTTTGGTATCCCTTTAACCCTGATGGACGCTCACACTCCTGCTGTTTCCATAGCAGTGTGTGTGCCTGTGTGAGTGACGACAAGCATTCCTCTGGGAGGGTTTGAGCACTGATGTCATTGTCCCTTGTAGCTGCTTCTCTGCTCAGCTGAAATGATGCCTGAGATGTGCATGTTCAGTGGTGGAATCACATTCATCTGTAGAGAAGATTCATACAACTCACATAAATGCCACATTAACATCACAGAGACTGCAGAAGAAAAAACGTCTTTCTGACTGGTCCATTCTTAAAATGTTCACAATGTTTCTGAAATGATACACTTTCAGAAACTGACACCTATCTGTAGATCTGTCTCGCGATGGATTTTGTCAGCCATAATTGTCTAGAAATGCAGTGCTAAGTGGTTCTGAGTGCCCCTTCTTTCAACATCAAAAATGAACACGCACATGTCCTTTTGATACTGAAGATTATGGTTGCTGATTCTTGCCTTTGTTTGGCCTGTATATCTTCCCACTGTCATTGTGTCTCTGTCAATAAGTCTTTTTTTTTTTTTTTGCTACACACCCACCTCTCGCTGTCTGTTCGCAACCCCCTTTTCTCCTCCTAGCTGTTCTTCACAAGCCCAGAGTGTATAATAGAAACGGCTGGGGATAGGAGGATTAGGTAATTTATCACCAGTGACTGTGTTGGGAAGGGAGGTGTGTGCAAAGGGTCGCTGGTTCATTGCACAGCCGGCAGAGTGGGAGTCCTGAGGGAAGTTGTGTTGGGGGGTGCTATCTGGCACTTCACTACCAGCAGCACTAACCTTGCTAGCAGGCTAGCTTACCTTAATTGCATTTCTACTGCCTGGGGGTTTGCATGTTACATTCATCCCAGCAAGTGAAAAAGTTATGAATAAATGTACTTCATGTATTCAGACATGTGGTCTGTGGAGACGTATATGCTCACAGTTGTTTCTAAAACACATACACACACAAGATCCAGCTTCCACATCTCTCTCTCAAACCATCTTACCTTGTCTATCCTCTGAGCTCACTAGTATCCTCATGTGGTAGTTCATGAGCTTTCCCCTGGACTTAAATGGACTACATTTAGCTTTTTTTGTAGTGCTTTGGGGCTGCTTATATAGAGAAAATGCTGAGCAGCCATAAAACTGGCTCAAAACGTCTGCCTGTGGCCCCAATTTGTGCCATTCTCATTTTCTTTGTGTAAGGGAGAGGATGTCACGTCCAGCTCCACTCTGTAAATTGGTAAGGTGAATGAGAAGCCCATTCTAGTGCTCATTCTGCCATATATCTACCATATATTTCTTCGAGGTGTCTTTCATTTTACTTTTATATAGTTTTCAGTAATGTTTGTAGTGGACAAGAAGCTTTTTATTCTCATTGTGTCAGATTTAAAATGAAATGTTTCTTACAGCCCACTTAATAGAGGTGCATACATCTTCTGCAGTCTCCAGTTTGTGTGTGACACACATAGTCAAACCACAGATACACACGATAGATCCACTGTGGTCACCTTGATTAAAACCAACATGGAGCTGTTGCAAAGCAACTACACAAAGTCCTGTGCTGTTGTGCATGTCAAATAGGTTGGTTTTATCTTTATTTCCTGCACAGTCTGCTAGTGTATGCAGTGATATTCAACAGGAGTGTTAGAGATGGTTACATCCCCTGGATGCATGCAATAGAGGCAGACCTGTGGCTATGATTAACCACATGCTTCTGCAGAGTATAATTATGACTGAACATATCATTGTTTTGGTTAAATTTACAAAATATACAAATACTGGAATTATGGATGTTTACACATTCACATTATTTTACACTTGAATGTTACCAAGCTGTGTCTGATTTAGAAAGACAGACTTTGACATATCTTAAACACAGTTATCAGCAGTTTGACAAGGTCCACTTAGAAGCTTTTTCCAGAGCGTTCAACTGCATCTCACAGTGTTTATTAGCGGAAGAAATTTGCTTTGTTGTCATGGAGATAGTTCAGTTGTTATCTCAACCTAAGATGTTATTAGCAGTGTAATTACTGCTTTTAAGCACTGCTCATGTAACCATATAATAAATACAAATTGAATGTTCATGTTCTCATTCTTTTCAGTTAAAGATGAGTTTATCATGCTTTAATAGGATTTACAGGCTAATGAAGACAGCCTGGCTATGCTGGTGGCTAACATTTGCTTGGCTAGCTACAATAGCTACCGTGTTACTGTAGTTATGTTACAATTCTACTTGTGCTACTCTTTTATATTCTTTTCCCCAGAGAATCAGTGACAACTGGAAGCAAGCATCAACCTACTGAATATACTTTCCTCGTGTTTAGCAACCTCCTTTACTTAGCACTAGCGCTCTTCCATACTTAGCTGAATGTCACTGACTTCTCGAGAGCTTACTTTGGGTCTAAGCGTGAAACCATGCTGATACCGTTATTAATGCAAGTTTTGGATGAGACGTTGGATATTTTTCTGCAGCTGATTGTATTCTAACCACCTCACGTGAGGGATGATAATGTTTATTTATTCAACATCCAAAGGTTATGAGAGAAGGTCAGTCCTATTGCATTTAATGACTCTGAATTAATTCATTCTTGTAGTTGAGAGTGAGAGTATTTGAGCCAAGCGTGGTTGGTCAAACATTCACAAGATTATTGACTACATTACTGTCTCAACACAAAGAGCATGCTTTTTTATATGAAGCTCATCAAAATGTTTTATACAATGTCAGGGTAATCATTTGAGTTGAACATGAACATGAACATTATCCTCATGATAATTAAAAATACAAAAATATATTAATCTTCAAGGAAGCGTTATCCAGAAGATCAAGAATGATTTAGGCCGGGTGCCCCGGTAGCTTACCCAGTAGAGTGGGCGCACCATGTACAAGGCTGAGTCCTTACCGCAGCGGCCTGTCATACCCTCTCTATCTCCCACATGCTTCAGCTGTTCCTATCAAATAAATTCAAAAGAAAGCCCAAAAAATTATCAAAAAAAAAGAAAAAAAAAAGAATGAGTTCGCCCTATTATATCATTTAGTAAAGAGGATTTGCTGTCTCTATACATCATTAATGAGCAGACAAGCTCTGCATGTTAAAATGCTACTGAGACTACAGTCTGTAATTCTGTTCACGAAAAGCCCCCTTGGTCATTGACATTAGATATTAAACAGGATTAAGAATATCGGGAGGGTATTGAGTAAAAAGTAGTTGCTCCTTTTTAGAGGTGAAGAGAAGAGCAATAGAGACATGACAAGACTACTCATGCTTTTGATACTATTAGCCAGGGCTTGAATTGGAATGAAAAAGGCATCAGTACTCCATAGGCCATCTGCATCTGCACAGCATGTGGTACTGGGTGTTTTTATTTGGTTTAACCTCTATTTCACAAGCACATTAAAGCAAGTGGGATGGCCCACACCTCTCTCAGACTGGCCGCAGATTGATGCAGTATTGTGATGGCCGGCCATTCATCAATAGAGGATTTTTAAAGTGAAAGCAAGAGGCTACACTTTTCTCCACCAGCTGTGTGGCAGAACCCATTGGGATCTTACAATGAGCAATGAGATAACTTCTGTTATGAATTGGCGCTATATAAATAAAATTGAAATGAATTGAAACAAAAACACACACACTGCCTGTTCCCAACATTGACTTGCCTGGTGTCACACCTCAAGCTTACTAAGGTAACATGGCATTTCAGTGAAATTGCTCTATGATTACAATTTTTAATGCGTGAGTGCAGATCCTCTCTGCTCAGTGGAGCTGCCGTCATTCTGTGTACAGCGTTAACATTCAATTGTTAGTATATTAGAGAGACACTACTCGCTCAGTAAATGCTTCATTAACATCAAAAGCTTGGACATTTGTATTCCCTCCAGTGTGCAGCATGCACACGTGCATTCACTGACACATGTGACATGCACTCCTAATTCCTGCTATAACAATCAAATGTATATACAACACCAGGGATGGAAAGAGTACTAGAATATTTTATTCAAGTAAAAGTACTGTTATTTTAAAGAAATTGTACTCAAATACAAGTTAAATTACTTGTGTAAAAATGTACAAAAACTAAGGTAGGTCAGTTAAAATGTACTCTGAGTACATTGCTTCATTACATTTTTAAAAGGCAAAGTTGGTTTGGATAAAGACAAAATTGTATATGATGATGATATTATATGATCACACCACAGAGCTCCTATGTCCAAACAAACAATATATTCCTTTTCTATAGACGGCACTTTGCAGCCTGTGCATACAACTTGACGATTGTTAATTACACAACCGCCTTGAGTCTTGAGCATTGCAAAGTCCTCCGCAATCTGCTGTACGTTCAACTTCTTTGCTTGATCATTCTCAAAGCATGATATAACCAGTCCACTCAGCCTCTCTGTCCCACTGCGCTCCTCAAAGTTTTCAAACATTTTGAGCTGAAAGAGCGCTCTGCAGTCACAACTGTGACAGGGATTGTCAAAAACAGCAGAAAGGTCTCACACACCTCTCTGAAGGTAAAAGTTCTACAAGCGAACGCAGAAGTCACCGCTGAAAGATCCACCATTAGCATTTTAACATTAAGCATGTTAGCCAGACCCAGCATGCACCTGTTGGTCACACAACATCGTGGGTGTGTTTGATTTGGGTCACTTACCTTGCTCACCGGGAGTTGCATTTAACCAATGATTATTAAGGTAGATGCAACCCCCCTGACACTCGGCCAGTGAACATATACATTTAGAACATGTACGTTTTCTAGAGTGTTAGCTGAGTGTAGAGAGGTGCATCTCTGGACAGAGTTCTGACTTCCTGCGGCCGCAGGCACAGGCAGCTGCTGATTTGGCTCCTTTCTTTTGTTCCATTATCACACGGTTTATCATGACTTTTTGATATGATTTTTGTTTGGAACAGATGTGACTTGAAATGTAGCGAAGTACTTGAATACTTGAGATAAAAGAATACTTAAGAAGAAGTAAAATAACAGATTTTTCTAATAGTAGTGATAGTAATAGTGCTACTGTACAGTATATGGAACATGCACCAAACTAGTCTGGAATAAAAATTGCAAAGACTCAAGTGATTTATGACTTATATGGAACTTTAAATTATATGGAATAAAGACAGGATTTGCATAATTTGGAAAGACACGTTATATCTCAGCTATTTGAAGATGTCAGCAGACATTCACATAATGTTCTACCCTCTTCAATTTAGGGTAATGTATGCAAAAAGGGGTCTTTGGCATGAATTTTTCCAGAGTTGCTTCAAATGTTGCGGCTTTCTTTTTAAGAGTACGATTTGAGTACTCAGTCACATTATACTGCATTCATGTGTATGAATACATATAAGCCCTGGAAATACATTGTGTCAAATACATTCTAATTATTTCAGTTTATTTGTTATTTATAAAATTTGAAGGAAATAAAACTATAAATATAACTACCTACAAATGACATATATGACTACCTCAAAATATTTGTTATTCTTATGTATAAAAACACAGGGCAAAAGTTTTTTGGAAACCAAGCTGTAGGTGTTCTTTTATATGTTCTATTTAGAGAAATCAGCTTACATTTCTGAACACATTTCCAGATGCCAAAGTACTGAACATTTGATCACTGCCTCTGCTGCATTAAGCCCTAGGCCCAAAAATATCATTTCCATCATTGTCTTCTTTTATTGTTAAGTTGTGGTCCTTGTCAAAATCCCAGTAAAGTCATTCAAATGTAGAATGTCCTCACATAAATTACAGGTTTTTCCATGAATTGCATTTCCTGCTGTCTTTTATCTGCTCAGATGCTGTCTGGAAAACCTGACATTTTGAACATGCCATTACCTTTGTACCCTTTCACACTCCCTATCATTGATTTGATGAAGAGGGATAGGTGTAAAGCTGCTGTCACTCAGAAAGGCATTTGGTGTAGAATGCCAGCTGGGTGAGTGAAAAACAAAGAAACACAAAAAGACAGAAAAGATATAACAGGGTAATGTAGTCATAAAAGACTGCAATGAATTACCTCAAGCTGTGAAAATGGCACCAAATCTCATTAGTGTTTTTTTGTCGATGGAGATTGCTTTTGAGTCTTTCTCTGGCAATGAGAAACTTAATGACTTGTGTGAGGAAAAATGATAGTCCTCCTCAGGTTTCATGTTTATGGCACGTTTTATGGACATTTATTTGACAAAGTTACCCAACAGATGGTTACTCATGAAAGCAGTCCTCAGAAGTGCAACAAAAATTGGAAACGCCACAATTGCCTTTGGCAAACTTCATTTAGCTCCTCTCCTGGCGTCGACTGGGGTAACTTTCCTAATGAATCCCAAGTTTAGAAGGAATCACCACCCACTGGAGGTTGTATTTCAAATGGAACGACCCATGTCGGTATAATTAATAAGGCTGAAACCTGAACATGTGGTTGAAGGTAGTGATTACTTGCCTATAAAGCATGTTAATGATGAGTGAAGTTAGTCTGTAACCATATGCTTAAAGGTCATTCATTTACATATACATGTAGTCATGAACTGAGTGAGAGAACCTTGTGAATTAGATTGATTACAATGTAGTATACAGTTAAAATATAATGATGCTCTGTCTCTTATGTGTCTGTTCACCATATTCTGGGTGTGTATTCACAGCGCTGCACACACACACACACACACACCTCTCTGTGGCCTTGTCGTAAGTTATTGCGCAGGAGGAGGAGAGGAAAGGAGGAAAGTGTTTTCAAGACAATCATGAGCTACCAACAGGCCTTGACACACTAGCAGTGGCTTTGTTTGACATTACAACTCTAATACTAATTAACGTGCACCCCCCACTGCTACACACACATATTATTTATTCTCTACCTGAATAGACAATTTGATGCCCTTCATTGCATTTGGGTAGGTCGGGTCTGTAGTGCATATTTGATGTTTTGGGATGGTCACAGTATGCATTAATGAGTTTGAGTTGCTCTCGGGTATGAAAATGAATGTTGCCCTCTGTCCTTCAGCCTGCCTTTCCTGAAAACTGATGCTAACAGCACTCTCACGCACAGCGGCAGATGGCATGAGCGAGTGTGCTCGGTAATCTGTGACATTGCACATATTCAGATGCCATGAAGTGTAAACTCTGAGCTGTGTCGTGAAAAACAGTGGAAGTAGAGGGTGAGGAAGAGGGAAAATGTCACTTTTCTCACAGAAAGACATTTGAGAGAGGATCTGCAATATTCTGTAGCTCCATGAAGGTGACAGGCCAGTATAATGGATAATGCGCCATGTGGATAGACGACTGTTAACAATGATTAAAACTCTCATTAATTTGATGGAAAGCTTCATTAGTGGGTGATGGTGGGTGGTGCACATCATTGTTTTTATACTACATCTGCTAAGATTCCCCATTAGTTTCGAGATGGCCTTCATTGTATATGTTTGCCACAGGGCCTGTCTCAAACATATTAGAACAAACTTGTTCCTCCAGATAATGTGGGCGAGAATCATTCGTAACTGTATCGTTGCCAGTGATCATAAAGGGGGAAAAAATTGAAATTAGAGCAGCTGAATCTATGCAAGGCTATACTGCAATTACATCGGATGGGACTGGTGTAGAAATCTGCACAGTGGAAGCTGATAGGTCTGCTCTGTTGCTCTAGAGAATGGCTCCTAGTAGGCTGAAATAGAAGATGAGGAAAGTGTGTGCTCGTCAGGCACGGATCCCCCCAGTGATTTTTGAATGATGTGGTGTGACGGGGACTGGGGGAAGAGGAGGCGATTGGGGAGGAGGGGGTCCACTGCGGGGCTTCCTGAGATTTTGTCAGCAATTATTCACAATGAGGTGCAGTCAGACGATTGGCTGCACCAGGAATGATTAAATGACATTTCCTCTGTTCATCTCGCATCTCTGGAAGTGGTAGATTGAAAGGATGTGAGTTTTGCCTATTTCTGTCCTCTGTTCCATTTCTGTGAGGCCAAAGCTGTCCAAGCACTGTGTGGAGATGGTGTAAATCTTGACATCATGCTTATTTCTCTGCAGGTCTCACATTTAAGTGTTCAGAAAGTATTTTACGTTTTCAAAAAGGCCTTCATTTGATTGTTAGGCTTATTATCATTTTTTATCCAAAGAAATATTACTAAGCATTAAATGTTAATATTTCCAAATATTTCATCATATGTTTTCAAATTATTATGTCTGCAGTTTTCGCTTTAGCGAAATAATTCAAAAATAAATAGCTGTTTCATTAATGACATTTCAATGCAGAGCAATGTTCATCTTCTTCAGGTCTACTTCTACAACTGGTGTTAATTTTGGATCCTAGCTGGGCGTCGTGGTGTGTGCAATCCAAGATGATAAGGGTATTTTGGGTGTAGGTATTGCCGAATAGAATTACTGCATAGCTCTGCAGAGGCATTGGCTTGCCTCAGAGCATTTTCAGACATATGCACTGGTCCTGGGTCAGGTTTCTCCTTGCACACATCCCACTGCAACCATTTAGGAGCTGACAAATAGAGTGGGATCTCGGATCAGTGATTCTGTAAAGCCTCTACTCATGTGTCAAATGGCTTCCACCAGCTCACAAGGACCAGTCAAGGGAGCTGTGAAGGTGTTTCCAAGTTTTTGCGAGACACTGCCTTGAAATTGCTACATCGCTCTCTTGGAAAATTGCACAGGCTGTTATGTTCTTGTCCTAAACCAATGACGTTCAATGTTTAAAGACAAGGATCAGTGGGAGTGTAGAGGTACTCCTGCACAGCAGACACTAACGTAGTTATTTAAGTATTAAACACTCCCCTCCACCTCCCACATTTTGTACTTGACATGCTGTTTGGAATGATGCCCTTAAATCTTGTTGATGGTGTTGAGTCTAGATAAGTTCACCATTGAGGTATCTCAATAACAGTTTCTTTCCTCTGTCCATGCTTTCTCTGTAATATGATTTAGGTACTGATCATGCTGGCTTTATGATGGCTTTGGCTTTAAGTCCTGTCATTATTAAGTTAGAGGTTACAAGAGAGACTTTGGGATTATAGTTATCTGGTAATAATACTTGATGCCAGATTTTTGTAAATACTTTGTAGGTGTCACTCTTTCTTTGGCTGTGATCACATTGGAGACTTGTGTTTAAACCAAATGTACAGCTGTAAGCATTGCTAGTGACAGAGAGCCAGAGGTCAATGGGTGCAGACACATTGCATCATCATTCTTATTGCTATGCAACACAAGGTTTGATAACTAGCAAGCTATCCAAGTTGCATTAGCTAGCTAAGTTGAAGTAACAAAGGGGATAATTGTTGAAAATAATGGCTGAGAGAAAGTTAGTGATTGCTTTTCTTACTTGTGATGAAAAGAATAAGGAATCAAAGTATGGATGTGGAAACATGACGTGGTATGACTAAGAAGAGAGTTCATTTAATGTTTTATGATCTTTTCTAACAGCTGCCTAAGAAATGCCTGTTTCAAAGATTTCAAATTACAAATCAAAGCAAAGTTTGAGACATTTTCTTCTTGGAGATCCCAGGAGTACACCTGTAATACAATGCGTCCTTTGTTTGGAAGAGACCAAAATATTAAAAAAATATAGAAATTGACAGAGGCACAGATTCACGAAACTGCTTTTCTTTTCATCTATTTATTGTTAATTTACCTCTCATTTTTCTCTTCTAATTATCATATCAACAATATTATGCTGTTTCTGTGTTTGTTCTAGTTAGTTAGTCAGGCCTGGCTGTTGTGGGTATGAGTGATCATCCAGGCTACAATTGTCCATCTATCAGCATGCAGGCTGTCCGGCCAGCTGGTGCCCACTGGGTTGGAGAGGCAGATTGGGCAAGCCTGGATGTCACAGTGGTGGCAGGTGGGCCCCGCCATCAGGTACTGTAATGCCCACTGGCACAGACGGGGCCGTCTCAGAGCCACATGATGGGAAGGGACGGAGCATGTGTGGCGAAGGAGAGAGGGAGGCATCTTGAGCCATGTGTATGCCAACTCTGACAAATTGGATAAAGCCTCCAGTGGATAGGAAGGCCAGTGTGATGCTGACATATGAAGAGGACTGGCACAGTGGGTGGAGTGGGCAGAGGGTGGGAGGGGTGAGGGTGGCGAAGAGCAGATGTGTGTGTCATCACAACCCTGGCATCACGCTGAAGGACGGGACCCATTACTTGCGTTAATGGACGTAAACAGACATATACACAGAGCAATAAGTGATATCTCTGTAAGTGTGTATAGTGTGTGCGTGTGTGTGTGTGTGTGTGTGTGTGTAAGACAGAGCGGACGTGCCCTTCTATAACAAGGCTAAAAAATACTGCCTATGGTGCTATTTTCACACGTACACAATGTCTGTCTGGGGATACTCTTCATCCTCTACCTCATTCGTTTTTTTTACGTGTCATAAACCAAATTTTCTGCCTTTCTGCTCCAATTACCTAGTATGAAAAATGACTTGAAAGTCATATTTTATCTGATGATGCATTTATGCTTTAAAAATGCCCGCAGACTTGCAGTGTCAGGTTAGTGGCGCTGTTTGTGCCATCAGAATAACAGACCATACAGTACATAGCAATCTCTAGAGAAGCTGTTTAGCAAGTGAACAGTGTTGCCTGAAGACAGTGGAAGTCTTATCTTAACTGCATTACTTGAAAACATGCTTGTCAAAGCAAATTTGGCATCACTGAATTGCCATATTTGATGCTGTTCAATTAGTTTTATGCTGTGTATCAGTCTTTAGATTTTATATACGGTGAAAACTGTCATGTCATGCTGACATGCAAAAAGTTATATATTTACTTCAAAATACAAGTGGTTCCAAACTAACTAACTCCGTTGGTAATATTATATTGAGTAGTTTGTGTATAGGTTACCATAAGTTACAATGATCACTCTCAAATTTGTACTGATAGAAACCTGTGACACTCAGTGATTACCAGCCATCCAAGAATTAAAGTTAAAACTACTAACTAACTACTAAAAACTAATTGTACTAGTTCAAGCATGGACGCGGGATGTAGGATTGCTGAGGGGGCTGCAGTACCTCCTAAAACCAGGCCTTATACAAACCATCAATTGATAAAAAAGTGTGATGCACACTTGCAGCAGAGAGAGAGAGAGAAAGAGAGAGAGCTCATGTGGATGAGCAAGAGAGAGGGAGCGTGCGAGCATGGACAGACGTGTCGATGTGATATAAAAACTTTCTTTGCTAATGAAGCCTATTGTTACGCTACAATTCTGTGGTTTATCATTGAATTGTATGAACTATACTGCAGACTGGAGTCTCTGTTAACGGTGACAGACAGGTAGATCCACATTATATATGCTCGTCTCATCCATGAAATGTCTGTATCCTCACTTCGCTCTATTATTATAAAACTGGTCGTGGATCTCGCCCGCGTCCAGACGCTGTCTCTCCCTCTTCATCTCCTTGCAGTTCTCATGCCTTAGTTCTGTGTTGTGTGTAGTTGCTCTGCCCTCTTTGACATACAGCTGTATGTTGGTGTTCAAGTTTGCTGTCTTCTGTAGTGTAAAACGTTCTCAAATTGTTGTAAATTTTTGTTAATAACTATTAGATATAAGTTATCCTGGCCATTCAAATTAATACAAAAAACATAAATATCGCGCTCTATTATTGTATGACGTCAATATATAGACTGACCTTCTCTCAGCACCCCCCAACTGTGACTGACTTCCGACGTCCCTGAGTCCAAGTAAAAAACAGGTGGCTAACTGTCAAAGAAACTGCAGGTGTGCATTGAGTATTCTGCATCATTACATCAGACCTCCATTAGCAAGCAAGCAAAATTGCTCATTTACACTAAACTAAAGCAGTTACAGATTTCTCACACTTGGTTTCACCTCAGAAATGTGGGGATCAACGCAAATGTTTCTCCTGAGCTGCAAAGACTGACCTTTTCTTGTCAGTCCTATAGGTTTCTCACATATAAGGATTTGTTCATTCAAAGAGATTTACTGGGCTGGGTCTTAGTAGCGTTGTTGGCAGACAGAGATCTGTATTTGCCTTATCCCACTTAAGGATCTGTCCTGTCATCGTCTTTCGTTTTATTGATTGGAATAATACTGCAATGACTAACTCTGTAGCTTATTGTAGTGCAGCTTTCATTATGTAATGAAGGCATTACACAGTAAGTAAGAAGAAACAGTATTAGATATGTTGAGAGCAATCTGCAGTCTCTCTACATTGTTAATTGAATTGAACTGTTATTGATTATCTGAACTGCTGGTCCGAGGCAGCGTATCACGATGCAAGCAATGTGAATGGCCTCTAAGAATCAACAAGCAAGGGTGTTAGTCTAGGGTCGATGCTTCTGATGACTCTCATTGAGCCAACATGACCCTTAACTGTGGGCCACATGACCTCCAAACTGAGGATGTGATGTCCTCACACGGTCATTAGAAAGTGTTCAATGCCTGTTTAAGGCCCATTGAATCTCCATCAGCAGGAAGCTATAGGCAGACGCCTGATCAATAGGCCATGGAAAAGGAACAGAAGAATCACTACTGCCAAATTTTTCTTTTGCAAGCAGTCACCCAAAGAAAGTTCCTGACCTTCTCTTTTTGAGCCATTGTTTACAAGCATCAGGCTGAATGCAAAAGACTGAAATTTTTTTTTTTTTGTTCTTAGTAATCTGTCATATATTCGGTTGTCATTTAGCTTTATTGCTGATGCTGTTTTCTCCTTTTAGTTTTGCAAACTCGTAACTCGTGTGCACTAGGTAAGACTTTAGCAGTATAATTGGACCATAATACTGTGAAACGGTGGGTGTATGGCAGAGTTCCTTATAAACACCAGTGATATAGTGATTACTTTACTCATTGCTTAGATTTTTGGCACTCAGAATTTCTCGCCCATACTCTTGTAAACAAACTCCCACATTTTCATCTTCTCAAAGACGGAGCATGGTGCTACAAGTGTTTGACTGGCATTGTAACACCTTTTTATTCTCAAGTCAAATTAGCTTATGTTAAAAAGTTATATTTTTCATAGTGATATGAAAATATTTGTGTTGCATCTCTGCTGTCATTTGCTAGCTTGCTCGTTGTGTTATATAAATATTTTCTGTCCTTTACCTGACCTGTTAATGTTGCATTTCCTTGGTTGCAGACAGACATCCAAAAAGCTGTAAATTACTCACTTAAACATCAAGCCATGAAAATGTCTCTTACCACAGAAAAAGCCTCTAAAATGTGGTGGCATGTCATATTTGTATTTTAGAAGTTGGTTCTTATCTGAGACATAACAATGAGACAGGTACTGCCAGCTGCTCTGCCAGTCTAGAAGTAGTCATGACACTTCATCTCTCTCAAGCGAAGAGGCTTTGTCTCGTATCTCCCATCCAAACAAGGAGAGTTCAGCCAGAGTTCAAAAGGAAGTTGAGAGGGAGAACAAGATTTTCGCTTCCCCTCTGTGTCAGTTACTCCCCACCTTTTGGGTCTTGCTCCTCTGGCAAGAGAAGTGTTTGATTTGACAGCTGGTAGGTTGCAGATACTGTATGTGAGGGAGACGTATTTCTTTCTACCAGTCTCTTGTTTGAAACAAGTAGGCTGTAAAGGAGGGTTTGTCATCTTTCAGGGAATATCAAAGGAATCTTTGACTCAGCCAGCCTCACTTACTTATCAGAGATGCAGATTGTGAAGAAACGCTGTACAATCCACCTGGCCAATGAAAAACCCATGTGATTTAGTTTAAAACAAAAATAATACAATTTAGAAATGGTGTAGGGGTGAGCAAAACACCACTTGTTGATTTTGGACAGTTCCAGACGATAGATTAAGGGAAGAAAAGAATGACAGCATGATGAGTTGTTATGTTGAGAATCTCATTGGGACTTTGTGGGCAGCAAGACTCAATGCCAGTTACTTAACTTTGATAAAGTTAACATGGACCTCATGGCTTGAGGCCCTTTGGCAAGTCTCATTGTTGCTTGTATGGATGCACACATACAAGTAACACACATGTATGTGCATTCTCACACACACACACACACACACACACACACACACACACAGAACCTTGAGGGGTTATTTGCCTTGTGCCGTGAGTGATCCATGTGTTGGCATGCTCTGTGGCCATTAATTGATATAGCTGGCTGTGTAGACAGAATTGATTTCTGGTATGAGTCATAAAGCACAATGCTACAGCTTTTCACTGTCAGAATCTACAAGGCCATTACCTTGAAAGGAAGTTGAACAGATTCATGGATAATGTAATGGATATAGAAAAAACAACTTTTATTTCACGATAACCTACTGGGCTATTGAGCTACTAGCTGTCCCAGCTCTATCTCTGCTTGTATATGTATATTGGATAGTAATCTTGATACAAATAGGTAGTTTAACCAAACATGTCCAGTACACATCATATCATGTTTTACTTCTGCTGCACCTATTAACTGAGGTGGTTATGATGGAGATACCCAGATTTTTTTCTCTTTACCTTACCAAGTGAAACTGAAAGGAGGTGATGTGTTCATAGCTGTCAGCCAGTTAGTAAATATAATACAAGTATAAAATTGGTTGGCCTAAGAATAATTAATTCAAAAAAAGTTTTTGACCTCTATTAACGCTATGGAGCTGTTTTTCTATGATTGGGTCTCTGTTTTGTTTGCATTCAACACATTTGTTAGAGCTGAAGGATGCACACAATGCATTTTGGTGAGTAACACTGAGTTTAAACATAACTTGTTTATTTACAAGAAAACTCCACAGGACACCTTTAAGCATTAAAGCAATAGTTCAACATTTTGGGAAATATGTTTATTTGCTTTCTTGCAAAGAGTTAGATGACAAGATTGATTACAATCTCATGTCTTTGCGGTAAATATGAAGCTCTGGTGAGCAGCCGGTTAGCTTAGCACAAAGACTGAAAACGGGGAAACAGCTGGCCTGGCTCTGTCTAAAGGTAACAAAATCCGCCTAGCTGCACCTTGTAAAGCTCATTAATTTACACATTTTATCTAGTTTGTTTGATTTGTACAAAAACCATAGTGGAAAAATTGTGGTTTTATGGGGGGTTATGTGCCGGACTCTCTTGGTCATGCACAGGTTTCTGTCAACCTCACATTGATGACAAGACTCCAGGAAGTTATTGTGCCTGGGCAAGAAATTTTCCGTCACATAATCCCACGTAAAACCGGGGGTTGTTTGAGGGTGTTCAACTATTCCTTTAGTTGAAGTTTCGGTAGTCAAATCTTCAATTCCTTTGTTTTTGGCCTTACCACTCTGGTAGGATACTACATCTTAGCCATGAAAGTTTGCATTCTTGCTGCATTGAATTCTTGCTTTATTGCACTGGAAAATCAAACAGTCTGTAGTGCAATGCTGCGTTGCAGTTGGATGATCACAAGTGCAACTTATTTGAAACTCAAGCCGTAGAGATCAGTGTAAAAATGATTTTCCTCACAAGTTCATTAGTTGCTAACTGCTGTAAAGAAGTTCTAATTGCCTTGCGGGATGTTCTTTTCTCGTAACTACCATTGCATTCATAAGCACAGTAAAAACCAGTACTGTTGTTATAATAAAGAGTACCTTTAGACTGCTCAGAATATCATATTGAGGGTATGTGCCTGTGTCTAGTTTGGATCCCTGTCATTACATATTGTTATTGTAAGAATATCCCTGAGATTGACGTCTGTGTGTATCTGGATCCAAATCAATAAGCTGTTTTTATTAGATTTTAAATCCTTCTGATCGCCAAATAACATCTTGGCTTTCGTTCCACAATCCATAATCAGACCATTCACACAAAGTTTATTTGAATGCTCCAAAATTCATTGATGGGTTGCCAAAACCCTCAACCTTATAATGTCCTATAATTCTGCAGTTTGTAATGTGACCTTTGCATATCTGACTTGAGTGGATAGATGGATAGGCGGCTCTTGGTGGCGGGTGAACAATCGATCTTTGTCAGTAGTGACGTGCCAGCCTGTGCAGTGTCTGTCTCCAGCCACAAAATTGACTTACATTAGGCTTAGCGTTCAGATATTGCTCTGCTGCTCAGGGTGTCAAGAGAACTATTCCCAGGCTTATGCTCCACACCATGATGCCAAAGTATATCATTGATTCATTGATTGTTGGCCTCTTAGAGTTCTTGCTATTTAGTACATCTGATGATACAGTGTCATTGTCAATGAGGTTTAGGGTTCATGAAGACCAAATTTCCATCAAAGTATATTTATAGTTAAATTATCGTAAAAAAAGTAGGTATTACAGAAGAAATACTTGTTTTTAAGTACCCCTCCTGGGCAATAGAAAATGTTCTTGTTTCGTAATTATGAGCATATAGCTACAGCACTGTGGTCTGTCATTCTTTAACCTATTACGTGGCCAGCTGGCCATAAAAGACCCATAACTCTTATTAACCAAAGCTTTTGCTAAAGTTACCGTGATCTAGTGTTTCCCCCTCAGAAACTCCCATTTCTAGACCTAGTCAGAGCTGAATAATGTTCTGCTCACACAAAAGAATACTTAACAGTCATATGTAAAGTGTCAAACTGTTTTTATATTTGGTAGCTCTGATTGTTTTTAGATATTTTGACCTTACACAAGATGATATTTGATGTTTTGTCAGTGTTTCCAAATCGGACTAAATTCAGTTTGTCGTGTGTCACGTAGAGCTGGGTATCGAACCTCAGTACTTTTTTGATACCGAACACAATGCGTCCATAGCACACAGTATGGAAAACTGTCAAGTACCGAAAGCTGACATCGAATGTCTGATTTGGTCACTTTTGTAATCTTACCTTTACTTACACTTTCACTTACATTTACTTCATCTTTGAAGTAAAGAGTGTTTCAATAAATCTCATGTAATGTATGGTCAGCTTTAAATCATGTCAATGTTTTTTAGTTCAAATACAGCCTCTGAGCTTTGTCCCTTCTGGTCAATTGAGAGACATGGAGCTGTTCAGTGGAAGGCAGGTAAATATGCAGTGGTTATAAGAAATGGCACCATGGCTATGAAAGAGAAAATTTGAGTGGTGATTATGCAGTGGAAACCGCACAGGCTAGATGTCCAATTTTCCTCTCTTGAAGCTGTGACAAGACATACAACTTTGTGGTTGTGCTGCAGTGTTTGTTATTCATGCTGCTCCTCTCATGTCATGTTATGACACTGGAGAATGGTTTTACAACTACAGTTTAGTGCTGCTGATGTTCAGTTTTTTTTTTCTTTTATCCTTACTTTACTGGATACCATTGTTTAACAATTTATACAGTATAAATATTTATGAAATCTAGAAATATTAATGAAAATATATTTCTAAAACCTGCTAGGTTCATTAGCAGGTAGAATGAAACAAGCCGGATTGCCACATAAAATAGCCCCATATTGAAATGACCTTGTGGATTCCCTAAACTCTTTACACAAAGCTTTAGACCCTTTCTAGGCTGGTGAGGGCTTTGCCTTGCTGCCCCAGATCAGAGCGCTGCTTGAGGATTAAAGTCACTTTCTAAGCATTTGCCTCCAATTCAGCAACACAGTTATCACAGCTACATGATCACACTATCAAAGCTCATGCCCAAGCCTCAGCATAAGTGTGCGGCAGCCCTTTTAAGATGTTAACAGTGCCACAAAATGGAGAGTCCACAAAAAACCTTAATTGTGTCCTCTTGCTGTAGGTGTGCCTCTTCCACCCTTGTGGAAGCTCTGTGCCAGTGTCTGTCTAGATGTAAGATAGGAGTGCATGGCAGCATGCTTGCTGAGGGCACTGACACAGGAATTGTGAGTTTTCTCTTCTCATTAAGATTCTGCAGTGGCTGCCGAGCGAGGCTGAGATGAGAAGAACTGATGAGAGGAGAGGCAGCGGAGGGCCAGAAATAGATCAAAACCAAACTGGAGTCCAGAGTACTGGTGGGCACGGGGAGGGAAGGAATGTTGGTCCTGTAAGGCTGAACACGCTAAATGGAGCTGTCTGACTGGATTGCAGATAGAGAGGCACCCAGGAGAATGATAGCAATTGTGAACGAGCTAGCTTGCTAATGATGGGAAGTATTTAGGAATGCTGATAACAGTAAGAAGGGGTTTTGGTTGTGATTGGGAAGGATGAAGATTATAGAAACCCTCAAGCTTTTCTCTGCTCTCCCTTTTCTTTCACTCCATCTCTTTCCTCCCCGTTATCTCCTTTTTAGTTTTGCTGTTCTGACTGTGATTAGTAGAGAGATGAGAGGCTCATAATTCTTCTATTTTCTGCTCCATTAGTGTAACTCACTTCATGCGGTTGGTCTGTGTCAGTGGCCGAGTGGTTGTTCGTCTTCTTGCCTTCATCATGTTTCTTCTGTTTTTCAAGGCCTCTCACACTTCAGCCTTTCTTCTGATGAGCTGCACATCTCAATAGGGCGCTTTTTTTTTTTTTTTAAGTTTGAGTGCATTTCAATTTCTGGGGCGTTTGTGATGTGTTTGATTCTAGAGAAGAGTGAAAGATATGAGCGAGGTCATTAGCAGATGTTTTAAGCTGGATTCTTTGAGTGCTCAAAACACACAGTCATTATGATTTATCAAAAGGAAGGTTTTTAAACATTTTAGTGTGAGCTGTGCATCCAATATCCAAATAAGATAATTATAGCTCCTTGAAAATGTGACCCTCAGTTCAGCAAGTCCACTGTTCCACTCCATCCCTCTGCCGTGCTCCACCTTCTCTCCAAATAGACCATTAGTACTGGCCATTCTGGAGCTCTGTTGATGGACGAAATTTAAGAACCATTGCCTTTAGTCATTCCTCTTCTTCATCCTTCTTGTCCGTTAACCTTTCTCTCTCCCTCTTTCCCTCCTTCTACGTTCTCATTGCTCACTTCCCCCCTTTCTCTCATTTGCTGTCCTTTCCTCCGGTTCTTCAGTGACTTGCAGTTTCAATCAGGCAATATTTTTTTGTCGCCCCTCTTTTACCTCTCTTTCTGCCCTTCAGTTTGACACTCTCTCTCTCGTATTTCTGCGGATCCATGAGTGGAATGGAAGCAAATAGAGCGAGGCAGTGAGGTAGAACCCACTACCTCATCTGGTATTGAACCTGGAAAGTTCCCAGTCAAATGTACATCATCTCCATGGAGACTGAGGTAAAGTTGCTGGCACTGCCTGCTCCTGGTGTCTTTGAAGGCCCCGGCTAGAGTAAACAATGCCAAGGTCAATGCTCCTAGTGGTCTGTTTCAGCATCTGCGACCACAAAGACACACCGCGGTCTTTGAGAATGTCGTGGGAGCTTGTTTTTTTTGTCATCTGTTTCATCCAAGACCTTTTCATTAGACTCACTAGACCACCCTCACCGTGACTTACCACCCAACTCACTTTGTTTTTTCTCAAGTGCAGACCTCTAACTTGCATTCCTTGTGTTTTATTTTTTGCCTTGTCCCAGAGAGAACTTTCTAAACCTCTTTTATTTCCAATGCACAGATAAATAGCTCCATACAGCCTCTGCCCAGCATATTTGATGTAAACTTGTTTTTGTGTTCCTTTTATTGGATGTAGCTTTAAGGTTCCTATTTAGTCATATTTTTAGCACTATTAAATGCCCTCTTTGTCCTTCTGCTGCCTGCTGTTCTCTCTTCTCTCCATTCATTGTTCAATTTAATTATTAATGTTCTTAATTCTAGACAATGGAACAAAGCTGCTATGTCGTTTATTTATGCCTTTGAGCTCTGCGTCATTCTCTCGCTTGCTTCCACGGTTGCTGCTGCAGAGTCACAAGTCATTACAAGTTGGCTAATTGCATTCAGAGGCACCTGCCCACACACGAAGCACAGACGGGTGGTTTTGTCACATTTCGTTGAGCTCAGTGTAAACTTTAGGTCATATCTGGAACAAAGCTGTGTCTTGGAAATATCACAACACAGTGGTCATTGTAGCTTTGTTGCAACCAGCATATTTCCACTACAGTGTAGACTAAACCAGAAACAAACAAGCCACCATTACTTGTCACTTGTCCTTAAGACTGTAAGACTGTACAGGCAATCAAGACCCTTGGTCAAGGTTAGGGAAGGATTGCTGTCTTGGCTAAATATCAAGAAGAAAAAATCAACGCCGACATTAAGCAAGACTGGAAGTGTTTACTTTTTTGCTGTTTAACCAAAACCATGATCTTTCCCTAAACTGCCAAGTGTTTTATTTGTCTAAACATAACCACATGCAGGACTCAGGATGCGAAGCCAGGTTCTATATGCCCACCATCCACCCTGACCTCCTCTCTAGGAGGTCTGTAGAAGCCGTTATTTTGAGAGAGAGTCATCTAAATGAAGTTTAAACAAAGGTTATTTGTATTCCAGATGTCTGATAAACTTTTCAGCCAAATTTAGCCCACTTTTAATAGACACCTACATGTCTTTAAACCTGCAAATCACCAAGCCACGGTTGCTGGGCTGCTGTTAACTGCTCCTCCAACAATAAACATCAACTTTGGAAAAAAAAAAATGGAAAGCTAAATCCACAAGCCTACTCAATGAAGTCACTTTCATTTTAAGTCATCCCCTTAAGATCCATCCAAAACCTAACTCTGCATTTGTCTTAGCAAAGAGGAACATTTTCTTATGTTTCAGACTTTTGTTACATTATGTATTGAAGGATAGCAAGTGTTTATTATCGACAACATAGACTGTATAGTCTAAAACTAATAGTTATAAGGTGCCAAATTCTGAAAAGAAATGCTGGCTATAGGGATTAATTAGTGCACAGCACTTTCACATCCATTCTGTAAAGGTCAGACAAAATGGTAAAGTTAATGGGGTTTTTTCTCACAAAGTCTATGTTATAACCAATTTTAGACTAGTGTGGTGAGACTGAACAACATCTACATTCAAACATTGTTCACAAGCTGTGTAACTACAGCATTTAGCAACATATGTGACCCTTCAGGATTGTAACAGTGCAGGTACTTGACATTCTGCCCTGTGATACTGTGTTGGTGTATAAATTGTGCAGCTCACATGTCAGCGTGTCCGACGCTGTCCCAGATGCTACGGGGCACATATCTAGCGGTTAATTGGGGCTGAGGGCAATCCCAATACAGATGGTATTTGCACTGTGTGATGAAGAGGATTTTCTGGGTTTACTGCAATCTGCAGTGCAGCTAAAGGAGGAGAGGAGAGACAATGAGACCGGAAATTGGAAAAGAAAAATGGGGGAGATTGAAGGCTGAGAGAAGGGCTGAGAACGAAAGTGACACTGAGGAGACTGAAGGCAGGGATGCACAGAGAGGAGGATGGAGAGTGAAATACAGAGAAATAGATGACATAAAACATACACAGACAGAAAGAGCATGTAAAATCCTGTGTACCTCTCCGATTAGCTATGTTTGGTCATTATGTTATAGCCATTTTCCCTACTACATGATCATTCTTTGTTCACCTTTTATTGTTTGCTTTGAAATCTGGTGAATTGGAATTGAGGCTTTCTAGTGGTGAGGGTGAAAATGTATTTATGTGGTGTAAAATGCCAAATCCACACTGTTGTCTAGACCATATGATTTCACATACAGCATCCTAGGTACATGTCGGGTATGGACACCCCAGTCAGGGCAAACTCGAAACCCACTCGAAATCTTCCCCCCTTTAAATCCCAGCTCATCCTATAATTACCAGTGATAGAATCTCCTGGAAACTCATTCAACTTCCTAATGTGCAAAGTTAACTTGATGAACGGCGAGCAATAATGTGTCTGCTCCCCCCATCAGTCACCATTAAAACTAAGAGCTGGCCATTGCATCTCAATGTAGCATTATTAGCAGTGGGGTTTCTCAAGAAGATGGAGCGCTCTGCATACTAAGCCAGACAAGAAGCCTCAGTGTCATGCTGAAAATGAACAGCTACTCTGCTGTAAACTTTTTGAATGATTGTCAACTATGATTGATGTGAGTGTTTACTTGTACTGATGAATGGATTGTAACTTAACAAATGGCAGCTGTAGATACTGGAACTCTAGTGAAACACACTGTCTGTTCCCACAAATGTTTATCTGATTCTCTAACTCTCAGGAAAACCACCAGTATCCCTCAGTGGCACACAGTTTTGCTGTGAGTGTCTACAGTCACACTGTTTTTTTTTTTACATCTCAAAAAAAAGAAAGAACTTTTCTGATGAACCAAACAATAATGTCCCCCATGACTCACACATGCAGCCCACACAACATCCCACAAATGCATCTCAGTTCATTATACAGGGTGATCTTTCTACTCTCTTTCACCATAGACAGCTAAGATGATGAATTTTTGTATTTGACAGAATTTTTCTTTTCACTGTTCCTCGGAACTCACTTATGTGTGAATTCCATTGTTATACTCAGGAGCTGAAGCTGTAATATCAAAGTGTACCACAAACCAACAAAATTGTGGGATAGAGTGTGTAGTACGATTTGAAGTAGAGCTCTATCTGCAGGGAAAAGCTATTAAATGCGGCAATGGTCCAGATTAAGCTCAAGAGACATGTTGAGACAAAATACCAGTGTGTGGTGGTGGGGTGCTGTGAGAAAAAAGAAATCACTATGAAGGAGTGCCATAGTTATTTGAAAGAAGTTTGTGAAGCACTGGTTTATCCAGCTTTCCATGTAGATTCTGCTGCAGCTGCTAACAGCATTTATTATGTCATGTTTTCTGCTATATTGGGAGGATTTGACCCATGCCAATGTGATCTTTGCTGAAATCTCTTGTTACATCTCAATAGTGGTATAAAGATAGTTGTATGATTTAAATAGAGCTAATATTTGAAAAATCTGATCATGACCATCCAGGTTCATTATCGTGTGTTCTTTAAATTGGTTTTCAACTTAATTTGGATTGCTTCACCGAGCAAAAAGACAATGACATTACAGGAGAAGGCAAACATATGATATAACATGTGGGGAAAAATATGATAGATGATCATTTCCATTTTCTGGAGAATTTGTTGACCTTTTAAGGTATTGTTTAAGAAATAAACCATAATAGCTTGATTTTCTACAGAGCCTTGGAGTCGCCATGAGGGAATATATGTCGAGGCCACATTTTACTACATCACGTGCTCGATAATGCTATTGCGTGCGAACAAGAAACAATTTGTTCCCACGTTTTTATTCATTTGTGAGCACAAGATAAGTGTATATATAGAGAGCCAGCACAACAGACCAGCCTTTCTCCCCGAAGCATGATGTGCAGTACACCTGCTTCTTCTAGTAAACTACTGGTTACCCACTGAGCAATTTCACATTGAAAAGACATTTAATAGATGTCTATTATATGTTTATTTGTCTGTAGATGTTTAGTTTAGATTAAGGTTATTCAAGGTTGAAAAGTGAAAGTTTAGTAGACGTTGTTTCAACATCTTTTCAACGACTACATAGACATTTATTCGACATTCTATAAATGCTATTATATGAATATAGACGTCTACCAAACTTTCACTTTTCAACTTATTTTCACCAGGGTTACGGTACATCATAATTAATTAAAATAATCATATAAAATTAAAATAAATGAAACCTTATACCTCACAGCAGCACCTGTCTCATCTCTGACTGAGCAGGAAGAGGAAGGAAGGAAGGACGAGTTGCAGAAGCAGCCGAATCACACCTCTCCCTCGAAAACATGATGGATCACAAAACAGCCAGTGTCTAGAAAAACAAAGCCAGCATTTAAACTCCGAGCTGCCCACTGTTCTTTTCTGTCGTCCGTGGCATAAATCTCAGTCAAGGCATACAGAGTTCTTCCTCTAAGAGGGGTGAGAGGGGTTATTTGTTTCACTTTACGGGGGGTCCGTTGGAGGTGGGTGGTGGAGATTTCACCTTGTCTTCGGGACAGTTTTAGAGCCTAATGAAAGAGTTAGAACAGCAGAAAGCTACTAAACAGATATGGATGTGTGATAGTGTTGTGCATTTTTGAAAACAGTGTCCTACCGGCAGGCTTCATGAGTTTGTTTGTTGGCTACTAAGATGGTGTGTGTGTATACTTTTCTTTACAGTAAAACAACACATATATTGTATATAGGCCTTAGATAAGATATATTTTGAAAAGATGAATGGTAGTTTGCAAAACATTTGGTAAAATGCCTCATATCAGACAGTGCATGTCATTTTTCTCTCTGAGCACACATGCACTCTCTCTCTTGCTCTCTCACTCACTCAGTCACACACACACACACACACACACACACACACACACACACACACACACACACACACACATTGGCAGATAAATAGGTAGCTGGGGATTGGTTCAACCACAACAACAGCTGCTCATGGCCTGGCCACTGCCATGTTAGCTGCTGCCAGCCATGCAGTCTGTGGATTGGAAGACAGTTTATTTGGAGAGTATGAAAGCATGTGCTGTATTTGTACCAAACACACAAAGTTCCAAAGTTACACAACATGGACACGAGGTGCTCTGAATTGTGTATTTTGCACTTAGTTGTGAATGTATTTAGTCAAAGGGGTGTACAGTCAGCTCAAGGTGCAACACACAATGCACACATTTCGACACATTCATGATGCATTCATTTAACAGTTTGACTGAAAACAAACCACAGTATGACAGTTGAAGTTATTTATTTAAGAAAAAACTGTTTTAAAGTTTAAATTTCTATAATAGTTTACCTTATAGATTTTGATGCAAAATGCAAAGAATAGTACACAACAAAATAGATTAGTTTGTTTTACAAACAGATCCTTGTCTAAATAAAACTCAAGAATAAAATCTAAATTTAAAATGTTCTCATTAAGATACTGTCTTCTAATTTTCCCCTGTGGGACATGAGGCCACAATGAGCTTCCTCCCTCCAGATGTCCACACTTGGTTGGACTAACATTCTCCAAACATCCTTAGGTGGTCACACAGCCCAATTTCAGCAGAGACTCTAATGGATGCTGCTATTCAGCTGCATTATACAGTGTGCGAAGATATTAAGAGGTTGCCTGAATGCAAAGTCAGTGGAGACATGCAAATGGGGTTGAACAGATGTAGATCTGTGGGAATGAATAGGATCTACTTGTTATTGATATTAACTCCATAATGTGTATCTTTGCGCTTTTGTATCTCATAATCATATTTACTATATACCCCATTACACTGCTAATATTCAGGTTAAAAATTTTACATTTAGGAATTTTCCAAGTGAGCATTTGCAAAAACACATGTCCCAATATTGCGCTAAGCCTTTTTGTTTTCCATGTTTACCACTCTCATTGTTGTCAGTCAGCACTATTTCTCGTCAAGTCACCATGCAAACAATAATTTTAAGAACAGCGGTTTGGAATGAGGCTGAGACCTTCTTACTTATCCTGAATTGTTTTATGGGTTCAGCCTTAGGAGGACGGACAGGTTAGGAAATACAATGCGACGCTAATACTGCACCAATCTCAGGTGGGTGTCAACCCTTTAATCCAGCATCAACAGACATATACTAATATACATTTCCTGCTTTCACCACTGTTTAGGAACTATTATTGTAGCCTTGCTGAATTTAATGAGGGTAGGGGTGGAGTTGACATAATTGACAAGAGGATTCATAAGACCTTTATGTGCTGTGACATCTCCATAGACATTTTATGAGTCTCAGATATGCTCTAAATGACCTCCACTTTAACCACAATGCCTTTCTCGTGAGTGCTGCGTTTGTCTCCTGTGTGACGGTGTGTGTGCGCGTGTGTGTGTCCCCGTTGATCAGGGCGTGTCTTCAGATGATCATGAGGGGGCCAATGAGAGGATGCCTGGAATGGAGACACACACACACACACACACACACACACACACACACACACACACACACAGACACACACATTCAGGCACACAGACACACTCACACACAGATTAACGGGGTAAGCTGTGCCGCTCATCTGGGATAAATGCGGTCAGAGAGGGGAACAGCTGAGCAAACAGCTCTGGCAAGAGGCAGAGAGCAGAGTGGAGAGGGAGAGAGGGAAGCAGGGATGACGAACTATTCATCCCGGCGCAGTGTTGGCGACCGGCTGCCACGTTGGATATGCATCAGCCCTGAACCTGGGAGAATGGGGACCAGTGGAGGTAATGGCTAACAGACACAAACATACACTATACTCAACTGCCAACATGTCTTTTTCCCTGGGGCAATCTGCAATGGTAATAGTAATAGCAGTTCACTGTGTCCTGGAAGAAAGAAATTATTGGCTGGGAAATTCCTTGTCTTTTTTATAGTGACAAATCAAGGACAGGTGCCACTGCAGGTCTATTCTATGTGTATCAATCTTAATTATTTTTCCCTCAAGACTCGGGCAGCAATTGAACTTGTTCTGTCAAGTGACACTATAGAAGATAAGTGCTGTTAAAATTAGAAAAGTGATGAGGAAGATTTTGCTCTTAACAAGAAAATCATACACTTTAACATCAAAATTGGAAACAAAAACTCTTGTTTGAAGTGACATGATTTGCAGTGCTCTGGCATAGTGGTTAAGTGAGTCATGTTTTAAATGAAACACAAGCAGAGATATTCTACTGGGACATGCACCTTTGTTGTACAGTACATTATGAGGCCAGATGGCCTGATGCTGATAGTCAGTTATGAACCAATGAAACCGGTGTCATTAGGATAGATAACAGTGATCTGCCACATTAATCCTCCACTACTTTGTCCAGATGAAGGGGAAATACTGTAAATGTTGAAATGGTCATAACCTAATTGCCTGGGTTGCTGCTTGATGACATACACATTAGCATGTCCCTCATCTATCCACACAGAAAAGTCAAAACTAATAGGTAAGGCTCAGTGCAATTTAGGTTGCAAATTGAATTGTGACACTTAAAATCCACTTTCGTCTCAAGGCTTTCAGAGGTTGTCATCTTCTGGACCCATTTTGTTGCCCAACTTAATTTCCTCATACTGAAACCTTCTTTTCAGTGTCGCTACAGGCTTTAGGAATTACCAAGCGAAAAATTAACTGTGATCCCCCAGTCTCATTTTGGCACATTGACATTTCTAGGACGGACTTGTTGTCGCTGAACATGCTGTGCAGAAACTTTATGCGCAAAAAAAAAAAAATAGTCAAAAGAATATCTGCTCAAAAAAAAAAAAAGATGCCTCAAAAGGAATATTGACTTGAACGTCTAGAGACATCATGTTCACTTTTCTTTACTTAACTCTTGACATGTAAAGGGTTTGTTTTGTCTGGTTCTCAGCAATTGTTCCCTTTCATGTCCAAAAAGATTTGATGTCCAAAAACAATTGTTTGGGTTTCAGAAAAGGCCGTTGTCAACTGCTTCTCTTGGTGTATGAAGACACAGTACGTATACACAGTATATTAGGCAAGACACTTGGGAAGTCTAAGCAACCTTTTGAACTGCTTTCTGAACAAGATGTTTTCTTGTAGGTAGCTGGTTTTATGTTTTTTATTTTACTACTGCTGCAGCATGCCTGCACAGCACACCTGCTCTCTGGGTTCAGTGGGTCAGTTGTGGTCTCTTGTGAGCTATTTGTGCAGTGTGATTTTAGCGTTTAGTTCAGGATTTAGTTATGTATTTATTTATATATTGGCAAAGCAATCTGCATTCTCCTAAAACTCCACAGCTAAAATCTAATTTTTGCTATTTTGTCCTGCGATTTGGCGTCCTTCAAAAAGTAGCAATGTTCTTTTATCTTGTTTAATAGAAGAGCCCTCGATATTTGTAACCTGTGCACTGTACCTGTATAGTACAGTATAATATAAACTAGGTGTAAGGTCCTTTATTGTGTTTGTTGTCTGACTGAAGGGCTGCCTAGAATGGGAGTTATAACAGCATCACATGAAGGAAACAACTGAAAGATATGTCTTATTTTATTACAGTCATGTCACTGGATGTTATGCGGATTAAGGACATATAGAATGTACAAATTCGAAAGTCCTGAACAGATGGTTTCCTCAGTTGTGCAGATCAGATGAAGCTGGTTGTGTGTGGGTACAGATGGCTGTCCATACCTGTTTGCACATGTGCATGTGCTTTTGTATTTGTCCACTAGTGTGTGTTTGTGTGCATGTATAAGTGTACATGTGTATATGTAGTAACACCAGACAACGCTACGTCCTCTTCCCCGTGGCAGCAGCACTCTTGTTGTCTCGTGCCATCACCTCGCCAGATTGAGAGAGCAGCTGATGGCGCTTATCAAATTCTCTCAAAGCCTCCTGCTAGTGTCTCAGGAGGTTCACCCAGTTAAACCGAAGTTAAATCAAATCAATTCCCATGTCCACATGATTAGGCCTTACCCAATTGTTAATTATCCAGAGCATGGGGGAGTTGATAAGAGTGGGAGGGAGATAGGGGCACTTGATAGAGTCCTGCTGTAGAGTGCTCTGTTACACAGTTGTGGTTATGTACATTCTCTCTTCCCAGCTTCTCAAATGTGAGGATTTGCTGCTTTTCTTATCAATATACCTTGGGTTTTGGACTGTTATCAAGTCAAAATTAGCCATCTGAAGATGTCAACTTGGGTTTTGGGAACCTATGATGGGCATTTTCACCGTTTTTTTTACTTTTTATAGATTAAACTATGAATCCATTGATGGCAAAAATAATCATTAGAGAGATAAATAATTTGACTTGACTTGGTAATGACACTGGCCTGGCAACTAGCCATTAACACAACTGTGATTGATGTCCCTCTCTTACCAAACCAATTGCTTTCATGACTTTGAAAGTCTGCCAGAGACTTTTGTGTACTCAACAAGCACTGTGCTTTAGGTCAACCAATATAACAGTAATGTCAGACCAAGAACCAATAATGTAAAAGTCTTTTTTTCTTCCTTTTGGTCTAAAAGTAGGTCCTTTTGAAATTTAGCTCTGGTGACTGAGCTTTCCTTCTGTTGCTCTGCCAGAAAATGACTTTGTCAGGCTATTTTAGCTGAAGCCTCAAAGATTACATTTCCCCAGATTTGCTATTCTGGGAGTAAAATGGCCTTTGCGGTGTAACAGGCTTCTGATGGGAGACCTGGGTCACTGTGACTTTTGGGCCTGCAGAGATGCGGATATATTGTAAGTCTATGCTGCTGTTTAATGTTCAAAGGCCTGTGTTAGCTGTGAGACTCAAACAGACAGACAAATATAAATCCACACAGATACACACTCAGGTGAATTCACAAAAGGATTGTGCGGCTTTTGTGGATGCTAAACCTGCACAAATAAGACAAAAAGAAACCATGTAATTCCCAAAGCACCCACAAAGGGTGAAATGCCCCCCCTCATTGCTCTGCCAAGCAAATAGCGTCTCGATGCTCCGGTGATATTTGCATGTATTTAAATTAGGTAATATGCATACATTTGGCACAAAATTGGCCCCATTCTATGCAAATGAGCCTTGTTGCAAACAATGTCCAATTCACAAACACCAGCGCTAATAGCCACACACAGTTAGAGGGAAAATTATTTGCATCTTCAGAGAGAGAGAGTTGGTGGTAACTGAAGCGCATTTATTAGGGGTGTCACGCCCAGACTTTCCAGTGATAATGGCAGCAGTGAAGTAGCCACGCGACTCATGGTGCATCACAGTACATTATATGCACACATGGCACAGACGGTACAATAGGCTACCTGATATTCACCATGAGGGAATGAAACTGTAAAACAACATAAAACCTGCTGCTGTGAGAAACGGAGACGATGGTTACGCACTGTAACAGTCCAGCATAGAGCAGAATAGGAGAGAAAACAGCTCTCCATGCGCCCAGAGGCGTGAGGGAGAGCGCACAGTTAAAGCAACCCAAATAACAATCACTCAAAACAGTCTATATAGGGGCGCCCGGTAGCTCACCTGGTAGAGTGTGCACCCCATGTACCAAGGCTGAGTCCTTACCGCAGCGGCCCAGATTCAAATCTAGCCCGTGGCCCTTTGCTGCATGTCATCCCCTCTCTCTCTCCCGCATTTCCTTTCTCTCTTAAGCTGTTCCTATCAAATAAAGGCAAAAAGCCCCCCAAAAATAATCTTTTAAAAAACACTCTATACGTACTGAGTCATAGAAAACGAGAGACATCCCGCAGATGAAAACGAATGAAAGAGCAGGGGGAATTAATAATTAGAATAGTTATAATTAGAATAAGTTCTCTTTCAAATAAAACTTTTTAAGATATGAGTGGAAAGTATTGTTCTTGCAGCTGTGTTTATTAATTTTTTTGACTCAAACGTTGTTTAACCATGTCATGTGATATGCTACTTCAGTACAAATAATTACTGGGACCACTACAGAGAACTGCAGATGAACATTTAACAGACATTAACAAATTTCACTCAGCTGCAAAACATTATGGCCGTGTTTGCGTTGTAATATCATTAGCGCAATATCTTTTGTGAATCGGACCTTGAGACGGGGCAGATGCAAATAATGCACAATTCATTGTGCTATCAGCAGCCGCAATCCATTCTTTGTGAATTCGCCCCTCTGTTTCTTATTTTGATACACATGCTGTTTAATGTTGTCTCTGCGATGGAGGTAGACAGATGAATTGCTCATGTCCAAAACTTTGGTCACATTCTTGATAGTGGGCTTATTCTGCCCACATTTATCTTTTTCCATATAATCTCAAGAACCTTCTTTAATCCGTGGATGTCTGCAAGCTTTCACTATAAGCCTCTGGGAAGACACACTTTGCATGTGTGTTTGTGTGTATGAGTGGTTTTGTGCATGTTTGGATGCATTGCCTTGTCTCTCCTGCTCTAGTGCATTTGCTGACTTGACTTTTCACACCACTCAGCAGCAGTAACGAGTATGAGACTGGTTGTGACAAGCCTCACACAAGCTCCATGCATTATTTAGCTAATGGTGAGGTGGCAGATGCTGGAGTGCTTGTACTGAGACCAATGTCCCAGTGGACAAAGGCTGCCCTCCTCCCCTCTACAATCACCTTTTTTTTTTTTTTTTTTTTTTTTTTTTTTTTGAATAAGATCAGTGATGTTCTTCTCCACCGTTCAGTGAGCTCACTGTGGTTTTTCTGGGTATCCTCCCAGTAGTTAATGTGGCCTCCCAATAGCTTGCAGCCACCCACAGTTTTAGGGGCTAATATCTGCGCTCTGAGTGCAGAAATACCCATCACATTTACATGATCCAAAAACCAAATCAGACTTACCACACCAGGACACCAAAGCAGGAAAAGAGTTAAACATTTGCTGGTGCAGCTTCTCTATTTTGAGGATTGGCTGATTTTGTCAGTTTCGTATCATGATAAATGGAATATCTTTGGACTTTGATCTTTTGGTCAGACGGAAATTTGAGAACGTTACCTTGTGCTCCGGAAAATTGTGATGGACATTTGTCGCGACTAATGAATGAATGAATGAATGAATTAAGGACCTGAGATATCAATCTAGCCTCTCACATTATACTGTTGCATAAACAACAAGCTAAATCATCCATCAGTAATTTTCATACATACAGCTGTGTGGCAAAAATCATGAAATGTCTGTCCAACTTTACACCAGCTGAGGCCTGAGCTTGAAATCTAATGACGCTAATTGCAGTCATTAGCTTGGCTTTAGGGGAGCAGCTCAGATGTTGTTTGGACATGGACGTTCATAGTGACACATTGTGTTGAGTTGTGTAGTATCATCCAAAGCTAACTGAAGCACCATAGAGTGCTGGCTGGTGTAATTGGGAGATGTTAATTAGTCTATTGGATGGAGCTTGTACCCTCCTGAGTACTGCCTTTGTGCGCTGCCCTTTTCTGTGTACAAAGCCAACCTAATGCTTATGTCAGTGTAAATGTCTGAATGTTTGTGTGTGTGTGTGTGTGTGTGAGGAAGAGAGAAATCATAGGACAGTTTGAGTGTGTGTGTCTCTGTTTGTATATATGCATGAGACACTCTGGGGCACTCTAATGAGGCAGTCATTTGTTTAACGTAATCACCCACTAGTTTATGCCACCCGCTTCCCCTGGCACAGGGACAAGCCCTATTATGAAAAGGGTGTGTTTGAATCACATTAGCACAGCAACAGCCAACCCCACCTCCCTGTCCCCTCACTCTAACTCCCCAGTCACATGCCGAAATGGACCATCAGTGCCCAGCTGCCA